>NW_023416335.1:102633634-102996695 GCF_014108235.1 Myotis myotis
CCACTGTCTGGACAAACAGAGGTGGCGCCTAGCTCCAACCTTTGCTAGGGCTTCAAAGGCACCCAGCCTTCATGGGGGGGGGGGGGTGTCTCTGTCTACACTTATCAGATAGTGGCAATAAACAGTTTCCCACATCTCCCCCTTATTTTTTCCTTAAGATGGCTTTTATCTGCAGACCAGAAATAAACATATAAGAACAAGTCCCAATTTCAATGTCCAACAGTTCTGAGTCCAAGTTTCAATGTCCGACAGTTCATGTGTACATGCCAGCAATGAAATGCTGGTTCTGGATGGTGGACAAAAGCAGATCCGGTCCTCTCTAGTTTGGTCCTGGGCACCCTGCAGTGACGCACAGCTGCTGACTGCTAGCATGGCAAGGCGTCTTCACCATCTCCATCTCTGAACTGTCTCTCCTGTCTTTGTGGCTGGAGCAATCTGGTCAGTTTCTTTCCGGTACCCCTTGTTGCAGGAATCCACATGGTCTTGGAGCTGTTCTCTGAAAATATACAAACGTATTCTCGACCAAAGGTTAATAAAGGAAATTTTACTTGGGGGATCCTTTTTATATTTGCCTAAATGATTTTCCTTTGGCTTATTTTGACAGCACATGTGTTTTTCATGGGTGTCTTGCTGTTAGCATTACAAATGAAGAAAAAAAAATTTTCTAGATGTAATTTAGTTACAGGATATTTTTCCTTTCATGGTATTCTTCCACTATCCCCCTTTTTTTTATTTAATTAGGAAGCTTATGGAAATTTTTTTTAATTAAATCTTTATTGTTCAGATTATTACATTTGTTCCTCTTTTTTCCCCCCATAACTCCCCTCCTCCCAGTTCCCACCCCACCCTCTGCCCTCACATCCCACCCACTGTCCTCTTCGATGGGTGCACGATTTTTGTCCAGTCTCTTTCCGCATCTCCCACACCCCTTTCCCCCCCAAGAATAGTCAGTCCATTCCCTTTCTATGTCCCTGATTCTATTATGATCACCAGATTATTTATTCACTTGATTCTTAGATTCACTTGTTGATCGATGCATATTTGTTGTTCATAATTTGTATCTTTACCTTTTTCTTCTTCTTCCTCTTCTTAAAGGATACCTTTCAGCATTTCATATAATTCTGGTTTGGTGGTGATGAACCCCTTTAGCTTTTCCTTATCTGTGAAGCTCTTTATCTGACCTTCAGTTCTGAATGATAGCTTTGCTGGATAAAGTAATCTTGGTTGTAGGTTCTTGGTATTCATCACTTTGAATATTTCTTGCCACTCCCTTCTGGCCTGCAAAGTTTCTGTTGAGAAATCAGCTGACAGTCGTATGGGTATTCCCTTGTAGGTAACTGAGTTTCTTTCTCTTGCTGCTTTTAAGATTCTCTCTTTGTCTTTTGCTCTTGGCATTTTAATTATGATGTGTCTTGGTGTGGTCCTCTTTGGATTCCTTTTGTTTGGGGTTCTCTGCGCTTCCTGGACCTGTAATCTATTTCTTTCACCAGGTGGGGGAAGTTTTCTGTCATTATTTCTTCAAATAGGTTTTCAATATCTTGCTCTCTCTCATCTTCTGGCACCCCTATAATTCTGATGTTGGTACGCTTGAAGCTGTCCCCGAGGCTCCTTACACTATCTTCGTATTTTCGGATTCTTTTTTCATTTTGCTTTTCCAGTTGGGTGTTTTTTGCTTCTTTGTGTTTTGAATCTTTGACTTGATTCTTGCGCTCCTCTGGTCTGCTGTTGGGTGTCTGTATAATATTCTTTATTTCAGTCAGTGTATGCTTAATTTCTAGTTGGTTCTTTATCATAACATCGAGGGTCTCATTAGATTTCTTGAGGATCTCACTACATTTATCGGCAGTATCACCAGTCTTTTCGAGGGCCTTACTAAGTTTATCGGCAGCTTCTAGACAGTTCTTGAGAGACCTTAAAAGTGTGGTTTTGAGCTCTATATCTTCCATTTCTGACATTTGCGTCCTGTTTCGTTGTCTCAGCATTTTTTTAATCTTTTCTTGGTGCACCCCCTAGTGGTCTTTGTGTGCAGTCTTGTAGTTAAGCCTTGATTGTTGTCGGTCATACCAGGGGTGATTTGACCTCCAGGCTAACTGGCTATGAGAGTCAGCTGTGTCTGCAGTGGGAGAGCTTCTGTGCTGGAACTCTAGGGCGGTGCTAATCTAGCCTTTGCCTGAGGCTATCCGGCAAATGGTACTGCCCAGGGCTTGGGCGAGGCGGGTCCCTGGGGAGGGCCGGAGTGAGCAGTTATGGCTGCTCTCAGTTCTGTCCCTAGGGGCTCTGCCTCTCAGAGTCCCAGCAACTGCTGCAAACCTCGGAGAGAAAGCTGCCTTTGAGTTCCGACTGAAGCCAGACAGTCCCGCTTCTCCCGTTTGAGTCTGGGTCCCTAGAGACTCGCCCGGATCTGGAGCTCAGAGTCTGCAACTCCCTCCCGATTGAAAACAACAACCGCGCCCTCCGCCGCCAGCCCGCTCCGCGCGTGCACTCCGCACCTGAGTATTTCACTTCAGCACTGCGCCTCCTCTGAGTCTGGGTATGATATTCTCTTTCCTCCTAATTGTGGAATTTCCACTCAGCCAGCCTTCCTGTGGTTCTGGATGATGTCTGTTTTGTCCTTTAGTTATATCTCTGAAGTGGTTGTTCGAGGCAGCAATCTCCGGCGTTAACCTATGCCGCCATCTTGGTTTCTCTCGGAAAATTTTTTAATGCAGTCTAGATAACTTTAAATTTTTATTTTTTCTGCACAAAAATATGACTGTTATAGGTTCATTGCATGTTAAGCAATTTTACCATGAAATGGAAATTTTGGTTAATACTATTTGAATAATTACTTATTTCAAGTTAGCCAAATTTAATTAATTTGAAAACTTGACAACTATTTTACTGTCAAATTTAATATTCTAACAATAATCTAAATATACACTGTAAATATTAATTGAAAAGATCACTTTAAGTCCTTGAGGAGGCTTAAGCATTCCTGTTTGTTAGGCTAGATTTAAATTTAGAGTCTGTTAAACTAAGCCTTCGTTTTTCTGGGTACCATTTTCAGCTGGACCAAGTCTCTTCTGTTATTTGGTTCCTGATCTGGGCTGGGCATGGGAGGCAAAAAGCAGCCATGGGGACAGGAGACCTTCCTCAGAAGGGGAGAGTATTGAAGCCCCTGCACCATTGGGGGGGTGAGGATCTGTGCCCCACCTCTGTTGAATCCCAAGTTTTCTCCTACTGGCCCCCGGCTGTGCCTGTCTTAGGTTGCCCCACCCTGTGGGGTCTTACCCTTCTTTGACTACCAACCATCTCTGGGCCAAGTAGGGTGATGTGAGGTTCAGTTCTGTCTCCTTGTTAACCTATGTCCCTCTGGCCTCCATGCCCAGCAACTGCCTTTGGATCCCCTCACCTGCTGTCGGGGCCCTGGCATTGATCATAGGGAACCCAGGTTTCTTCTCCAGAGAGGGCCCAGCTTACGCCATTGGGCAAGAGACAGATCCATGGTACCAGCTTTTCATGATCCCAGCTTGAACGGAGAGCTCATGTAACAGCTGTAGACAATTGGAATCCTCTTGGCAAAAAAAAAAAAAAAAAAAAAAAAAAAAAAAAAAAAAAAAAAAAAAAAATCGAGAGGTCAATGCAGAATGCTTAGAATGCTTAAGTGCCTTCCCTGGAGGGAATAAATCCTTTCATGTCAAAGAATTAATTTGTAAGTTTGTTTGGGATAAATGCACAATATACTGTTGTAAAGCATCAAAAATTATTAATGAAACTTGTAGGATAATACCATGTAAGAATATTCTTTGCTCTAGGTCATGACAACTTAATTTTAAACTGGCTATCTCAAGGTTTGGAATAAGGAACCTAGTTAGGAAAAAAAAGCAATTTACAGAAGCAGAGACAGCATGCTATCCAAATTACAGTTTTGGGTAAACACATTATCTAGAGTCCTTGGTAACCTAGGTTAAACTTAGGCATGTTATCTAAATTACAGTTTTGGGTCTCCAGAACACTGAGTTGACATGCTAACTGGAGCCTTCTGACTTTGGGACAGCTGTGCTGTCCTTTCCAGGTAAAGGAAAAATGTGCCTTCTAAGACATATGAAACTTATAGTTTTTACCTGAATTAATTATTACCATACTTCACTTTACCGTGCCCCAGGTGGTCTCTGGGCTGTACCTTTTATTCTGACACCAATGTAGCTCCATAGGTGTCTTTCCATTAGCATCACAAGTGAAAAAATTTAGGGTGATTAAACTTAGGTGCAGCCTACCCGAGGGTGATTTCTCCATCATCCCCTTTTTTTGTTTTTCAAGTTGGGATTTTTAAAAGCTGATGAGACTCTGAAGCCTCTTTTAATAAAGCAACCATTGATCAGCATGTGCATTTCCCTTAGTTAGTGGGCTAGGTAATATGCCATGAGCCCTGATGTGGGTGATATAAAAAGGGTATGTTCTCTGCTGCACAATCTGTTGAACTTGCTTAAATAGTAAGAATAAACTTTGGTCACTAAGCCATTTCAACTGGGCAGTTTCAATTCTACTTACTAGGCCCGAAGCATAAGAGGAATCAGAAATTATGTTAACAGGCTGTTGGAAATTTTGCAATGCAGCCTTAATAGCTTTTAATTCAATTCTTTGCACAGAAGTATGACTGGTCAGTATGACTCGGTCAGAATTTATAGTATGATAGGCAGCTTTCCCATTTGATGATCCATCAGTAAAAACAGTTAAAGCTCCAGGAATTGGTTCCTGCCTAGTGTTTTTTGGCATAATGATGGAGGTATTATATAAATAGTTAGACATCTGAAGGAAACCTCTTTTTATTTCCTTCCAGACAGCTTTCTTTCTCACACAAGCAACAATTGTAAGGAACATGGTTGCCTTTTGAGATTTTAACAAATACTGTCACAAAGCTATATATTTCAAGTGATTTTTCATTTATGGTGAATAATTATTGTCAGATTTAGTATTTTAACAACAATCTGTAAATGTTAGCAATTATATTTTTAAAGAGTATACCCTTTGGCTTATTTGCATATACAGAGGAATCATGGGAAGCCTTCAGTAACCTTTTCAGAAGAATTTACTTTACTAGGATTCAATTGCTTACAAGTATAGTATAGGCAAAGCGAAGCAAGTAAATTTAGTATTTAGTAAACTTTTGATTTACTAGGGGTAAACACTGCACCACTTCCAGCCTAATTTAAAATGCAGTGGTGAGGAGCTTTTGTTATTTCAAATTACATCTTAAAATTTCACTGCTGTATTTTAAGAAATATTAAACAAAATAACTTGTTTTGCCCTTTCTCAGAGGCAAAAACTTAAAATATATTTATTAATTTTTATTTGATAAAGCTTTCCATGTGATTTCAAGTATATTAAATTTAGCTAAATTTAAAAATCCTTTAAAAAGAGAGAAAAAACTTTTGAAAAGAATTCAGGGCCCGTGAAATTTCTCAAAGTCATTCCTTGGTTATAGTTTTGAAATCCAACTTGAGAGACCATCAAAAAAAATATATATATATGATTTAAAAATTATATACTTATTATAATTATTAAGAGATATCAATTAAATTTAAACTGGTTTTAAAATTTTGGCTGGGGTGACAGAAATTGGATTACTGTTATCAATCCCTTTTAATGCTTTGACATAAGCTATTTAACTTTTCTTTAGGGAGGGAACATATAACCTTTAATTGTCCACAGTTTAAGGAAAGCAGGGTTTTCTAGATTTAAGAGATTAGAAACACTTTCTGCCCCATCCTCATTTCTGTAGTGAAATTCCGCCTTAAAGCCCCACCCCTGAAATTCCAACCTGCCTCAGTGAGAAGACATTCCTTTTTGGCTAAATCAGAGGGAGGGGCCTTTGCTGTTTCAAGATGGCAGCCCCCAGGGGCGCGGTAAGCCATGCGGCCAACATGGCGGCTGCCAAGTCAGGCAGCTCAAAGGGGCGGCTGTCTACACTGTTCTTTGATAGAGCAAACCAAAACCCCTAAAAGATAGATGGCCAACATTATATTCAGACAAGCAGAAATCCCATTATCTGTTTATACCTTTTATAATTATTTTAAAGAATATCAATTAAGTTTAAACTGGTTTTTGTATTAAAAATTTCAGTTGAGATCACAAAATTAGTCCTCTTTTCATCAGATCAATAAGCAACATATTTTGAATTCCTAATTATTTAAGAGAAAACACATTTTATTTTTTCAAAAACAAGTTATACATTAGATATTTAATTAACTTCTCCCGATTCAATTTGCACTTTAAACTTTCAGAGCTTACAAGTCAAATATTAGCAGTTCTTTGATTAACTACACTTTTATATTTTTAAGAATAAATTTTAAAATCTAATAATTAACTTTAAACCATGTTTTTTCTGCCTGGGGAAACTGAGAAGCAAACTTGTAGGTATTAAAAAATGACTACTGGCGGAAAGCTGATTTCAAAGGAGCCACCTTTTGTCTGCTTGACCTTTTCTGGGAAGGCGGGCTAGCAAAAGGTGTAGCCATTGAAATGCAAATTAACATTCCTAAAGATGGCTGCTGGTGGGAATTGTACTACCTGCTTGCTAGGGGAAGGGCGTGTCTACCCCTCCCTCCATTAAAAAAGGGTGTAGCTTTAAACTTTTTAATGGCAAGAAAAGAGACCTTAAACTTTAAGAGCTTTAAATCTTGGGTAGCAAATTAAATACTTAGCATTTTTCAAATCAATACTTTTACATTTAAGGATACATTTCAAATAAAATAGAAGGCATTTTCAATTAATAGATTAACTTGTATCATCTAGACTTCATACTATGCATACTCAGATCAACATTTCAGTATTATAAATCTCAATACTTTTAGATGATTTGAACTTAAAAGTTTTAAGTTTCCAGCCAATAAGCCTGGCATAGCTGCTAAATTTCAAAATGGTCACAATTTTCCTGCTAGGGAAGTCAAGAAGCAAACCCATAGCTATTCACATGTAAACTTGACTATCAACTTCCTGGTGGTACTTGCCTCAGGGCGGGAAATTTCAAAAGAGCTACTTTAAATCGCCTTGGGAAACCAACCTGTATTTCTTTCTCAGGTTCATCTTCGCCATTTTTAAGGCCAAAACAGTCTCGGGTTTTTATTCTGTACACAGCAAAAGGTCAAGTTCAGCTCAAAACTATGCTCACTCGTTTTTAAACTGGCCTTTTCCCTTTACATGTGCATAGAAATCCCGGATGCATTTATGAATTTGTAAAAGCTTTAGTCATTACCTGGAAAAAAAGGATAAAGATGGCGAAGATGAGGCGAAGAAGTGGCTTTCTTGGGGAGTGACATCCATATTGGATGGCCACGTGAGTTTCTTTCCTTCCTTTCCCCCACATCCTGCTTTGGGGGAAGTTTCAGCAAATGACTCAGATGGCGTATTTGTTCCCAAAGTCATGCTTAATAGAAAAACAGATTTTTAAATTTTTTTTCCCCTTTTCGCTTTCCAAAGTAATAGCTAGCACCCAAGGTGACCTTGGCTAGACTTTGCACTTCCTGACATGTTCTCAGGTAGTTTTTAAACAGAACATTAAGTAATCTCATTGCGGGAGAGCTTATAGCTCTGCGCTCTCCTGCCACCTTTGAATCTCTCCGAACCAGAGAGAGATTCGGCAGTGGGGTTTCATTTCTTATTACAGATAGATTCCAAATACAGATTAAGATAAGAAAACACATTAAGATGACCATGGCACTATTTTTTCAGCCTGATTTAAAGGAGTACCTTTTAATATTCCAATTTCTTTATAAGTTGTCCTTTTTGCACAGGTGATTCTATTAACGGCAAATTAAACATATCAGGATTAGGACATGGAGGTGGAGGGAACCATGAAGGCCATTCCTCCCATTTTTTCTTTTCTTTCTGCTCTTCTTAAGGAGCGGAGGGTGCAAGGGGAGGAGATTTATCCTCCTTGACCTCTCCTAAAGCCTCTAGCAAATGAAATACCGTTTTCCACAAGAAGAAACAATTTTAGGCAAGTTCTGATTAACTTTTTTGGCAAACTTTTAAGATCTAATATACCTTTTTCAAGAAACCAAGGGTTATGTTCTATAATAACATGCAAAAACTGTAAGAGATTACCTTCTAAAATTTTAACTCCTTAAGCATGCAAATCAAAAGTCTATAATAAAGTTTCTTACTTTTTTAAAAGCAGAATCTACTTTTTTATTAAAGCCAAATCCTGCCCCGTTAGCCTGGCGAAAGAAAACGTTCCCGGCCTACTTACAGCTCGCGACTTCTGAAGTTGATCCTGGGCATTGTGTGCGGTGAATTTCCCCCACCTTCTTTCGGTGAATTTTTCCACACCTTTTCTCGGTGAATTTTCCACCCCTTTTTTGGTGAAACTTCCTTTTTTCGCTCTAGCGAAACCTTTACTTCCAGTTTTCCCATTGGGCGCCAGATGTTGTATGTTTCCTTCCCACGTCCCGCATGGATCAGGGTTCAGGACCTGGAAGCAGAACCACACACAAATGAAATGAAAAGACAAGAGATAATTTGGGAATATTGGGGGGGCAAGTCCAACTCAAGGGGAAGGACTTCCTCCGTGCTCAGGCCTCACCAAACTTTTATTGATCTGGGATGCACCCATAGCATAGCCCTTAGGCAGGTGACCCCCTGCAACAGGCAGACTAGCCCATCAGCAAGGATTTACATAATAATAAATAGGGGAGTAGTTTCAGCTACCACTGTCTGGACAAACAGAGGTGGTGCCTAGCTCCAACCTTTGCTAGGGCATCAAAGGCACCCAGCCTCCGGGGGTGGAGGGTGTCTCTGTCTACGCTTATCAGATAGTGGCAATAAACAGTTTCCCACACACATGTTAATGACAAAGAGAAAATCTTAAAGGCAGCAACAGAGAGACATAGAGTTACCTACAAAGAATCCTCCATCAGATTATCTAATGATTTCTCAACAGAAAAACCCCAAGCTAGAAGGGAATGGAATGAAGTATACAGTGATGCAAAGCAAAGGTCTGAATCCAAGAATACACTATCAAGCAAGACTATCAATCAAAATTGAAGGGGAAATCAGAAGATTCACAGACACAAAAAAAATGCTAAGGGAGTTTATCACTACCAAGCCAGCAATGCAAAAAATGCTAAATGGAATCATGTAAAGAGAAGAAATAGAAAGGGAAGAAGGAACACAGGCATAAAGCACAGAAATGGCTACAAACAAGTACCGATCAATAATAACATTAAATGTAAATGGATTAAATACTCCAAACAAAAGACATCAAGTGACTGAGTGAATAAGAAAACATGACCCATATATCTGCTGTCTACAGGAGACCCACTTCAGAACAAGGCACTCACACAGACTGAAAGTGAAGGGATGGGAAAATATCTATCAGGCAAATGGAAATGAAAAAAAAAAAAAGCTGGGGTAGCAATAATTATATCTGACACAATAGACCTCAAAGTGAAGACCATAGCAAGAGACAAGGAAGGCCACTTCATAATTCTAAAGCAATCAATACAACAAGAGGATATAATTCTGGTAAACATATATGCACCTAATGCAGGAGCACCTAAATACATTAAAAAAAAAACTTCTGGAAGATATCAGGGGACAGGTTGACAGCAATACAATCATAGTAGGAGACTTTAATACCCCATTAGCAATACAATCATAGTAGGAGACTTTAATACCCCATTTGTCTAGAGGGTAAATCCTCTAGACAAAAAATCAGCAAAGAAACAGCAATCCTAAACAAATCACTAGATTAATTGGATGTAATCTACATCTTTAATACTTTGCACCTAAAACTACAGAATATACATTCTTCTCAAGGGCACGTGGGAAATTTTCAAAGACAGACCACATACTGGGAAACAGACAAACTCTTGCAAAATTCAAGAAGATTGAAATCTTTTCAAGAATCTTCTCAGGTCACAATGGCATAAAATTGAAAACAACTACAATAAAACCAATCACAAAAATTCAACACTTGGGGGCTGAATAGCATACTATTAAACAATGAGTGGGTTACCAAAGAGATCAAAGAAGAAATTAAAAACATCCTGGAAACAAAGGACAATGAAAACACAACAATGCAAAATCTTTGGGACACAGTGAAAAGAGTCCTGAGAAGGAATTTCATACCATTACAGGCCTACCTCAAAAAACAAGAAAAAATGGTAATAAACCATCTAAATCTGCAACTTAAAGAATTATGAACAGAACAACAAGAAAAGCCAACAGTTAGCAGAAGGAAGGAAATAATAAAGATCTGAGCGGAAATAAATGACATAAAAACAAAAAACAAAACAAACGAAAACAAACAAACAAACAAAACAATGGAAATGATCAATGAAACCAAGAGCTGGTTCTTTGAAAGGATAAATAAGATTGATGAAGCACTAGCCAGGCTCACCAAGAAGCAAAGAGAGAGGACCCAAATAAACAAAATCAGAAATGAAAGAGGTGAAATAACAACAGACCCCACAGAAATACAAAAAATCATAAAAAAAAAAAAATACTATGAGAAACTTTATTCCAAAAAACTGGTCAACCTAGAAGAAATGAAAATTATGAACTTCCAAATGCAACAAGGAGGAATAAAAAAATCTGAAAAGGCCAGGATCCATGGAAGAAATTGAAGCAATAATCAAAAAACTTCCTACAAACAAAAGCCATGGAGAAGACGGCTTCACAGGAGAGTTTTATCAAACATTAAGAGAAGAAATAAAACCTATCTTCCTCAGATTATTCCAAAAAATTCAAAAGGAAGGAACATTTCCAAGCTCTTTTAACAAAGCTAGCATTACCCTGATCCCCAAACCAGATAAAGACAATACAAAGAAAGAGAACTACAGGACAATATCCCTCATGAACATAGACACCAAAATTCTCAACAAAATTCTAGAAAATTGAATCCAGCATTAAATTAGAAAAATTATACAGCATGACTAAGTGGGATTTATTCCAGGGATGCAAGGATTGTACAATATTCTCAAATCAATAAACGTGATACACCACATAAACAGAGAGATAAAAATCATATAATCATATCCATTGAATCAGAAAAAATACTTGACAAAATCTAACACCATTTCTTGATAAAAATTCTCATCAAGGTGGAAATAGAAGGATCATACCTCAACATAATAAAAGCAATATATGACAAACCCACAGCCAACATCATAATCAATGGGCGAAAACTAAAACCATTTCCCCTAAGAACAGGAACAAGACAGGGATGCCCACTCTCTCCACTCCTGTTTGACATAGTACTGGAAGTACTAGCCATTGTGATCAGACAAGAAGAAGAAATAAAAGGCCTCCAAATTGGAAAAGAAGAAGTAAAAGTATCCTTATTCGCAGATGACATGATACTGTATGTAGAAAATCCTAAAGACTCCATCAAAAAACTACTAGACTGAATAAATGAATTCAACAATGTAGCAGGATACAAAATTAACACCGAGAAGTCTATGGCTTTTTTATACACCAATAATGAACTCACAAAAAGAGAAACTAAAAAAGCAATCCCATTTACCATTACAACAAAAAAATTAAGATACCTAGGAATAAATTACACCAAGGAGATAAAGGACCTGTACTCAGAAAATTTCAGGATGCTGAAAAAAGAGATAGAAGAAATGAACAAATGGAAGAATAGGCCATGTCACGGTTCACAGATTGGTAGCATCAACATAATTAAAATATCTGAATTACCCAAAGCAATCTATAGATTCAATGCACTGCCTCATTAAAATATCAATGGCAAACTTCAAAGACCTAGAACAAACCCTCCAAAATTTCATCTGGAATAAAAAAAGACTGCAAATAGCTGCAGCAATCTTGAGAAAGAAGAACAATGTTGGAGGGATCACAATACCAGATATCAAGCTATACTACAAAGCCAATGTTCTCAAAACTGCCTGGTACTGGCACAAAGGCAGACATATAAACCAGTGGAACAGAACAGAGAACCCAGAAATCAACCCAAACCACTATGGTCAATTAATATTTGACAAATGGAGTCAAGACAGTCTCTTCAATAAATGGTTTTTGAAAAATTGGAGATACATGCAAAAGAAAATGAAACTAGACCACCAACTTATACCATACACTAAAATAAATTCAAAATGAATAAAAGACTTAAATGTAAGATTGAAAACCATAAAATCTTAGAAGAAGCCATAGGAACCAAAATATCAGACATTTGTAGTAGCAATATCTTTACCGATACAGCTCCTAGGGCAATGGAAACTAAAGAGAAAATAAACAAATGGGATTACATCAAAATAAAAATCTTCTGCATAGCAAAATAAACCATCAACCAAACAAGAAAGCCCTCTGCATGGGATAACATATTTGCCGATGTTATTTCAGATAAGGGTTTAATCTCTGAAATTTACAGGGAACTCATACAACTTAACAAAAGGAAGATAAATAATCCAATAAAAAAATGGGCAAAGGACCTAAATAGACACTTTTTGAAAGAGGACATTCAGAAAGCCAAGAGACATATGGAAACATGCTCAAAGTCACTGATCATCCAAGATATGCAAATCAAAACAAAAATGAGATTCCGTCTCACACCACTCAGAATGGCTATCATCATCAAGTCAATAAACAAGTGCTGGAGAGGATGTAGAGAAGCTTAGCTATTGTAAATTGTGCTGTTATGGACATAGGGGTAGTATTTTTCTGATTGGTGTTTCGGTTTTCTTGGGATATATTCCTAGAAGTGGTATTACTGGGTCAAATTAACCCTTATGCACTGCTGGTGGGAATGCAGACTGGTGCAGCCACTGTGGAAAACAGTATGTCATATCCTCAAAAAATTAAAAATGGAACTGCCGTTTGACCCAGTAATACCACTTCTAGGAATATATCCCAAGAAAACCGAAACGCCAGTCAGAAAAAATATACGCAACCCTATGTCCATAGCAGCACAATTTACAACAGCTAAGTTTTGGAAACAGCCTAAATGCCCATCAGCAGATGAGTAGATTATAAAACTATTATACATCTACACAATGGAATTCTATGCTTCTGTAAAAAAGAAGGAATTCTTACCATTTGCAACAGCATGGATGGAACTGGAGAGCATTATGCTAAGTGAAATAAACCAGTCAGTGAAAGGAGAAAAAAAACCACATAATCTCATTCATTTGTGAAATATAAAGAACACTATAAATTGATGAACAAAAATAGACAGAGGCAAAGAAGCATTGAAGAGACTGTCAAACTACAGCGGGAAGGCTGGGGAGGGTTTCAGGGAGGAGGGGTAAGAGATCAACAGA
This sequence comes from Myotis myotis, assembly GCF_014108235.1. Taxonomy (NCBI): domain Eukaryota; kingdom Metazoa; phylum Chordata; class Mammalia; order Chiroptera; family Vespertilionidae; genus Myotis; species Myotis myotis. The sequence goes on from NW_023416335.1 coordinate 102,646,897, forward strand.
AGGACTTGTATACATGCATATAGGCATTACAAATAGACGCAAGGCACTGCGGGGGATGGGGGGTGGTGGTGCGGGGGTTTAGGGCATGTGCCAGGAAGAAGGAGAGACCAGGGGAAGGATAATGGGGGAAAAAAGGAGACATATGTACTACTATTTGTAATACTTTGAACAATAAAATAAAATTTTTAAAAATCGGTAAAGAAACAGCAATCTTAAGTTACTCACTAGATCAGATGGACTTAATTGACATCTTCAGAACTTTTAACCCAAAGCCACAGGGTGTACATTCTTCTAAAAAGAACCTGGGACATTTTCAATGATAGACCACATATTAGGACACAGGTAAAGTCTCTCCCAATTCAAGAAGGTTGAAATCTTTTCAAGCATCTTCTCAGACCACAGTGGCATAATATTAGAAATAAACTACAATAAAAACAATAAAAAATTCAAACACTTGGAGTCTTAAAAGCATGCTATTAAACAATGATTGGGTTACCAAAAGATCAAAGAAGAAATTAAAAACATCCTGGAACTGAATGATGACAATGAAAACACAACAATCCAAAATCTATGGGACACAGTAAAAGCAGTCCTGAGGGGGAAGTTTATAGCTCTACAGGCCTACATCAAAAAAAAAAAAAAAAAATTGAAGTAAATCATCTACATCTACAACTTAAAGAATTAGAAAGAAAGCAACAAGAAAAGCCCAGAATGAGCAGAAGGAAAGAGATAATAAAAATCAGAGCAAAAATAAATGACATAGAGACAAAAAACAAAAATCCAATACAAAAGATCAATGAAACCCAGAGCTGGTTCTTTGAAAGGATAAACAAGATTTATGCACCTGTAGCCAGGCTCACCAAGAAGCAAAGAGACAGGACCCAAATAAGCAAAATCAGAAATGAAAGAGGCGAAATAACAACAGACCCCACAGAAATACACAAGTTTGTAAAAAAAATAAAAATTACTATGAACAACTCTATTCCAACAAACTAGATATCCTGGAGGAAATGGCCATATTCCTAGAAAAATACAACCTTCCAAAGCTCAATCAGGAAGAATCTAAACCTCTCAATAGGCTGATAACTATGGAGGGAATTGAGGCAGTATTCAAAAAGCTTCCAGTTAACAAAAGCCCAGGGCCAGATGGCTTCACATGGGAGATTTATCAAACATTCAAAGAAGAACGAAAACCTATTCTTCTCAGACTATTACAAAAAATTCGAGAGGAATCAACACTTCCAAGCTCATTCTATGAAGCCAGCATCACCCTAATACCAAAACCAGATAAAGACAACACAATGAAAGAGAATTACAGGCCAATATCCATCATCAACATAGATGTCAAAATTTTCAACAAAATTCTAGTAAACTGGATCAAGCATTACTTTGGAAAGTTCATACACCATGACCAAGTAGGGTTTATCAACATAATAAAAGCCTTATATGACAAACCTACAGCCAACATCATACTCAAAGGGCAAAAACTAAAACCATTTCCCCTAAGAACAGGAAAGAGACAGGGATGCCCACACTCACCATTCCTGTTCTGGAAGTGCTAACCAGAATAATTAGAGAAGAAGAAGAAATAAAAGGTATCCAAATTGGAAAAGAAGACATAAAACTGTCATGATTCCCTGTACATAGGACATGATACTGTACATAGAAAACCCTAAAGACTCCAATAAAAAATATTAAACTTAAGAAATAAATTGGGCAATGTAGCAGGATACAAAGTTAATGCCAAGAAATCTATGGCATTTTTATCCACCAATAGTGAACTTACAGAAAGAGAGATTAAAAAACAATCCCATTTGCCATCATGCACACACACACACAAAAATTAAGATACCTAGGAATATACTTAACTAAGGAGGAAAAAGACCTGTTCTCAGAAAACTTTAGGACACTGAAAAAAGAGATAGAGGAAGATATAAACAGATGGAAGAACATACCATGTCCATAGATTGGAAGAGTCAACATCATTAAAATGTCCATACTACCCCAAGCAATATATAGATTCAATGCACTCTCCATTGAAATAGCAATGGCATATTTCACAGACCTATAAAAAAAACTCCACAAATTCATCTGGAATAAAAGAAGACCCCGAATAGCTGCAGCAATCCTGAGAAAAAAGAACAAAGTAGGAGTGATCTCAATACTAGTTATCAAGATGTATTACAAAGCCACTGTTCTCAAGACTGCCTGGTACAGACATATAGACCCATGGAATAGAATAGAGAACCCAGAAATCAACCCAAACCACTATGCTCAATTAATATTTGACAAAGGAGGCAAGAGCATTCATGGATTCAAGACAGTGTTTTCAATAATGGTGTTCAGAAAATTGGACAGATACATGCAAAAGTAATGAAACTAGACCACCAACTTACACCATAAACTAAAAGAAACTCAAAATGTATAAAGGACTTAAAGGTAAGATGGGAGACCATAAAAATATTAGAGTAATCCACAGGCAGTCCAATCTCAGACATATGCCAAAGCAATATCTTCACCATTACAGCTCCTAGGGCAATGGAAACTAAACATAAAATAAACAAATGGGACTACATCAAAATAAAAAGCTTCTGTACAATAAAAGAAAATATCAACCAAACAACAAGAAAGCCCAATGCATGTGCTAAGATATTTACCAATGTTATCTCTGATAAGGGTTTAATCTCCAACATTTAGAGGGAACTCATATAACTTAACAAAAGGAAGATAAACAACCCAATCAAAAAATGGGCAGGGTACCTAAATAGATACGTTTCAAAACAGGACATATGGAAGGACCAGAGACATATGAAAACATGCTCAAAGTCACTAATCATTTGAGAGATGCAAATCAAAATGCCAATCCGGTACCATCTCACACCTGTTAAAATGGCTACAAATCAACAAATGACAAGTGCTGGCAAGGATGTGGAGAAAAAGGAACCCTCATGCTCTGGTGGTGGGATGCAGACTGGTGAAGCCACTGTGGAGAAGAGTATGGAGTTTCCTCAGAAAACTAAAAATGAAACTCCCATTTGATACAGTGACCCCACTTCTAGGAATATACCCCAAGAAACTAGAAACACCCACCAGTAAGGATATATGCACCCCTGTGTTCATAGCAGCACAATTTAACATAGCTAGGATTTGGAAACAGTCTAGGTGCCCATCAATAGATGAGTGGATTAATATACTGTGGTACATATACAGAATGGACTACTACACTGCAGTAAAAAAGAAGGAATTCTTACCATTTGCAACAACATGGATGGACCTGGAAAGTATTATGTTAAGCAAAATAAGCCTGTCAGAGAAAGATAAATATAACATGATCTCACTAGTATTTTCTAACAATCTAATATAATCAACAACATAAACTGATGAACAAAAACAGATCCAGAGAAAGAGACACATCGATCAGACCATCAAACCTCTGACGGACATTAGGGGAGGGGAGAGGTAAGGGGGAGATCAACCAAAGCACTTGTATGCATGCATATAAGCCTAACCAATGGACATGGATGCCAGGGGGGTGAGATCATGAGGGGGGGTTAGGGATAAATTGGAGGATAAGAACACATATGTAATACTTTAATAAATAAAGAATAAAGATACAAAAAGAAAATATATTTGAAGAAATAATGAGAGAAAACTTCCCCTACTTAGTGAACGCTATAGACTTGTACGTCCAGGAAGCACAGGGAGTTCCAAAGAAGAGAAACCCAAAGAGGCCCACACCAAGACACATCATAATTAAAATGCCAAGGGCTAAAGAGAAAGATAGAATCTTAAAAACAGCAAGAGAAAGGCAGTTACTACAGGGGAGTGCCCATGCAACTGTCAGCTGATTTCTCAACAGAAACTATGCAGGCCAGAAGGGAGTGGCAAGAAATATTCAAAATGATGAAATAGCAAGGACCTACATCCAAAATTACTCTAGCCATTAAAGCTATCATTTAGAATTGAAGGTCAGATAAAGAGCTTCACAGATAAGAAAAAGCTAAAAGAGTTCATCACCACCAAATAGGTATTTTATGAAATTTTGAAGGGTATTCTTTTATATATATATTTTATTATTAGTTAAGGTATTACAAATGTGTCCTCATCCCCCCCATTAACCCCAAACTGCCCCCCACCCCCACCCCGCACACTCATGCTCCCATCCCCCTGTTGTCCATGTCCATTGGTTTCGCTTATATACATGTATACAAGTCCTTCGGTTGACCTCTTCCCCTTACCCCCGTCCTCCCCTACTTTCCTTCTGGGGATTGATAGCCTGATTGCTGTTTCTCAGTCTTTGGGTCTGTCCCTTTTCATCAGTCTATGTTGTTCTCTATAATCCACAAATGAGTGAGATCATGTGGTATTTATCTTTCTCTGACTGGCTTATTTCACTTAGCATAATGCTCTCCAGTTCCATCCACGCTGTTGCAAAAGGCAAGAGTTCCTTTTTTTTTTTACCGCAGCATAGTATTCCATTGTGTATATGTACCAGTTTTCTAATCCATTCATCTGCTGATGGGCACTTAGGCTGTTTCCAAATCTTAGCTATGGTGAATTGTGCTGCTATGAACATAGGGGTGCATATATCCTTTCTGATTGGCGTTTCTGTTTTCTTGGGATATATTCCTAGTAGTGGGATCACTGGGTCAAATGGGAGTTCCACTTTTAGTTTTTTGAGATAGCTCCATACTGTTCTCCACAGTGGCTGCACCAGTCTGCATTCCCACCAGCAGTGCAGAAGGGTTCCTTTTTCTCCACATCCTCTCCAACACTTGTTGTTTGTTGATTTGTTGATGATAGCCATTCTGACAGGTGTGAGATGATAACGCATTGTCATTTTGATTTGCATCTCCCGTATAATTAGTGACTTTGAGCATGTTTTCATATGTCTTTTGGCCTCCTGTATGTCCTCTTTCAAAAAGTGTCTATCTAGGTCCGTTGCCCATTTTTTTTATTGGATTGTTTATCTTCCTTTTGTTAAGTTTCATGAGATCCCTGTAAATGTTGGAAATTAAACCCTTATCGGTGATATCATTGGCAAATATGTTCTCCCATGTAGTGGGTCTTCTTGTTGTTTTGTTGATGGTTTCCTTTGCTGTGCAAAAGCTTTTTATTTTGATGTAGTCCCATTTGTTTATTTTCTCTTTAGTTTCCATTGCCCTAGGAGCATTATCAGAGAAGAAATTCCTTCGGCATATGTTTGCGATTTCGCTGCCTGTGGATTCCTCTAGTATTTTTATGGTTCCCCATCTTACATTTAAGTCTTTTATCTATTTTGAGTTTATTTTTGTGTATGGTGTGAGTTGGTGATCTAGTTTCATCTTTTTGCATGTATCTGTCCAATTTTCCCAACACCATTTATTGAAGAGACTGTCTTGACTCCATTGTATGCTCTTGCTTCCTTTGTCGAATGTTAATTGGGCTTAGTGGTTTGGGTCGATTTCTGGGGTCTCTATTCTATTCCATTGATCTATATGTCTGTTCTTGTGCCAGTACCAAGCTGTTTTAAGAACAGTGGCTTTGTAATACAGTTTGATATCTGGTATTGAGATCCCACCTACTTTGTTCTTTCTCAGGATTGCTGCAGCTATTCGGGGTCTTTTTTTATTCCAGATGAATTTTTGGAACGTTCGTTCTAGATTTGTGAAATATGCCGTTGGTAATTTAATGGGGATTGCATTGAATCTATAAATTGCTTTGGGTAGTATGGACATTTTGATGATCTTGATTCTACCAATCCATGAACACGGTATATTTTCCATCTGTTTATGTCTTCCTCTATCTCTTTTTCAAGCGTCCTGTAGTTTTTGGCATATAAGTCTTTTACCTCCTTAGTTAAGTTTATTCCTAGGTATTTTAATTTTTTTGGTGCAATGGTAAATGGGATTGCTTCTGTAGTTTCACTTTCTGTAAGTTCACTATTGATGTAAAGAAATGCCATGGATTTCTTAGCATTAATTTTGTATCCTGCTACATTGCCGAATTCATTTATTAAGTCTAATAATTTTTTGATGGAGTCTTTAGGGTTCTGTATGTACAGTATCATGTCATCTGCAAATAAGGACAGTTTTACTTCTTCTTTTCCAATCTGGATGCCTTTTATTTCTTCTTCTTGTCTGATTGCAATGTCTAGTACTTCCAGTACTATGTTGAACAGGAGTGGTGAGAGGGGGCATCCCTGTCTTGTTCCTGTTTTTAAGGGGAATGGTTTTAGTTTTTGCCCATTGAGTATGATGTTGGCTGTGGGTTTGTCATATATGGCTTTTATTATGTTGAGGTATGATCCCTCAATTCCTATCTTGCTGAGAGTTTTTATCAAGAAAGGGTGTTGGATTTTGTCAAATGCTTTTTCTGCATCAATTGATATGACCATGTGGTTTTTATCTCTCAATTTGTTTATGTGATGTATCACATTTATTAATTTGCGGATATTGTACCATCCTTGCATCCCTGGGATAAATCCTACTTGGTCATGGTGTATAATCTTTTTGATGTACTGCTGGATCCTATTTGCTAGGATTTTGTTGAGGATTTTGGCATCTATGTTCATGAGGGATATTGGCCTATAATTCTCTTTCATTGTATTGTCTTTATCTGCTTTTGGGATTAGGGTGATGTTGGCTTCATAGAATGAGCTGGGAAGTGTTCCTTCTTCTTGGATCTTTTGACATAGTCTGAGGAGGATAGGTTTTAAGTCTTCCTTGAATGTTTGATAAAACTCCCCTGTGAAGCCATCTGGCCCCGGGCTTTTGTTTGCTGGAAGCTTTTTGATGACTGCTTCGATTTCCTCCATAATTATTGGCCTATTGAGATTTTTAGATTCTTCCTGGTTAAGTTTTGGAAGGTTGCATTTTTCTAGGAATATGTCCATTTCCTCCAGGTTGTCTAGTGTGTTGGAGTAGAGTTGTTCATAGTATTTTCTAACAATCCTTTGTATTTCTATGGGGTCTGTTGTTATTTCTCCTCTTTCATTTCTGATTTTGCTTATTTGGGTCCTGTCTCTTTGTTTCTTGGTGAGCCTGGCTAGAGGTGTATCAATCTTGTTTATCCTTTCAAAGAACCAGCTCCAGGTTTTGTTGATCTTTTGTATTGTTTTTCTGGTCTCTATGTCGTTTATCTCTGCTCTGATCTTTGTTATTTCCTTCCTTCTGCTAACAGTGGGCTTTTTTGTTGCTCTCTTTCTAACTCTTTGAGTTGTAGAGTTAGGTCATTTATTTTCATTGTTTCTTATTTCTTGCAGTAGGCTTGTAGAGCTATGAACTTCCCTCTCAAGACTGCTTTTGCTGTGTCCCATAGGTTTTGGATTGTTGTGTTTTCATTGTCATTTGTTGCCATGATGTTTTTTATTTCTTCTTTGATCTCACTGGTAACCCAGTTGCTGTTTAATAGCATGCTATTTAGTCTCCATGTGTTTGATTTTTCTGGATTGTTTTTGTTGTAGTTGATTTCCAGTTTTATGCCTTTGTGGTCTGAGAAGATGCTTGATATGATTTCAGTTTTCTTGAATTTGAAGAGACTTTGTCTGTGACCCAATATATGGTCTATCTTTGAAGATGACAAATGTGCACTTGAGGAGAATGTATATTCTGTGGCTTTGGGGTGAAATGTTCTGAAGATGTCAATTAATTCCATCTGATCTAGTGAGTCATTTAGGATTGATGTTTCTTTGCTGAGTTTCTGTTTAGAGGATTTGTCCAGTGGTGATAATGGGGTGTTAAGGTCCCCTACTCTGATTGTATTGCTGTCAATCTCTCCCTTGATCTCCTCCAGAAGATTTCTTACGTATTTGGGTGCTCCTATATTGGGTGCATATATATTTACCAGAGTTATTTCTTCTTGTTGGACTGCTCCCTTTAGTATTATGAAGTGGCCTTCTTTATCTCTTTTTATGTCCTTCACTTTGAGATCTAATTTGTCGGATATAAGTATTGCTACCCTGGCTTTTTTTTCACTTCCATTGGCCTGAAAAACCTTTTTCCATCCCTTCACCATCAGTCTGTGTGCGTCTTTTTTTCTGAGGTGTGTTTCCTGTAGACAGCAGATATGTGGGTCATGTTTTCTTATCCACTCATTTACCCTATGCCTTTTCACTGGGGAATTTAATCCATTTACATTTAAAGTTATTATTGATAGAAACTTGTTAGTCGCCATTTTTGTTCTTTACCGGTGCAATCCTTCTTTGTTTCCTATTTTTTCTATTTACAGCAGACCCTTTAGCATTTCTTGCATTGCTGGCTTGGTTGTAATAAACTCCCGTAGACCGTTTTTGTCTGTGAAGCTCCTGATTTGACCCTCAATTTTGACTGATAGCCTCGCTGGGTACAGTATTCTTGGATTCAGACCCTTCCTTTGCATGACTTTCTATATTTCACTCCATTCCCTTCTTGCCTGATGTGTTTCTGTTGAGAAATCGGTCGCTAGTCTGATGGGGGATCCTTTGTAGGTAACTTTCTGTCTCTCTGGCTGCTTTTAAGATTCTTGCTTTATCGTTGGTGTTTGCCAATTTAATTATTATGTGCCTTGGCGTCGGTCTTTTCGGGTTCATTTTGTTTGGAACTTGTGAGCTTCTTGGATTTGTGTGAGTTTTTTCTTCCCTATATCAGGGAAATTTTCTGTTACTATTTTTTGAAACATGTTTTCTATTCCTTGCTCAGTTTCCTCTCCTTCTGGCACCCCTATTATTCGGATGTTGTTTCGTTTAGTGTTATCTCAGAGTTTTCTTAGGCTCTCCTCCTGCTTTTTAATTTTTTTTTCGAGAAGCTGTTCTGTTTGAGTATTTTTTCTTGCCTTGTCTTCTAGCTTGCTGATGCTTCTTCTAGTCTACTATTGATGCTTTCTATTGAGTTCTTTATATCAGTGATGTCATTTTTCATTTCTTCTTGGTTTCTCTTCATTTCCTCTTGGTTCTTCTTCATTTCCTCTTGGTTCCTACATATATTGTTGAATTTGTCTTCCATTCTTTTCATCCACCTTATGGCCATTTCTCTGACAGGTTGCTTGCCTCCATTGCCTCCATTTCATTTACTTCCTTTTCTGATGAAGCCTGTTTTTCTTTCATATGTGGGTTGGTTCTTTGTTTCACCATGATCTCTCTTCTCCAGGTGTTTGGTTATGTAGTTCTCTCTCTGCTTTCCATGGGAAGAAGCAGTGCTCGTCTGAGTTCACGCAGTCACACAGACAATAGGGTGGCAAACGCCTGTGGTGGGTTGGGAACAGGTTGGGGGGGCGGGTAATGGGAAAAAAAGAGAGACACGTAATAATCTCAACAGTAAAGATGAAAAAAATTCATAATGCTATATAACTTATTATATAAAGAGTGTGAGATAAAGTTCAAGCTATCTCCAGAAATCACCAAATGATTGGGAGAATGAAGTTATCATTAACTGAGATACAAAACACATATATAGAGAAAGTGTAAGAAAGGGTACATAAGTTTATTTTGAGGGCCTACCCTACTCTCTTGATGAAAATATGAGGGGAACAAGTATGTATTTGTCTAACAACTATGTTGTATAGCTGCAACGATTACAAAATAATATTGAATATAAACTGCAATTAAAAAAATATGACTTATGAATCAAGAACAGTAAAGGTTGATGGGTAAGAAATGAAGCAACAAAGTTACTTCCTACTTACTGTGGAAGGAGATGTTAATAACAATGTGCTATATAGGTTAAATCATGCCAAAAGTTCAAGTAGTATTTCGCCAGATACAATACCCATGGACGCTTGGTATCTCAGGACATGATGACATATAATAGAAATACTAGTGGAATAAAAGGGATAGAATGATGATTGAATAGAGAATGGGAGACACACAAAAATGAACAGAGTCCAGTCTTTCCAAAAATGTTATGGCTTGATGAAAAGAGATGTAATGATATTTCAAACAGTAGCAGGATCCATAAAGATGTTATTCTTACTTTACTTTTAATTTTAGTATACAAGAGAATTGAGATACTATGCACTTTAAAGGAAGATATCCTATATAATAAAGAGGTAATATGCAAATTGACCCTCACGCCCTCACAAGATGGCTGCCTATGGCCAGGCCTGCAGCGGGGTTAGTGAGGGATGACCAAACAACTGAACAAGCAGGCTGCTTGGGGCGACTAGGCTGTCAGGTGGATTAGTGAGGGATGAACAAATGACTGAAGAGCAGGCTGCATAGGGTGACCAGGCCAGCAGAAGGGGGAAGTTGGGGGTGACCAGGCCAGCAGAGGGGTGCAGGTAAGGGGCAACCAGGCCAGCAAGGGAAGCAGTTGGGGATGATTAGTTTGGCAGGGGAGGCAGTGAGGGGTGACCAGGCAGGCAGGCAGGCAGGTTAGCGATTAGGAGCCAGCGGTCCAGGATTGTGAGGGGGATCAGGCCTAAACCAGCAGTCAGACATCCCCCAAGGGGTCCCAGATTGGAGATGGTTCAGACTGGGCTGAGGGGACCCCCCCCATCCATGGATTTCATGCACCAGGCCTCTAGTCCAATATAAAAGAAGAGGCTAACACTGCAAGAGAAAAAGACACTCAGTGGAGTGATATCTCAAAGTATGGAGAAGGAGGAAGAGGAGGTTGAGGATGGGGAGGAGGAGAGAGAAATGGACAAAGTAGTGGTTGGTGTTGCTTGGCTTTGGAAAAAAGAAAGGATGACTCTGAAATGGAAAGAAAGATGAAATAGTGAAAATAAAGTTGTTTTTTCAGTTAGAAAAAAAACATTGAGGGCATTGCATAAAATAGAGTTTTAAAAATCAGTGTTGTTGGATTGGCACAATGATAATTTGATCAGTGTAAAAAATACTGAAAAGTTAGCTGTGAACACAAACAAACAAATGTCTTATGCTGTAATTTAAATACAGTAAAAATTGTATTGACATTTACAGAATCTTTTAGAAGGTCAGAATATCCCTCTTGAGCCCTTGATAGCCTTACTATTTTAATAGTATAATTTCAGCATGCCAGTACTCTATTTAAAATGTAATTATAGAAGCTCAGAGGAAACTGTTTATTATGCATTCATAATGTCATACAATATACATTTAGAGCTTGAACTATTTTTATGTTACAATCTTAGAGAAACATATTTGAAAGTCTAAGAACTTGCATTTTTTTTGTTTTTCAATAAGCTTTTAAAGATAGTCTTTGCTTTAGAAGTGACTTTGTCACTGAATACACACTTATCTGAAGTAAATCAATTTGCTTCTGGTGGAATAAAATGGTTTAAATAGTTTACATAAAAATATCATAACAACAAAACTTTCTCTTCTAAAACATCATGCTTTTTAATTTAGTTTTTATTGTTGACACTATTACAGATTTCCTCCATTTAACTCCCTTTGTCCACCTCTACCCAGTCCTGACCCCCAACCCCTGGCTTTTAACACACTGTTGTTTGTGTCCATGGGCTATGCATACATGTTCTTGACCAATCTCTTAACCTTCTTGCTGGAAGCCATTCTATCCTTGCTGCTTGACATAGTCGCTACAGGGAAGAGACATCTGCACAGCATATGTTTCAAGGAACCTGGCATATATGGCATACTGTTCTTAATATGTTTGCTCACCTTCTTGGCACTATGTGTTTTAAGCAAGGTCACCTCTCCGAGAAAGGTTGTTTCCCCAGGTAGGGATTTTTCCCTGAAGTTAGGGAGGGAATAAAACCCCTTAACTAAGTGCCAGGCGGGTAGTTAATCACTACGAACAATCACGCTTAAGCTACATAATCTTTACTCCCTGGAATGGAGATAAGAAGCACCCTAACCTTTGGAATAGAATTGATAGAATTAAAATCAACTGGTATAAATACAGATGTAACAAGACAATAAACACAGAACCTGGCTGGAGAACCCAACTATGCTGATCAACTGAACGCTGTCCTTCATTCTTCGCCAACTCTGTCCACACCTATGGGAACCCCTGGACCTGCTGGGGCTGGACCCCAGCACCTTATTTTATCCAGTTCTTCCCCACTCCCAACCCCTCTGAGATTGGTCAGTCTGTTCCATGTATCAATGCCACTGGATCTTTGTAAAAAAATTTTTAAATAGATTTCAGAGAGGAAGGGAGAGGTAGAGAGAGATAGAAACATCAATGATGAGAGAGAATCATTGATTGGCTGCCTCTTGCACATCTCCGACTGGAGATCAAGCCCACAACCTGAGCATGTGCCCTTGACCAGAATTGAACCCTTTAGTTGGACCCGTCAGTTGGCTCTAACCACTGAGCCAAATCAGCTAAGGCAGCCACTGGATCTTTTTTGTTTATCCGTATATTTTGTTTATTAGATTCCAGATATAAGTGAATTCATAGGTATTTCTCTTTCTCTCACTGGCTAAATATTTCTCTAGTTGATGTTTCAGGATTCTTGGAATGCACTCCTAAACATGGCATCACTGGGTTGAAAGGTAGTTTAATTTTTAATTTTTTTTTGGAAACTCCATACTGTTTTCCATAGTGACTGCACCAGTCTGCATTCCCAACAGTGCACCAGGGTTCCCTTTTTTCCACATCCTCACAAGCACTTTTTTTGTTGTTGTTGATTTATTAATGGTAGCCATTCTGGCATGTTTGAGGTGATACCTTATTGTCATTTGAATTTGTGTCTTTCTGATGATTAGTGATGTTGAACATTTTTTTTCATCTATCTATTGGCTATATACACTGAGTGGCCAGATTATTATGACCACCTCACCTTTGTAGGCAAATTAGCTATAATTTCACTGTGAAGTTGCTAGAGGGCCAAACCATTATAAATAGGGAAGCAGGTTGTTTACCATGACAGTAGAAGTGATTTTTTTCTGAAGATATAGGTAAACAATGTGATTTAACAGCCTTTGAACGTGGGATATATTTGAACGTGAGTGGCCAGATTATTATGACCACCCCATCAGTACTTCGTTGGGCCACCTTTTGTCTTCAATACTGAAATGATTCTTCTTGGCATTGATTCCACAAGATATTGAAAGGTGAATAGTGGAATCTGACACCATGCCTAATGAATAGCACTGTCTAGTTCTGTGAGATTTGATGGTTGTGGAACCAGATGCCTGATGGCTCTTTTAACTTCAACCCACAAATGCTTAATTGGATTGAGATCTGGTGATTGTGGGGGCCACCTAAGCAAGATAAAGTCTCCCTCATGTTCTTGAAACCACTCCTGCACAATACTAGCATCGTGGCATGGAACATTGTCTTGTTGGAAGAAGCCATCTCTATTGGGATACACCATCAACATGATAGGATGAAGTTTATCAGCAATGATACTTAGGTATGTTGTGTTATTCAGACATTGTTCCACACGAATTAAAGGTCCCAAATCATGCTAGGGAAACATGCCCCAAACCATAACATTGCCCCCACCAGCTTGAAGGGTTGCACTCATGCATGTGGGGTGCATGCTTTCATGCTGTTTCCACCAAATTCTCACCCTGCCATCTGCATGATGCAACTGAAAACGTGATTCATTGGACCACATGACTTTTTTCCAATGCTCGACTGTCCAATCCTTGTGTTCCTGTGTGAATTGGAGACATTTTATCTTGGTAACTGCAGACAGCAAAGATGTTCGAACAGACCTTCGGCTTCCATATTCCATACAATGCAGTGTATGGCTAATTTGCCTACAAACATCAGGTGGTCATCATAATTTGGGCACTCAGTGTGTATATATATATATATATATATCCCACGTTCAAAGGTTGTTAAATTGCATTGTTTACCCATATCTTCAGAAAAAAATCACTTCTACTGTCATGGTAAACAACCTGCTTCCCTATTTATAATGGTCTGGCTCTCTAGCAACTTCAGCACAAAATTAAAGCTAATTTGCCTACAAACGTCAGGTGGTCATAATAATCTGTCCACTTAGTGTATATATCCTTTTTGGAGAAGTGTCTATTCAAATCCTTTGCCCATTTTTAAATTGGATTGTTTTCCTGCTGTTGAGTTTCATAAGTTATTTATATACTTTGGTGATTAACCCATAAGTTATTTATATACTTTGGTGATGTATCATTGGCAAATATGTTCTCCAATACATTGGATTCCCTTTTCATTTTGTTGATGTTTTCCTTTGTTGTTCAAAAGCTTTTTAGTTTGATGTAGTCCCATTTGTTTATTTTTTAACTTTGTTTATCTTACCCTAAGGAAAACCATGTGACATTTCCAAGATATTTCTGCCTTCCGCTATGCCCAGGTTTTTATGGTTTTTTAACTTGCATTTAAGTCTGTTAACTATTTTTAACTTATTCCTGTATATGGTATAAGTTGGTGGTCTAGTTTATTATTTGTGTGTGTGTACATTTCCAATTTTTTGAAGAGAATTTCTTTATAAGATTGTATGCTCTCCCCTCCTTTGTAAAATATTAATTGACCATAAAGGCATGGGTTGATTTATGGGGTCTCTGTTCTGTTCCATTGATCTACACGCCTGTTCTTTTTCCAGTATGAGGTTGTTTTGTTTACAATGTAGTATAGTTTGATATTCAGTATTATGACCCCTTCAACTTTGTTCTTCATGGTTTTTTTTGGTTTCATATACATTTTTGGAGAATTTGTTCTATATCTGGGAAATATGCTGTTGGTATTTTAAAAATGATTGCACTATATCTATAGATTGCTTTGGGTTGGTGTAGACCTTTTAATGATGCTAATTCTTCCAATACATGAACATGGTATATGGGTTCATATTTTTTTGTATTTTGCTTTATTTTCCCCCCAATGTCCTGTCATTTTCGGAGTACAGGTATTTTACATCCTTGGTTAAGTTTATTCCTAGGTACCTTTTTATTGTTGTTTTTGCAATAGTAAATGGGGTTGTTTTATAAGTTTGCCTTTCTCATAGTTTGTTTTTGGTGTATAAAAATGCCACTGTTTTCTGGACATTAATTTTATATCCTGCTACATTGCCAAGTACATTTATTAGATCTAGTAGTTTTTTTTTTTTTGTAAATTATATAGTGTTTTAAATGTACAATAACATGTCATCTGCAAATAATGACAGTTTTATATCTTACTAGAGCAGGGGTGGGCAAACTTTTTGACTCGAGGGCCACAATGGGTTCTTAAACTGGACCGGAGGGCCGGAACAAAAGCATGGATGGAGTGTTTGTGTGAACTAATATAAATTCAAAGTAAACATCATTACATAAAAGGGTATGGTCTTTTTTTTTTTTTTTAGTTTTATTCATTTCAAATGGGCCGGATCCGGCCGGTGGGCCATAGTTTGCCCACGGCTGTACTAGAGGCCCGGTTCATGAAATTCGTGCACTCAAGGAGGTCCTTCAGCCAGGCCTGCACCTCCTCTCAGTCTGGTAGCCCTCAGGGGATATCTGACTAATGGCTTAGGGCCTAAGCTATCAGTCGGACATCCTTAGCGCTAACTCGAAGGCAGAAGAGGCTCCTGCCACCACCGCTGCATTCGCCAGCTGTGAACCTGGCTTCTGGCTTCTGGCACTCCCCCTGTGGGAGTGCACTGACCACCAGGAGGCAGCTTCTGTGTTGAGCATCTGCTCCCTGGTGGTCAGTGTGCATCATAACGACTGGTCGTTTCACTGTTCAGTCAATTTGCATAGTAGCCTTTTATTATATAGGATTTTCCAATTTGGATGCCTTTTACTTCTTCTTCATGTCTGATTGTTATGGCTAGGACTTCCAGTACTGTGTAAATAAATGTGAAAGCAGATACCCTTGTCTTGTTCCTAATCTTAAGGGACACAGTTATTTTTGCCCATTGAATCAGATGTTGGCTATATATTTGTCATATATTGCATTTATTATGTTGAGGTATGATCCCTCTATTCCCACTTTTTATGAGAGTTTTTATCATAAGTGGGTTTTAGATTTTGTCAAATGTTTTTTCTGTATCTATCAATATGATCATGTGATTTTTACCTTTCATTTTGTTTATGGGATATATCACATTTATTGATTTGTGAATTATTTACCAAACTTGCATCCCCAGAATAAATTCCACTTGGTCATGTTGTATGACTTTATTAATGTATTGCTAGATATGATATGCTAATATTTTGTAGAGGGTTTTAGTATTAATGTTTATTAGAGATATTGTCCTCTAGTTATTTTTCTTTGTAATGTCTTTATCTAGTAATGAAGTTAGGATAATGCTGGCCTCATAAAAAGAGCTTGAAAGTCTTCCCATCTCTTGAATTTTTTGGAATAGTATAAGGAGAATTAGTGTTAGGTCTTCTTTGAATGTTTGATATCCTGCAAAGCCATCCAGTCCAGAACTTTTCTTTTCTGAGACTATATTTATTACTGCTTCAATTTCATTAGTTGTTATTGGTCTATTCAGGTTGTCTGATTCTTCCTAATTGAGTGTTGTAAGATTGTATGTTCTATGAATTTGTCCATTTAACCCAGGGTTTTCAATATGTTGGCATATAAATGCTTGTAATATTATTTTACAATCATTTGTATTCCTGTGATGTCTGTTGTTACACCTCTCTTTTCATTTCCAGTTATATTTATTTTAGTCCACTATCTTTGTTTCTTGATGAGTCCAGTTAAATGTTCATCAATTTTGTTTATATTTTCAAAGAACCAGCTTTTGTTTTCATTTATTTTTGTATTGTTTTGTTTGGTTTCAATGTCATTTATTTCTGATCTCATCTTTATTATTTTCTTCCTTTTACTTACACTGTACTTTTCTAATTTTTCTCTTTCTTATCTTTTAGGTGTAGGATTATACTGTTTACTAGAGAGTTTTCTTGGCTCTTCAGATTGGCCTATAATGCTTTGAATTTCCCTCTCAGTACTGTTTTTGCCATATCCCATAGATTTGGGGTGGTTGTGCGTTCATTTTTATTTGTTTCCAGATAATTTTTTATTTCTTCCTTGATCTTCTTGGTAATCCATTCATTGCTTAATAACTTGCTATTTAGCCACCATGTTTTTGAATTTTTGGAGGATTTTTTTATTGCTTAAAGTATTACAAAGGGTATTACATATGTGTCCTTTTTGTTTTGTTTTTTGTTTGTTTTTTGATTTTTGATGTGTGGTTCATTTCTAGTTTCATGCCATTGTGGTCAGAGAAGACACTTATATTTAAATATTCTGAAATTCACTGAGACTTCTTTTGTGTCCTAATATGTGGTCTATCTTTGAGAACATTTCATGTATCTTTTGAGAATGTATATTCTGCTGCTTTGAGATGAAACATTCTGTAGATAGATATCAATTAAATCTACCTGATCTAATGTGCTGTTGAAGGTTGCTATTTCCATATTGATTTTTTTGTCCAGATCGATCCATTGATGACAGTGGACATTAAAGTCCCCTCCTATGACTCTATTTCTATCGATTTCTTTCTTAATGTCTACCAATTTTCCAATTTTTAAAATGTATTTACCTGCTCCTCTATTGGTTTCACATATGTTTATAAAGAGAATATATTCTCTTGCTGGACCTATACATTTATTATTATGCACTGACCTTCTTTGTCTATTTTATGGCCTATGTTTAGAAGTCTATGTTGTCTGATGTAAGTATTGATACCCCAGCTTTTTTATTGTTTCCATTTGTATGGAATATTTTTTTTCCTTTCCTTCACTCTCAATCTGTGTGTATCTTTTATTCTAAGGTGAGTTTCTTGTAGACATCATATATATGGGTCATGTTTTCTTATTTGTTCAGCCACCCTATATTTTTTCATTAGAGCAATTAATCCACTTACATTTAAGGTTATTGTGATAGATATTTATTTCTTGCAATTTTTTATTTATCCCTATGTTTGTCTCTCTATATTTCTTCTTTGTCTTGAAGCAGTCCCTTTAGTGTTTCTTGCAGTATTGGTTTGGTGGTACTGAACTCCTGTAGGCTTTTTTTTTCCTGAGAACCTTTTTATTTTGCCTTCTATTTAAATGCTAGAACAGTCTTGGTTTCAGTTTCTTGCATTTTATTACTTTGAATACTTCATGCCAAACCCTTATGGCCTGACATGTTTCTGTTACGAGATCATTGACAGCCTTATGGGAAATCCCTTATAGGTAACTGCCTGTTTCTCTATTGCTGACTTTAAGATTTTCTTTGTGTTTAATTTTGGCCATTTTAATTATGATGTGTATTGGTGTGGATCTTTTTGTGTTTATCTTGTTTGGAACTCCGTGTGCTTTCTAAACTGTGTGACATTTTCTTTCACCAGGCTATTGAAGATTTCTGTAACTATTTCCTCAAACAGGTTCTGTATCTCTTGCTCACTTTCTTCTCCTTCTGTGACCCTTATGATGTGGATGTTTTTACATTGTATGTTGTCCCAAAGTTCTCTTAAATTATCCCCCTACTTATTAATTATTTTGTCATTTTCTGTTTGGATTATTTTTTTCTATTTTGTCTTATAATTTATTGATTTAATCATCTGTCTTGTCCAGTCAACTGTCAATTCCTTCCAGTGCATTCTGTTTTAGATATGGTATTATTCACTTACATCTGATTATTTTTCATGGTTTCTATATCCTTCTTCTTGGTGTTGTTGTTCTTACTAAGTTCCTTGACCATTCTTATAACCATTACTTTAAAATCTCTATCTGATAGATTTCTTGCCTCCATTTCATTTAGCTCTTTTTCTGGAGTTTTCTCCTGTTCTTTCATTGGGGGTCTGTTGATTTGTCTATCCATTTTGGCCATCTCTTTGTGTTTATTTCTATATATTAGATAGGGCTGCTATGACTTCCAGTCTTGGTGGAGTGACCTTCTGTCATAGTTGATCCCAGTGGTACAGTCTCCTTGATCTCATGAGTTGAATGTTTTAGGAAGATCCTTGGGTGCCTTATTTGGACCCTCCTATTGTAATTGGGATTGACCCTCAGGCTGGTGTGCTATGAGTTTTAACCCCAACCATGGTGTGCAAACTGTTGTGCAGGTGCATTCTTGAGGTGTCTTTAGAGGCTCAGAGGTACAACTATTTACCATTCAGGTGGAGTATCTATAGAGATAAACCTTTATCACAATGTATGAGACATTGTGCAGAGCCTCCCCAGGGTGAGGTGAACCCAGGATAGTATAGCTTGGATTAGTAGACTCCTTTAATAGAGATTACACAGTCAGGCACCCAATGAGGGGAAATTGGTCTCTGCTTCAAAGCCAAACTCCTCAGTCTTTACCAGAGACTCCAACTTTAGTTCCCCCTAAGGTGGTCTTCTGCAGGTTCAGGTTGGGTATAGCCTGCAGTTTTCTCTGCAGGAACAGTTTCAGTCACCCTGGGCTCAATGGGATTGATAAAAAAAAATCCAGTTGAGAATGTGCTGGCTCAGCCCTCAGAAAGGGGCTAGGCACTTCCTCCTGGTCCCATAAAATAGTCTCTAAAAGTCTCATACTTGGAATGTCCTGTTCTGAACCATTCTCCTTCTCCCCCGGAACTGTGCCTAGAAGGGTTACTGGGACTTCACAGAGCTGTACCAGACAGTGTCCTGTTTTGGGTGCTGTTATAAGCCTGTTGAAGGGGCATCAGGCTCTACCTCTCCTTCCATGGTTGCCTGGCTGAACTCACAGGGAACTCAGATCAGCCCCCCACAATTTAGTCACAAAGCCTAGGACTCATCTGCCTCTCTGATATAAGCCTTCCCAGGGATACAGTCTAAACATCCCAGCTCTGTGCAGAACTGGCACCTTCAGGCCACATGTCCAAGCAGGAGGGTATACAAAATCATCTCCTCACCATACTTAAATCTCTCTGTGTGGCTAGTATCAGCAAAGCAGGGGCCAAAATTTCCAGCTCTTCTCATGTTCTCAATTCTGTAGTTTGGGTCAAAAAGCCCCTACCTGCTCTGCTCCTCTGTGTTGCTATCCCCACAGGACAGAGCAATCCAGGAGGCTTCACAGGTGGGGGAGGGGTTCCAGCCCCACACTGGAGGTAGAAGAATCAGTTCCCTAAGCCAAACAGTTTAGTCACTAACTGAGACTCTGTACAATAACTTTTGAAAAAGTAGACGGCCCCACAAACTCATTGCTGTGTGCAGTTCACAGGCCCTCTGCTGGACCCATCACTGTGGTCCCACCTTTCCATCAGTCAGAGCCCAGAGCAAACTTCTCAGCCTGCGATGCTAACTATTGGAGGGATCCTTCACTGGGAAGCTGTAGTCCCAGTCTCTCAGGCAGACAGAATTCCACTGGTTCCCTCTGCCCAATGTTTTATAGGCTCTTCTTCCAGTCTCTGTTGTGGTGTATCATTGAGAATGTTCCATGTGCACTTGAGAAAAATGTATATTCTGCTGCTTTGGGTGAAATGTTCTGTAAATATCAATTAAATCCATCTTATCTGGAATATCATGAAAACATACTTTATTGGGGTTTTTTTTCTGTGCTTTTCAAAATACAACCTTTCAATATCAATATGAAGGGCAAAACAAAGGCCCCTTCTTGCACATTAAGGATACTGTGTGCTGGGAGTGCAAGTTCCATTTGTATTTCATATTTTCTTGAAAACTGAGCTTTTGATTTTTACTTCCTTAATGATTAGTAATATTGAACATCTTTTCATATGTCTTTTGGGGATCTGTATGTCTTCTTTGGAGTAATGTCTTCTCATATTCTCCATCCATTTTTTATCAGATTACTTATTTACTTATCATTAGGTTGGATGAGCTTTTTAATATGTTTTGTATACCAACTGATTATTAGATATATCATTTACGAATATATTCTCTCATTCAATAGTGTGTCTCTGTGCAGAAGGTTTATAACTTGATGAAGTCCTATTTATTTGTTTTGCCTTTGTTTCCCTTGCTCAAGGGGCTATATGAAAAAGAGTATCACTCAGACTGATGTCAAATGATTTACTACCTATGATTTTTTCCAGGAGCTTTATGGTTTCAGGGCTTATAATTTAAGTCTTTAATTCATTTTGAATTTATTTTTGCATATGATATGACAGTAGTTGAGTTTCATTTTTAGTATGTATCTGTCCAGTTTTCCCAACACCACTTGTTGAAGCAACTTTCATTACTCCATTGCATATTCTTACTTCCTTTGTTGTTGATTAGTTGACCATATAACTGAAGATTTGTTTCTAGGCTCTCTATCGGTTCCATTGCTCTATGGGTTTGCTTTTATGCCAATACCATGCTGTTTTGATTATTATAGCTTTTTAGTATATTTTGAAATCAGGGAGCATGATACATTCAACTTTGTTTATTTTCAAGCTGGCTTTGCCTAATTGTGGTCTTTTGTAGTTCAGTATAAACTTTAGGATTATTTGTTCTGGTTCTGCAAATAATATCATAAGCATTTTTATAGAAATTTCATTAAATCTGTCAATTACTTTGGGTGATATTGTCATTTTAATGATATTAATTCTTCCTTACCACAAGCATGATATAGCTTTTCATTTATTTGTGTCCTCTTCATTTTCTTTCTTCGATACTTCATAGTTTTCAGAGTACAGTTATTTCACCTCCTAGGTTAAATTTATTCATAGTTATTTATTCTTTTTTATGCCATTAAGAAATGTTTTCTTAATTTATCTTTCTGGTTGTTCATTATTTATGTGTAGGAAAACAATAGATATCTGTATATTTAATTTTAATCTTGCTACTTAGCTGAATACTTTTAACTATTAACTTTTTAGTGGATTACTTAAAATTCTTCCATATACAGTATCATGTCATCTTCAAAGAGTGACAATTTTACTTCTTCCTTTCCAATATGAATACCTTTTCTTTTTTTCTTCCTTCCTTCCTTCCTTCCTTTTGTTGGGGCGGGGGGGGGGGGTGATTGTTTGTGGCTAGGACTCTTATAGTACTGTATTGAGTAATAGTTGTGATTATGAATATCCTTATCTTAATCCTGATCTTAGAGTAAAAGCTTTCAGTTTTTAACCATTCAATATGTTAGCTGTGAGGTTGTTACATTTAGCCTTTCTCAAATTGAATTTTTTTTACCCCAGTTTTCTTTCTGTAATTGGTTTCTAGTTTCATGCCATTGTGATCAGAAAATATGCTTGATATGACTTCACTATCCTTGAATTTATTGAGGCTCATTTGTGGCCTACTATGAAATCTAGCCTGAAAGATGTTCAGTTTGGGGTGAAATGCTCCCTAAATTTCTATTAAAACAAACAAGTCTAATGTGACATTTAAGGCCATTATTTTCTTATTAACTTTCTATCTGTATAATCTATTTATGGAGGTAAGTGGAGTATTAAAGCCCCCAATTCTTACAGAATTATTGCTCATTTATGGCTTATGTCTATTATCCTTTGCTTTATATACTTGGGTGATCTTATTTTGGGTGTGTAGATACTTATGATTGTTATATCCTCTTCTTGGATTTACAAGTTTAAAATTATGTAATATCGCTTGAGAAACCAAGATGGCGGCATAGGTAAACACCGGAGATTGCTGCCTCGCACAACCACTTCAAAAATACAACTAAAAGACAGAACGGACATCATCCAGAACCACAGGAAGGCTGGCTGAGTGGAAATTCTACAACTAGAAGGAAAGAGAAAAGCATACCGAGACACAGAGGAGGTGTGGTGTGGAAGTAAAATACAGATGTACAGAGGCGCATGCAGAGAGGGCTGGCAGCTGAGGACACAGTTGTCTTTTTCAATCAAGAGGGAGTCTCAAGCTCTGAGCTTCAGTTCTGGGAGAGTCTCTGGGGACCCAGACTCATACGGGAGAAACTGGACTGTCTGGCATCAGTCAGAACTAGAGGGCAGCTTTCTCTCGGGGGTGCTTGCAGCGATTGCCAGGACACTGAGAAGCAGGGCCTCTGAGGGCAGGACTGAGAGCAGCCATAACTACTCACTCCTCCCTGTTGATCCCCTGGACCCCACCGTGCCCAAGCTGTGCATGAAGGCTTTTGTGTATGAAAGGCCTGGCCCTTTGCAATCTGATAATTACCTAACAAACTGCAGCTGGCCCAAGGCCCCAGGGAAACTTGCATTGCATCACAGTTGGCTCCTGCTGGATAGCCTCAGGAAGAGGCTAGATTAGCACCTCCTTAGAGATCCAGGAGCCAGTGTGCCCGGTGGTCAGAGTGGGACCATCCAGATTGCAGCTCCTTGGATTCATAAACGACACACTCAGGAGGCAGACTCAGTGAGCACCAAAGCCCCATTGAAGCAAGGCTTGCCCCGGAGGGGTGTCTCCAGCACAGAAGTTCTCCCACTGCAGACACAACTGATTCTCACAGCCAATTGGCCTGGAGGTCAATCCCACCCAGTGTTACCTACAACAATCAAGGCTTAACTACAACAAGACTGTGCACAAAGCCCACAAGGGGGTGTACCAAAAGTGTCTACCTCAGGTAATTGGGGAGGCTGAGCCACTGGGCCCTATAGGACACCTAGCACAGAAAGCCACTCTATCGACACAGCGAAGCATAAAAATATGTGGAAACAAAGAAACAGGACACAAATGACAGAAATGGAGGAAAGCAAACTACTGGATATAGAGTTCAAAACCACACTTTTAAGGCTTTTCAAGAATTTTCTAGAAACCGCCGATAAACTTAATGAGACCCTCAAGAAATCTAGTGAGACCCTCGAGGTTGTGAGAAAAAACCAACTAGAAATTAAGCATACACTGACTGAAATAAAGAATATTATACAGACTCCCAACAGCAGACTAGAGGATCACAAGAATCAAGTCAAAGATTTGAAATATGAAGAAGCAAAAAACACCCAACTGGAAAAGCAAAATGAAAAAAGAATCCAAAAATACGAAGATAGTGTAAGGAGTCTCTGGGACAGCTTCAAGCGTACCAACATCAGAATTATAGGGTTGCCAGAAGAAGAGAGAGAGCAAGATATTGAAAACCTATTTAAAGAAATAATGACAGAAAACTTCCCCTACCTGGTGAAAGAAATAGACTTACAAGTTCAGGAAGCGCAGAGAACCCCAAACAAAAGGAATCCAAAGAGGACCACACCAAGACACATCATAATTAAAATGCCAAGAGCAAAAGATAAAGAGAGAATCTTAAAAGCAGCAAGAGAAAGACAGTTAGTTACCTACAAGGGAGTACCCATATGACTGTCAGCTGATTTCTCAACAGAAACTTTGCAGGCCAGAAGGGAGTGTCAAGAAATATTTAAAGTGATAAATACCAAGAACCTACAACCAAGATTACTTTATCTAGCAAAGATATCATTCAGAATAGAAGGTCAGATAAAGAGCTTCACAGATAAGAAAAAGCTAAAGGAGTTCATCACCACCAAACCAGTATTATATGAAATGCTGAAAGGTATCCTTTAAGAAGAGGAGGAAGAAGAAAATGGTAAAGATACAAATTATGAACAACAAATGCACATCTATCAACAAGTGAATCTGAAAATCAAGTGAATAAATAATCTGATGAACAGAATGAACTGGTGATTATAATAGAATCAGGGGCATAGAAAGGGAGTGGACTGACTATTCTTGGGGGGGAAAGGGGTGTGGGGTATGTGGGAAGAGACTGAACAAAAATCGTGCACCTAAGGATGAGGACTTTGGGGGTGTGAGGGCAGAGGCTAGGGTGGGAACTGGATAGAGGGGAGCTATGGAGGGAAAAAGAGGAACAACTGTAATAATCTGAACAATAAATATTGAATTAAAAAAAATAAAATAAAATTATGTAGTATCTTTCTTTGTCTCTTTTTATAGTCTTTGTTTTGAAGTCTATAATTTCTGCTATTAGTATTGCTTCCCCAGCTTTCTTTTGTTTCTATTAACATACTAAGGACTTTCAGTCTCTGTGTCTATCTAAAGTGAGTGTCTTAGAAGCAGCATATAGATGGGTCATATTTTGTTGTTTTCATTGTTGTTTTTTAACCCAGTGTTCCACCTTATGTCATTTGATTGTAGGATATAGTCCATTTACATTTAGAGTAATTATTGATAGTTATGTGGTTATTATCATTTTGGTAATTTTATGATAGTTTTTATTGTTTTGGGTTTGTTTTTTTGCTGTTTCTTCTCTCTCTCTCTCTCTCTCTCTCTCTCTCTCTCTTTCTCTCTTTGATTTGTTTATTTTCTTAGGTGTATTGATTTGATTCCTTACTCTTTATTTTTTATATTTTTTTGTTTATGATTACCATGAAGTTCATATATATATCCATCTGTATCTGTAGTGGTCATTTTAAGCAGATTGGCATTTAAGTTCAATTGCACTCTAAAAGCTGAACATTTTCAGCCCTTCACTCCTCTTTATTTTTTATATCATTTTGTTTTATGCATCCCTGATCAATTATTGTATTTATAATTAATTTTGCTGCTATCATCTTTTAACCTTCATATTGGCTTTCTCAGTGGTTGATTCACTGTGATTATTGTATATTTGCCTTTACAACTAAGATTTCTTTTTCTTCCCTGCATATTCTTATTTATAGGTATAGCTTTTATACTTCTGCATAAAAAAATAAAACCTTCATATTTCCTATAGAACTGGTTTGGTTTTTGTGAACTCCTTTAGTTTTTGCTTGTCTGGGAAACTCTTTATCTCTCCTTCATTTCTGAATTATAACCTTGCTGGACATAATATTCTAGGTAATAGGCTCCTTTCATTGCTTTGAATATTTCTTGCTACTCCCTTCTGGTCTGTAAAATTCATAGCAATATGAATGTAATAGACTTCTGAGAAATATAATTATTTTAAATTAAATGACATTCAGATAAGACATCTTAGTTCTGATAAAGATTTTTAAAACTTAGTGAAATGAGTACATATTAGTTTCACATACATATATTATGTCAAAAATAAAAGTACAATGTAGTAGACATTGAAGATCAATAGGCTGCCTTCTAAATTCCTGACAGCATTAGAGCTGAAATGTGTAAATCTAATCTGATCATGGCCTAGAAGAGTGGTTCTCAACCTTCCTAATGCCATGACCCTTTAATACAGTTCCTCACATTGTGGTGACCCCCAAGCATAAAATTATTTTCGTTGTTACTTCATAACTGTAATTTTGCTATTGTTATGAGTCATAATGTAAATATCTGATATGCAGGATGTATTTTCATTGTTACAAATTGAACATAATTAAAGCATAGTGATTAATCACAAAAACAATATGTAATTACATATGTGTTTTCCAATGGTCTTAGGCGACCCTGTGAAAGGGCCATTCGACCCCCAAAGGGGTCGTGACCTACAGGTTGACAACCGCTGGCTTAGAACATTCTGACATTGATACTTACAACTTAAGTCAAACAGATTTCTTGTCATTATTTTATTCTCCAAGTCAGTTTCAATTGTGTTCTGAAAATCCTCATTGATATGGAAATTTTTTGAGTTCTGACTAAAAGTTCATGAATGTGCCCTTAAACGGAATACCATCATTAGCACAGATAGTGTAGAAATCTTCCATATTGTAAATTTTTACAGCATGATTAAACTTCTTTCTTTATTTTTTATTAAAAATTTTTAATGTTGACAGTATTGCATACTCTCTCCCACCCCTCCCCTTTGCTGACCTCCACCTCCCCATGCCTCCCCCTTTTTTGGCCTTCACCATGTTATTGTCCCTGTCCATGGGTTATGCATGTATGTTCTCAAAATACAAGCACATGCAATTGTTTTTAATCAAATAAAACAGTGAGGTTTCTAGCTCACTTTCAGATTATGGATCATTTTAAGACTGTAATCATATATCTATTTTATTGATTTTCATTTTTAGCATTTAAGTGTTTACTGTTTAAAGGGATAATCAATAATTGTTAAAGTGATATTTAAAAGAAAAGTGGAAAAATTTTTATAATATGACTTTAAAATTTTTATGCATTTAACACTAGAAATAATTCAGTAAGCTTCTCAGGGTAAATTATTTAGGAATAGAAATGAATGGAAGTCCAACAATGCAAAGTGATTGAATAGATCAGAGCACAAAAATAAAAGTGAAAAAAATGTTATGTAATTTCTAATCTTTAATTTTATTCTTTCTCTCTCTCTCTAAGAGTTTATGATCCTTTTCTCATCTGAAATAATTTCTTCTGAGGCCTTTGAATGTAATAAGTTTTAAAATAATTACTGATAATTAGAAACTACTCAGCCTTACATTTTAATTTTTATTGAATTATTATTAACTAGAGGCCCAATGCAAGGAATTCGTGCAAGAGTAGGCCTTCCTTCTCCTGACTGCTGGCACTGCCATCCCTCTGGCACCCAGGACCTGGGCTTCCCTCACAGCCCTGGCTTTGTCTGGAAGGCAGTCCAGTGTAATTAGCATGTTACGCTTTTATTATTATAGATTTTGGCCATTTGATACATTTTCACTTCCTTCCATAGTCATTTTATTCCTTATAAAAGGAACAAATAGCATGCAGTGATTTATAAAAGATTTGACAATGAGACTTTCTACCATCTATTAATTCATTTTTCAACATTACAGAAAATGGATACATGTATTTCTGGATGATTATATAGGATAAGCCTCAGTTCTTGGTCACATATTTACCCAAGTTAATGATGATAGTCTAATTTTCCTGAGCTCTTACCACCTGTTAAATTCTACCCTAAGCATCTTTCATACTTTGCTTTTTAACTTCACAAATGCAATGAAGTTGTGTTCTTATAGCACTCATTTTAAACGTGGTAACTGAAGCTCAGAATGGTTAAGCAATTTATTCAAGAACACATCCTAATTAATGTATTTGAGCAGGTGTGCTTGATTCTAGAGCAAGTCTGTTTCTTATATGGTATGCTGCCTTGCAATCATGCACCTACAACTATTTAGGTGAAAAAACAAACAAAGAAACAAAAATAAATTAATTGTATTCTCACTAAAGAGTTAATTCCACTCCAAAGTTGCTATGGTTTTGCTGGTCCAACCTTTACTAACAGTAAACTTCCTACCAGTCTAATTTAAGAGAGGGGGGCAGAGAAATAAAATAACAAGGAAAACCTCATTCAAATTTTTGTCTATAATTTGACCCATAGCATGCATATATATATCCTATCTAATAATAAAGAAACATGGTAATTAGCCATACTTCCGCTACCCTTCCCATTGGCTAATCAGCAGGATATGCAAATTAACTGCCAACCAAGATGACGGCCGGAAGCCAGGCAGCTTGAAGTGAACAGGAGGCTTGCTTGCTTCAGTGACGGAGGAAGCCAGGTTCCCCCCCTGCCTTGCTGGCCTCTGAGCTTGCAGTTTAAGAAACATTGTTATAAATATGGAAGCTAAACAAAACCCCAGAAACCTGCTTTCAGCCAGCTGGGCTTCAGCCAGTAGGACCGCAACATTGTTTCAATTATAGAACAAACGCAGATCCCTGCTTTCAGCCAGCCGGGATCTCAGAGCTGGAGTGAGCAGGACCGCAAGTGTTACAATTATAGAACCCAAACAAACCAGATACCTGCTTTCAGCAGCCGAGGCCTCAGAGCTGGAGCCAAGCCTCAGAGCTAAAGTTGGCCCAGAATAAAAAAAAAAAAAAAAGGACAAGTTGGGAGCTTCAGTCACCCACCAGCCTGAAAATGGCCCTCAGCCCCTCACCCAGACTGGCCAGGCACCCCAGTGGAGACCCCCACCCTGATCCAGGACACCCTTCAGGGCAAACCAGCCAGCACCCACCCATGCACCAGGCCTCTATCCTATATAGTAAAAGGGTAATATGCCACGCAGCACCGGGATCAGCGGAGCTGCGAGGCCTCCTGGTCCCTGGAGCAGCATGACGGGGGCAGTGCGGAAAGCCCCTGATTGCCCTGTGGCTCTGTGTGTGACAGGGGGCAGGCCACAACCTCCTATCCGCCCTGCTCTGTTCATGACTGGGGAAGGCGCCCCAACCCCCTGATCAGCCCTGCTCTTTGCCTGATAGGGGGGAGCTCCCCAACCCTCTGATCGCATTGCAGCTCTGTGTGTGACAGCGTGCGGTGCCCCAACCCCCTGCAACGGGCCCTGCTCTGTGTGTGATGGGGTAGAGCCATAACCTCCCCATCGGCCCTACTCTGTGGTGACAGGGGAGAGCTCCTCAACCCCCTGATTGGCCCTGCTCTGTGCATGACAGGGGGGAGCTCCCCAACCCCCTTATTGGCCCTCTTCTGTGTGTGACAAGGTACGGAGCCCCAACCCCCCTCATGGGCCCTGCTCTGTGCGTGACAGAGGGTGATGCCGCAACCTCCCCATTGACCCTGCCTTGAGTGTGACTGGGGGCGGCGCCCCAACCCTCCAATCAGCCCTACCCTGAGAGTGACTGGGGGTGGCATCGCAACCTCTCGATCCACCCTGCTCTGTGCATGACAGGGGGCGGCGCCCCAACTCCCCAATCGGCCCTGCTCTGAGCCCAACCAGGGGCTGCACCTAGGGATTGGGCCTGCCCTCTGCCACCAGGGAGCAGGCCTAAGCCAGCAGGTCATTATCTCCTGAGGGGTCCCAGACTGAGAGGGCACAGGCCAGGCTGAGGGACCCCCTCTCCCCCTCCCCCCCAAGTGCACAAATTTTTGTTTGCACTGGGCCTCTAATATATATATACATATCCTACCTAAAAATTAATAGATAATACCTCATGTTGGTACAGTTTAGCCCCCAAGACTTTCTCTGGGATTCTGTCCCTGTGTACTATGTTCGCAGAAATCAAAATTTGAGTAAATATTCTGGTAAGGAGATGGTTGTATATTTTACTTTTGGGAGTGAAAGATTCAGAAAGTGAATGAATAGTCCAGATGGTGGAAGGTGAAGGTAACAATAGAAATAAATAGAAATACATTCATCATGTGTGCTTAGGATTCTCCCCTTTTGGGGAAAAGAGCATTGATATGGGGAAATATCCCCACTGGAGGATAGTTCAGAATATAATTTAATTTTTTAATCAAATTACATTTGTATTCTTATCACCTCATTCCTACCTCGCCACTCACACATGGATTCTCATATTATTAAGATTCCCCTCTCTTGGGGGATTCCACGAGCACAGCAGATTATATGGAAGCTACACTGACATTCTCCCAGGGCCAAACTGGAATTAAAACTAAACCATAAAAATAGCCCTAACTGGTTTGGCTCAGTGGATAAAGCATCGGCCTGCAGACTGAAAGGTCCCAGGTTCGATTCCAGTCAAGGGTATGTACCTTGGTTGTGGGCACATCCCCCGTAGGAGGTGTGTAGGAGGCAGCTGATCAATGTTTCTCTCTCATCGATGTTTCTAACTCTCTATCCCTCTCCCTTCCTCTATGTAAAAAATAATCAATAAAATATATTTTAATTAAAAAATAAAATATAAAAATAGCATCCTGAATAACCAACTGAAGACCAGCTGGAGAGAAGTCTCATAACTGAGGACTTACAGAGGAGGCCACATTGAGACTAGTAGTAAGTGCAGAGGCATGAGAGGACTTGTCAGGCTCCCACAGGCATCAGCTGAAGTTCCAGAGATATATCTCAACTGTGGGGGGGTTCCCCATGAGGAATGTGGGGCCTAAAGCCCAAGATAGGCTACCCAGCCCAGAGCAACAGAACCTGGAAAGTATTCCACATAACATATGGCTATAAAGAGTAGCAGAGTTTCTGTTCGCCATGGAGAGATAGCTAGAAATGCTGACACCCTCTTAAATGGCCAACACACAAAATTGTGTTTGCAGTCACTCATCTGGGCTCTGGAAGAGGAAGACAAGAGTGTATTGCATAAGGTTATCTGGGGTTGGTGGCTCTGGGGAGAGAGCTGAGAGGACAGCCTCCAGTGTCCCTGTGCTGAATCATTCCCTTATACTGCAAAAACCATCTTTCCCAGGCAGAGCTTTACATCCATGCAGCATTATCCTGGGCCTGGGGAGAAGCAATAGCCCCACTCTTTGGAATATGTCTCACCACGTTATGTAGAGTTTACACCCTCCTGAGGACTATAGCCAGAGGCTCATTAAGTGAGTGAGTCTAACAGACAGCTTGCAGGCAGAAGTGGATCTCTTGGTTCTTTGATTCTTTTCTGGACCTTCTCTTAGACATGGGGCTAGTAAAAGCACACTTTAGGTGCACAGTTTGTCCTTTCCACATGCACCCTAGCTCAGCAAAGGGAGCCACAAGCTGTGGATCACTGATAGTGTCAAACAGGTTGCGCAGGTCTAGTCAGAGACAATGTCTGACACTGGTCTGCACTAGAGTCACTCTGATGTGTCCCAGAACAAATAAATACAGTAGCCATGTTCAGACCACAAGAGAGCAGAATCCAATAAGCTTCACAAGCAACATATCCACAGGGAGATATTGACAGTCACCAAACCCTGCTGAGGCAAATTCTGCTTCATGGGTTCAGCACCTGCATAGCAGCCTGCATGCTATGTTGGGGGTCGAGCCTCACAGTCAGACAGCCTGAGGGTTGAGTCAATGAATGAATGGGTTAATAACAATTAAGACTCAAGTATAATAGGAGGGCTCACATGATGCATACAAGGAACAGTCTCAGAGCACCCAGCTCAAGTGATCATGGAGACTGTATCACTGGGTCTCTTAGGTTAGTTACTACGTAAGGCCACCATAACAAGAATGTGAGTCATAGCAGATCTACTTAATACATGGAAACAAACATAAACAGGCAGCCAAAATGAGGAGACAAACAATCCTCAAATGAAAGAACAAGATAATTCTCTGGGAGAAAAGTTAAATGAATTGGAGGTGGGAATTTATCAGGTATAGAGTTCAAAGTGATGATTATAAGGATGCTCAAAAAAAAAGGGATATGAAAACCATAAAAAAGGATTAGTCAGAAATGAAGAATATCATATATAAAATAAAGAATACATTGGAAGGAATAAAGAGCCAGCTCATCCTGGCCAGTGTTGCACAATGGTTAGAACATCAGCCCACACACCAAGGGTCATGGGTTCAATTTCTGGGCAAGGGCATGTACATGGGTTGCAGCTCATTCCCTGCCCTCTGTCAGGGCACATGTGGGAGGCACCAGATGGGGTTTTTATTTTCTCTCTCTTTCTCTCCCAGCATCCCTCCCTTCCACTATCTCTGAAAAGCAATGGATAAAATATCCTCAGGTTAGGATTAACAACAACAACAATAATAACAAATAAACATGAAGGAAAAGAATAGGCTTGAAGCAGAGGATCAAATCAGCAAATTGGAACACCAGGTAGGAAAACAAAACAAAACAATCAAAGCAGCAAAAAGAAAAAGAAAAACAACTTAATAAAATGAGATAGTTTAAGGGTACTTTGGGACAACATGAAGGATAACAGCATCCCCATCATAGGGATACCAGAAAGATAAGAGGAAGAGCAAGAGATTAAGAGCCTATTTGAAGAAATAATGACAGAAAATATCCCTAACCTGGAGAAGGAAAAGGACATACAAGTTCAGAAAGTGCAGAGAATCCCAAAGAAGATGGACCCAAGCAGGCCCACACCAAGATACATCATAATTAAAAAGCCCAAAGTAAAAGACAAAGAAGAATCTTAAAAGCCATAATAAAAAGGCAGCCAATTACCTACAAGGGAGCTCTCTTAAGAGCATCAGCTGACTTCTCATCAGAAGCATTTCAGGCCAGAAGGGATTGGCATGAAATGTTCAGTGATGAAAAAGAAAGAGCCTACAGCCAAGGCTACTTTACTCAGCAGAGCTATCATTTAAAATTGGAGGAGAAATAAATAGCTTCCCAGACAAGAAAAGGCTAAAGGAATTTGTTACCACCAAAACAGCATTACAAGAAATGTTAAAGGGATTGCTTTAAGAAGCAGAAGAAGAAATGAAAAACAAACAGAGGAACATAGTTAAAAAATGAAATCTCAATAAATATGTACCTATCAATAATCACATTAAATCTATTTTTATTAATTTTTAAAGAGAGGGGAAGGGAGATGTATATAAAGAAAGAAACAACAATACAAGGGAAAATCATTTATTGGCTGCTTCTTGCATGTCCCCTACTGGGGATCAAGTCTGCAACCCAGTCATATGCCTTACTGGGAATCAAACTGGTGACCTCTTGATTCCTGAGTGAATGCTCAGACACTGAGCCATACAGTTAAGCCTCAATAATTACTTTAAATGTAAATGGCTTATATCTTCCAATCAAAAGACATAAAGTAGCTGAATGGGTAAGGAAAAAAGACCCATGTATATACTGTCTTCAAGAGACCCACCTCAGAATGAAATATTAAGACAGACTAAAAGTAAAGGGATGGAAAGAGATATTTCATGTAATTTGAAAGGAAATAAAGCTGGGGTAGCAATACTTATATCTTACACAATAGACTTTAAAGTGAAGGCTACAGCAAGAGACAAAGAAGGACATTATAATAATAAAAAGATCAATACAACAAGAGTTTATAACACTTCTAAACATTTATATACCCATCATAAGAGCACCTAAATATGTAAAGTAAATCTTTACATAGAAAGGGAGAGACTGATAGTAATACAGTTATAGTAGGGGATTTTAACATTCCTTTGGCATCCATGGATAAATCTTTCAGAAAGAAAATGAATAAGGATACTGTGGCCTTAAATAGCACACTAGATGAAATGGAATTAATTTATATCTTCAGAGCATTCCGCACCAAAGTAACACAAAATACATTCTTTTTAAGTGCATATGGAATGTTTTCTAGGACAGACCACATGTTAAAAAACAAACAAACAAAAAAGTATAGAAAGGAGGAAGATGGCTGCCAACGGGAAGGCAGACTGCAAGATAGTGTGTGAGTGAGAGAACGAAAGGAGAGGGTGTGGATGTACAGAGAGTGTGAATTTGTGGGTGAGGGATAGCTATACTCCAGGGGACTGTTGGAGACTGCCTGACCGGGCTCCCCTAACCAGGCAGCCTCCATGGCTGCTGAAATCTCTCCCAGAGTGGCCAGCTCTGCCACAGAGACCATACCATCTTGAAGGGGATAGTGGCTGTTATCAAAAGCATATACATCCACAGACCATGCAACCATGGCACCCAGAGACCAGCTATGAACCCAGGAACACCAGATCTCAAGCAGCGTGAATACGTGGACTCAAACGATCCCTGTTCCTCCTCACAAAAAGGTCAGATTCCACCTAGGGAAAGGAGAGAGAGAGCTACATAACCAGCCAGCCAGAGAAGAGAGATCATGGGGAGACAAAGAAAAAGCCCACAAATGAAAGAAAAGGAGGCATCACTAGAAAAGGAAGTAAACAAAAAGGAGGAAAGCACTATGTCAGAGAAAGAATTCAGAGAAATGGTCATAAGGTGGATGAAAAGAACAGAAGACAAATTCAACAGTATGTGTAAGAACCAAGAAGAAATGAAAAATGACATTGCTACTATAAAGAACTCAATAGAAAGCATCAACAGTAGACTAGAAAAAGCAGAGGACCACATCAGTGAGCTAGAAGACAAGGTAGAGAAAAAAAAAAACCTTAAAAAACAGGAGGACAGCCTTGCAGCGGTTCTCAACCTATGGGTCGCAAACAATGAAAATACACCCTGCATATCAGATATCTACATTACAAATCATAACAGTAGCAAAATTACAGTTATGAAGTAGCAACAAAAATAACTTTATGATTGGGGGTCACCACAACATGAGGAACTGTATTAAAGGGTCGTGGCATTAGGAAGGTTGAGAACCACTGCCTAAGGGAACTTTGGGACAACACGAAATGAAGCAACATCCACATAATAGGGGTACCAGAAGGAGAAGAAACTGAGTAAGGAATAGAAAGCATGATTGAAGAAATAATGACAGAAAACTTCCCTGATATAGGCAAGAAAAAACTCACACAAATCCAAGAACCTTACAGAGTCCCCAAAAAAATGAACCCCAAAAGACCCACACCAAGGCACATTATAATTAAATTGGCAAACACAAACAACAAAGAATCTTAAAAGCAGTGAGAGAGAGAGAGAGAAAGTTACTTACAAAGGATTCTCCATTAGACTAGCGACTGATTTCTCAACAGAAGCACATCAGGCAAGAAGGGAATGGAATGAAATATACAAAGTCATGCAAAGGGAAGGGTCTGAATCCAAGAATATTGTACCCACCAAGGCTATCAATCAAAATAGAGGGTGAAATCAGAAACTTCACAGACAAAAAAGGACTAATGGAGTTCATTACCACCAAACCAGCAATGCAAGAAATGCTAAAGGGTCTGCTGTAAAAGGAAGGAATAGGAAATGAAGAAGGAACTCAAGTGTAAAGAATAAAAATGGTGACAAACAAGTACCTATCAATAATAACTTTAAATGCTAATGGATTAAATGCCCCAATCAAAAGACATAGGGTAGCTGAGTGGATAGAAAACATGACCCATAATATTTGCTGACTACAGGAAACCCACCTCAGAAATAAGGACTCACACAGACTGACAGTGAAGAGATGGAAAAAGATTTTTCACATGAATGAAAATGAAAAATAGTGGGGTAGCAATACTTATATCGGACAAATTAGATCTCAAAGTGAAGGACATAACAATAGATAAGGAAGGCCACTTCATAATACTATAGGGAGCAATCCAACAAGAAAATATAACTCTGGTAAACATACATGCACCCAATACAGGAGCACCCAAATACATAAAAAAAAAACTTCTGGAGGATATTGAGGGAGAGATTGATAGCAATACAGTCATAGTAGGGGACTTTAATACCCCATGATCACCATTGGACAAATCCTCCAAACAAAAAGTCAGCAAAGAAACATCAATCCTAAAAAATTCACTAGATCAGATGGACTTAATTGACATCTTCAGAACATTTCACCCCAAAAACCACAGAATATACATTCTTCTCAAGTGCACATGGGTCATTTTCAAAGATAGACCATATATATGGGGTCACAGGAAAAGTCTCTTCAAATTCAAGAAGATAGAAGTCATATCAAGCATCATCTCAGATCACAATGGAATAAAAGTAGAAATCAACTACAATAAAAACAATAAAAAAATTAAACACCTGGAGGCTAAATAGTATGCTATTAAACAATGACTGGTTTCCAGAGAGATCAAAGAATAAATAAAAAGCATCATGGCAACAAACAACAATGAAAACACAACAATCCAAAATCTATGGGACACAGTGAAAGCAGTCTTGAGAGGAAGTTCATAGCTCTACAGACCAGCCTCAAAAAACAAGAAAAATGGTAATAAATTATCTAACCCTACAACTAAAAAAGTTAGAAAGAGAGCAACAAGAAAAGCCCAGCATAAGCAGAAGAAAGGAAATAATAAAAATCAGAGCCGAGATAAATGACATAGAGACAAAAAAAATACAAAAGATAAACAAAACCAAGAACTGGTTCTTTGAAAGGATAAACAAGATTGATGAACCTCTAGCCAGGCTCACCAAGAAGCAAAGAGAGAGGCCCCAAATGAACAAACTCAGAAATGAAAGAGGTGAAATAACAACTGATCCCACAGAAATACAAACAATTATGAAAAAAATACTATGAACAGCTCTATTCCAACAATATGGAAAACCTAGATGAAATGGACATATTCTTAGATAAATACAAGCTCCCAAAACTCAACCAAGAAGAGTAAAAAAAAACCTGAATAGGGTGATAACTACCAAAGAAATTGAAGCAGTGATCAAAAATCTTCCAGCAAACAAAAGCCCTGGACCAGATGGCTTCACAGGGGAGTTCTACGAAGCATTCAAAGAAGAACTAAAACCTATCCTCCTCAGACTATTCCAAAAAATTCAAGAGGAAGGCACACTACCAAGCTCATTCTTGAAGCCACCATTACACTAATCCCAAAAACAGATAAAGAAACCTCAAAAAAAGAGAACTACAGGCCAATATCCTTGATGAACATAGATGCTAAAATCCTCAACAAAATCCTAGCAAATCGGATTCAGCACTACATTAGAGAGATCATACACCATAACCAAGTGGGATTTATTCCAGGGATGCAAGGATGGTACAATATCCGCAAATACATAAATGTGATACATCACATAAACAAACGGAGGGACAAAAATCACATAATCATATCAATTGATGTAGAAAAAGCATTTGACAAAATCCAACACCCTTTCTTGTTAAAAACCTTCAGCAAAGTGGGAATAGAGGGATCATACCACATCATAATAAAAGCTTTATATGACAAACCTACAGACAACATCATGCTCAATGGGAAAAAACAAAATCCATTTCCCCTAAGAACAGGAACTTGACAAGGATGCCTACATTCACCACTTCTGTTTGACATAGTATTAGAAGTACTAGCCATAATGATAAGACAAGAAGAAAAAATAAAAGGTATCCAAATTGGAAAAGAAGTAAAACTGTCCTTATTTGCAGGTGACATGATATTATACATAGAAAACTCCAAACACTCCATCAAAAAACTACTAGACCTAATAAATGAATTTGGTAATCCCAGGATACAAAATAAACACCCAGAAATCTATGGCCTTTTTATACACCAATAATGAACTCACAAAAAGAGAAATGAATGAAAAAAAAACCCACAATCCCATTTACCATTGCACCAAAAAAATTAAGATACTTAACTATAAACTTAACCAAGGACATAAAAAACCTATACTCAAAAAATTACAGGACATTGAAAAAAGAGATAGAGAAGACATAAACAAATGGAATAACATACCATGTTCATGGATTGGTAGAATCAGCATCATCAAAATGTCCATACTGCCTAAAGCAATCTATAGATTCAATGCAATATCTATTAAAATACCAATGGCATATTTCAAAGATCTAGAACAAACTCTCTAAAAATTCACCTGGAATAAAAAAGACCCCAAATAGCCACAGCTATCCTGAGAAAGAAGAACAAAGTTGGAGGGATCACAATACGAGACATCAAGCTATATTACAAAGCCATGGTTCTCAAAACTTCCAGGTACTAGCACGAGAACAGACATATAGATCAATGGAATAGAATAGAGAACCACGAAATTGACCCAAACCAATATGCTCAATTAATATTTGACAAAGGAGGCAAGAGCATACAATGGAGTCAAGACAGTCTCTTCAATAAATGGTGCTGGGAAATTTGGTCAGATACATGCAAAACAATGAAACTAGATCACCAACTTACACCATACACAAAAACAATCTCAAAATGACTAAAGGACTTGAATGTAAGACTGGAAACCATAAAAACCCTCTAAGACTCCATAGTCAGCAAAATTGCAGACATATGTCATAGTAAAATTTTTACAGACATAGATCCTAGGGCAAGAGAGATTAAGGAGAAAATAAACAAATGGGATTAAATCGAAATAAAAAGCTTCTGCACAGCAAATGAAACCATCACCAAAACAACAAGAAAGCCCACTGCATGGGAGAACATATTTGTCAATGTTATCACCGATAAGGGTTTAATCTCCAATATTTACAGGGAACTCATACAACTCAACAAAATGAAAATAAACAATCCAATCAAAAAATGGGCAAAGGACCTAAATAGAATCTTTTTGAAAGAGGACATTCAGAAAGCCACGAGGCACATGAAAACATGCTCAAAATCACTAATCATCTGAGAGATGCAAAAAATAACGACAATGAGGTACCACCTCACAGCTGTCAGAATGGCTATCATCAACAAATCAACAAATGACAAGTGCTGGAGAGGATGCGGAGAAAAGGAACTCTCTTGCACTGCCGGTATGAATGCATACTGGTGCAGCCATTGTGGAAAACAGTATGGCATTTCCTCAAAAATTTAAAAATGAAACTCCCATTTGACCCAGTAATACTACTTCTAGGAATATTTATCAAGAAAACAGAAACACCAATCTGAAAGGATATATGCACCCCTATGTCATAGCAACATATTTTATAATAGCTAAGATTTGGGAATAGCCTAAATGCCCATCAACAGATGAGTGGATTAGAAAACTATGGTATATCTACACAATGAAATACTACGGTGCTATAAAAAGAAAAGGAATTCTTACCATTTGCAGCAGCGTGGATGGAACTGGAGAGCATTATGCTAAGTGAAATAAGCCAGGAAGTGGAAGAAAAACACCACATGATCTCCCTCATTTATGGATAATAAAGAACATTATAACCTGATGAACAAAAAGATAGATATAGTGGTAAAGAAGCATTGAACAGACTGTCAAATTATAGTGGGAAGGCTGGGGAGTGTTGGGGGGGGGGGTAAGAGACCAACTGAAGGACTTGTATGCATACATATAAGCATACACAAGACACTGGGGGGGGGTGAGGGCATGTGCTGAGGGGGGGTAGTTGAGGCCAGGGGAAGGTCAATGGGGAAAAACAATTAAAATAAATAAATTAATTAAAATAAATAAATAAATACCAGTCTAGATGTTTCATGAGGAAAAAATAAAAAAAGAGTATCAATAAATTTAAGATTGAAATTATATCAAGAATTTTCTCCAACCACAATACTATGAAATATGAAATCAATCACAAGAAGAAAATTGAGAAGAAAACAAACAAACGCAAAGACATAGACACTAAATGGCGTATTACTAAACATTGAATGAGTTGACAATGAGATCAAGGAAGAGATCAAAAGTTACCTTAAAAGAATTGAAGATGAGAACACAACTCCAAATCTGTGGGACACAGGGAAGCAGGCTTAACATGGCATAGCATTACTGGATTATTTCAAGAAACAAGGAAGAGCTCAAATAAGCAATCCAAATTTACACTTAAAGGAACTTGAAAAAGAAGAAAAACCAAGCCCAGAGTCAGTAAAAGGAAGGAAATAATAATGATCAAGCCAGAAATAAATGAAAGAAGAAGAAGGAGAAGAAGAAAGGAGAAGGAGAAGAAGAAAGGAGAAAGAGAAGGAGAAGGAGAAGGAGAAGGAGAGGGAGAGGGAGAGGGAGAGGGAGAGGGAGAGGGAGAGGGAGAGGGAGAGGGAGAGGGAGAGGGAGAGGGAGAGGAAGAGAAGAAGAAGAAGAAGAGAAGAAGAAGAAGAAGAAGAAGAAGAAGAAGAAGAAGAAGAAGCAGCTCCTAACAAACAAAAGCCCTGGACTAGATGGCTTTACCAGTGAATTTAACTAAGCATTCAAAGAATAACTAATACCTATCCTTCTCAAACTGTACGAAAAATTTCAATTGGAGGGAACACTCTCAAGCTCATTTTATGAGGCCAGCATCATCTTAATTCTGAAACAAAGACAGTAAATTTTGGGCCAGTATCCCTGATGAACATAGATGCTAAAATCCTCAATAAAATATTAGCAAACCAAATCAAGCAATACATTAAAGAGTTAATACACAATAATCAACTGGGAAATACTCTGGGGGTGCAAAGTTGGTACAATCAATATCTGCAAAATAATAAATGTGATACACCACATAAACAAACCAAAGGATGGAAAACACAAGATCAATAGATGTAGAAAAGGCATTTGATAAAATCAGGCACTGAGATATGATATAAACTCCCATCAAAGTGGGTATAGAGCAGTGATGGTGAACCTTTTGAGCTCGGCATGTCAGCATTTTGAAAAACCCTAACTTAACTCTGGTGCCATGTCACATATAGAAATTTTTTGATATTTGCAACAATAGTAAAACAGAGACTTATATTTTTGATATTTATTTTATATATTTAAATGCCATTTAACAAAGAAAAATCAACCAAAAAAATGAGTTCACATGTCACCTCTGACATGCGTGTCATAGGTTCGCCATCA
Source organism: Myotis myotis (assembly GCF_014108235.1). Lineage (NCBI taxonomy): Eukaryota > Metazoa > Chordata > Mammalia > Chiroptera > Vespertilionidae > Myotis > Myotis myotis. The sequence continues at coordinate 102,687,398 of NW_023416335.1, forward strand.
CTGGTATAGAGGGAACATACCTTAATGAAATAAAGGCCATATTTGACAAACCTACAGCAAACATCAGACTCAATGGACAAAAACAGCAAGCGTTCCCCTTAAGATTAGGAACAAGACAAAGATGTCCACTTTCACCACTCTTATTCAACACTAGAGGCCCGGTGCAAGAATTCATGCATGGGTGGGGTCCCTCGGCCTGGCCAGCGATACGGGACAATCAGGGCAGCTGGTGGGGGCAACCATCTGAAGGGAGGGAAAGCAGGAGGTTGACCAGCCAGGAGGATGGACCGTGAGGGGTTGCCTGGCCACGGGAGGTTGGCTGTGGGAGTGCACTGACCACCAGGGGGAAGCTCCTGCATCGAGCATCTGCCCCCTGCTGATCAGTTCACATCATAGCAATTAGTCATTTGGTCTTTTGGTCACTATATATATATAGTACTGGAAGTCCTAGCCACTGAAATCAGACAAGAAGAAAAGTAAAAGGCATCTAAATTGGAAAGGAGGAAGTGAAACTGCCATTATTTATAGATAATGTGATATTGTACATAGAAAACCCTAAAGGTTCCAGCAAAAATACTAGATCTAATAAATGAATTCAGCAATGTAGCCAGATACAAAATTAATATTCAGAAATATAGCACTTTTATACAGCAATAAGGAACTATTAGAAAGATAAATTAAGGCTGAAACTGGTTTGGCTCAGTGGATAGAGCGTTGGCCTGCGGATTGAAAGGTCCCGGGTTCGATTCCGGTCAAGGGCATGTACCTGGGTTGTGGGCACTTCCCCAGTGGGGGATGTGCAGGAGGCGGCTGATCGATGTTTCTCTCTCATCGATGTTTCTCTCTCATCGATGTTTCTAACTCTCTATCTCTCTCTCTTCCTCTCTGTAAAAAATCAATAAAATATATTAAAAAGAAGAAAGATAAATTAAGAAAACAATACCATTTACTATTAGAACAAAAAAAATAAGGTAAGTAGGAATGAATTTAAGAAGGTGAAAGACCTGTACTTGGAAAACTAAAGGACATTGAAGAAAGAAATTTAAAGTCTCAGACATTTTTCATAGAAATATTTTTCCTGATATTTATCCTTGGGCAAGGGAAACAAAGGAAAAAATAAACAAATGGTACTACATCAAACTAAAGCGTTTTTGCACAGAAAAGGAAACCATCAAAAAAATGAACAGAAAGCCCACTGAATGGAAGAACATATTCACCAATGACATATCTGATAAGGGGTTAATATCCAAAATTTATAAAGAACTTGTAAAACTCAACACACAACACAAAATTAATGCCAAGAAATCAATGGCCCTTTTATACACCAACAATGAACTCGCAGAAAAAGGGATTAAAAAAACTATCCCATTTACCATTGCCCACAGAAAAATTAAGATATCTAGGAATAAACTTAACTAAGGAGGTAAAAGACCTATATGCTGAAAACTACAGGACACTGAAAGAAGAGATAAAGGAAGCCATAAACAGAAAGAAGAACATACCATGTTCATGAATTGGTAGAATCAACATCATTAAAATGTCCATACTGCCCAAAGCAATCTATAAATTCAATGCACGTCCCATTAAAATACCAATGGCATATTTCACAGGCCTAGAATGAACTCTCCAAATATTCATCTGGAATAAAAAAAGAACCCGAATAGCTGCAGTGATTCTGAGAAAGAATAACAAAGTAGGAGGGATCTCAATACCAGATATCAAGCTGTATTACAAAGTCACTCTTCTCAAAACTGCCTGTTACTGGCACAAGAACAGACATATAGATCAATGGAATAGAATAGAGAACCACGAAATTGACCCAAACCAATATGCTCAATTAATATTTGACAAAGGAGGCAAGAATATACAATGGAGTCAAGACAGTCTCTTCAATAAATGGTTTTGGGAAAATTGGACAGATACATGCAAAAAAAAAGAAGAAACTAGACTACTAACTTACACCATACACAAAAATAAACTAAAAATGGACAAAGGACTTAAATGTAAGACAGGAAACCATAAAAATACTAGAGGAATCAATCCAAAGGCAACAAAATCTCAGACATATGCTGAAGCAATTTCTTCACCGATACAGCTCCTAGGGCATTGGAAACTAAAGAGAAAATAAACAAATAAAAATAAAAAGCTTCTGCACAGCAAAAGAAACCATCAACAAAACAAGAAACCCCACTGCATGGGAGAACATATTTGCCAACGTTATCACCAATAAGGGTTTGAATTCCAACATTTACAGGGAACTCTTACAACTTAACAAAAGGAAGACAAACAATCCAATCAAAAAATGGACAAAGGACCTAAATAGACACTTTTCAAAAGAGGACGTTCAGAAAGCCATGAGACATATGAAAACATGCTCAAAGTCACTAATCATCCAAGAGATGCAAATCAAAACAACAATGAGGTACCATCTCACACCTGTCAGAATGGCTATCATCAACAAATCAACAAACAAGTGCTGGAGACGATGCGGAGAAAAAGGAACCCTCCTGCACTGCTGGTGGGAATGCAGACTGGTGCAGTCACTATGGAAGACAGTATGGAGTTTCCTCAAAAAGTTAAAAATGGAACTTCCATTTGACCCAGTGATCCCACTTCTGGGAATATATCCCAAGAAACCAGAATCACCAACCAGAAAGGATATATGCATCCCTATGTTCAGAGCTGCACAGTTTACCATAGCTAAGATTTGGAAACAGCCTAAGTGCCCATCAATAGATGAATGGATTAGAAAACGGTGGTACATCTTCACAATGGAATAGTATGCTGCTGTAAAAAAGAAGGAATTCTTACCATTTGCCACAGCATGGATGGAACTGGAGAGCATTATGCTAAGTGAAATAAGCCATTCAGAGAAGGATAAACACCACATAATCTCACTTGTTTGTGGAATATAAAGAACAACATAAACTGATGAACAAGGACAGATCCAGAGAAGGAGAGGCATCAATCGGACTGTTGGGCCTCAGATGGAAGGTAGGGGATGGTGGGAGTATGGAGGAGAGATCAACCAAAGGACTTATATGCAAGCATATAGGCCTAACCAATAGACACAGACAACAGTCGGGTGAGGGCATGAGTTGGGGGATAGGGGTAACATGGGGATAAGGACACATATGTAATAACTTAATAAAAAAATTTTAAAAAAGGGCATGACTTCAGCAGGTTGGGAGTTGGAGGGAGGTCCTCCCAGGCAGAGAGTACTTATCAGGAACTGGAAAGAGCCAGGTGGCAGGCATGCAAAGCAGTGGGAGCAGTGAGTCTAGTACAGGCAGGGCAGGCCTAGACGGATCTCCAGATTCTGCTCCTCAAAGGGCAGTCCTCAGACTACTACCATCAGTATCCCTACTAGATGGTAAGGATTGCAGAACCTCAGGCCCCACGTGACTCACATGCACATTGAAGTTTTTCTTCTATACTACTTAAGAATATTGGACTTTGTCTCTTAAGCCCCTGGGGTGCAGCTGGAGATTGGAAGGGGGCATGTCAGGATATGGGGAAACCAGATAGGAGATTGCTGAAGTACATAGAAAATGTGGGGTTTCTAAAGGGACAGCAAGATGACCTAGTCTAGATATTGCCAGCCTTTCCACCAACCTTACTTTTTATTGTTTGCTTTGTAATGTTGACATAAAAACATTAAAACCTGTAAAAAACAAAACAAAACAAAACAAAAAAACAAACAAAATACCCCCCCCAAGCATTCCAATTTTAAAAATTGGCAAAAGACCTGAATAGACAGTTATCCAAAGAGGACATATTGGTGGCCTATATACATAAAAAAATATGCTCAATGTAACCAATAATCAGAGAAATACAAGTTAAAATCACAATGAGATATCACCTCACACCTGTCAGCATGACAACCATCAATAAATCAACAAACAACAGGTGTTAGCAAGGATGTGGATAAAAGGAAACCCTTGTGCATTGTTGGTAGGAATGCAGATTGGTGCAACCATTGTGGAAAGCAGTATGGAGTTACCTCAAAATATTAAAAATGGAACCACCAATTGACACAGTGATTCCACTTCTGGAAATTTATCCAAAGAAACTCAAAACACTAATTTGAAAGAATATATGCACCTCTATTTTAATTTCAGCATTACTTATAATACCCAAGGTTTGGAAGCAGCCCAACTGTCCATCAGTAGGTGAGTTGATTAAAAAAAATACATTTACACAATGGAATACTACTCTTCTGTAAAAAGGAAGAAAATGTTACCTTTTGTGACAGCATGGATGGACATTAGGCTAAGTGAAATAATTCAGTCAGAAAAAGATAAGTATCATATGATTTCACTCATATGTGGAATTTAATGAACAAACTGAACAAACAATCCAAGCAAAATTGAGAAAGACTCATAGATAGACTCACTTGCAGACAGCACTGGTGGTGTGGGTGGTTTTAAGGAGCTGGAGGAATTAAGGGAATAAAAGAGAGTGAGAGAGAGATAAAATGCGTGGACATGGCAACAGTGTGGTGATTGTGGGATGAGGATGGGTACAGGTGGAAGAGGGCATAAATGATGATTTAAAAAAAAAAATTTTTAAAGACTGCCCATTCCCGACCGGGATGGAGTATTTTCTGCAGCAGGAAATCATGCCATTTAATGATACATATTAGTGATAGGGTACCTGTTAGGTAACTGGTGCAAATACTAATCTATTACTAAGAATAATTTTGTCATTAATTAAGTTAAATTTAATGTTAAATGCACCTACTAGAGTGACAATATTATGGCTAAGCAAATGGATTTCATATTGATGGGCAAATAGCAAATACTTTAAGCCTCTATTTCCTTAAACAGAAAATATAAAATTATAACAATATCAACTTCATAAAGACATTGTAATGTTTAAATATCTAATCTAATAAAAGAGAAACATGCAAATTGATGGCACCTCCACTAAGCTCCAAGCCACGCTCACCAGCCAATCAGAGAGACTGTATGCAAATTAACCCAATCAAGATGGTGGCTGGAAGCCATGGAGCTTGAGCAAGCAGGAGGCTTGGTTGCCCCAGCAATGGAGGAAGCCAAGCTTTCCACCTGACCTGGCCTGCTATGGCCTCTGCTCAAGGCAACAAAGTTTCAATTATAGAAGATAAATAAATCCCAGATACCTGTTTCCAGCCAGCCTCCACTGGGAGCTAGAGGGGCTGGGGGCCGTGGCCAACCGGCAAACAACCATCAGCCTCTCACCCGAAATGGCCACACCCTCATGGGGTAAGGGTCCCCACTGGGGGACTTGGCCAACCTGCAAACAACCATTAGCCCCCCTCCCAGGCTGGCGAGGCACCAGAGCAGGGACACCCACTCTGAAGGGGGTGTGGCCAGTCTGAAATGGCCCTAAGCCCCTCACCCAGGCTGGCCAGGCACCCCAGCTGGACCCCCACCCTGATCTAGGATACCTTCCAGGGCAAACAAGCTGGCCCTACCCATGCCCCAGGCCTCTATCCTATCTAATAAAAGAGAAACATGGTAATTAGCCATACCTCCGCTACCCTTCCCATTGGCTAATCAGCAGGATATGCAAATTAACTGCCAGCCAAGGTGGCAGCCAGCAGCCAGGCAGCTTGAAGTGAACATGAGGCTTGCTTGCTTCAGTGACGGCGGACTCCAAATTCCCCGCCTGCCACTGTCAGCCTCTGAGTTTGCAGTTTGAAACATTGTTACAAATATATAAGGTAAACAAAACCCCAGAAACCTGCTTTCAGCCAGCCGGGATCTCAGAGCTGGAGTTGAAACAGTGTTTCGATTATAGAACCCAAACAAACCATATACCTGCTTTCAGCAGCCGAGACCTAATAGTTGGAACCAAGCCTCAGAGCTAAAGCTGGCCCAGAATAAAAAGAAAAAAGAAAAATAGGAGCGGTTGGGAGCTTCAGTCACCCGCCAGCCTGAAAAGAGCCCTCAGCTCCTCACCCAGACTGGCCAGGCACCCCAGTGGGGACCTCCACCCTGAAGGGTGTGTGACCAGCTGCAAACAGCCATCATCCCCTCATCCAGGCTGGCCAGGCACCCCAGTGGGGACCCCCACCCTGATCCAGGACACCCTTCAGGGCAAGCCAGCCGGCCCCCACCCCTGCACCAAGCCTCTATCCTATATAGTAAAAGGGTAATATGCCTCTTGGCACTGGGATCAGAGTGACAGGGGGCAGCGCCCAAACCCCCTGATCGCCCTGCGGCTCTGTGTGTGACAGGGGGCGGGGCCACAACCTCCCTATCCACCCTGCTCTGTTCATGACAGGGCAAGGCAGCCCAACCCCCTGATCAGCCCTGCTCTGTGCCTGATAGGGGGGGAGCTCCCCAACCCCCTGATTGCCCTGCGGCTCTGTGTGTGACAGGGTGCAGTCCCCCGCCCCCACGGGTCCTGCTCTGTGTGTGACGGGGTAGAGCCATTACCTTCCCATCGGCCCTGCCCTGAGTGTGAAAAGGTGTGGCGCCCCAACCTCCTGATCCACCCTGCTCTGTGTGTGACAGGGGGCAGTGCCCTAACTCCCCTATCGGCCCTACTCTGTGAGTGACAGGGGGGAGCTCCCCAACCCCCTGATCGACCCTGCTCTGTGCATGACAGGGTACAGAGCCCCAACCCCCCTGATGGGCCCTGCTCTGTCAGTGACAGGGGGCAGTGCCCCAACCCCCTGATTGGCCCTGCTCTGTGCATGACAGGGAGTGGCGCCCCAACCTCCCCATCGACCCTGCCTTGAGTGTGACAGGGGGCAGTGCCCCAACCCCCCCAATTCGCCCTACCCTGAGTGTGACTGAGGGTGGCATCTCAACCTCCCGATCCGCCCTGCTCTGTGCATGACAGTGGGCGGTGCCCCAACTCCCCAATCGGCCCTGCTCTGAGCCCAACCAGGGGCTGCACCTAGGGATTGGGCCTGCCCTCTGCCACCAGGGAGCAGGCCTAAGCCAGCAGGTCATTATCTCCTGAGGGGTCCCAGACTGTGAGAGGCCCCAGGCTGGGCTGAGGGGCCCCCATTGCCCCCCGAGTGCACAAATTTTTGTGCACCGGGCCTCTAGTCCTATATAATAAAAGGGTAATATGCAAATTGACCCTAACAGCAGAAGGACTGGGAATGACTGGTCACTATGACACACACTGACCACCAGGGGGCAGACGGTCAATGCAGGAGGAGTGTGCTCCCACGGGGGAGGTCTGCTCAGCCACAAGCCAGTACAGCAGTGGTGGTGGGAGCCTCTCCTCCCTCCTCAGCAGTGATAAGGATGTCCGACTGCAGCTTATGCCTGCTCCCTGCTGGCAGGTGGGCATCCCCTGAGGGCTCCTGGCCTGCCAGAGGGATGTCTGATTGCCAGCTTAGGCCCAATCCCCTGGAGAGTGGGCTAAGCCAACAGGTGGATATTCCCCAAGGGGTCCCAGACTGCAAGAGGGCACAGGCCGCACTGAGGGACCCCCCTTCTGAGTGCACAAATTTTTGTGCACTGGGTCTCTAGTGTGTATTATAAAGATCATTAATTAAGCACAATATTTTGCACCCTATAAGTAGTAAATACACGGTGTATTACTGCAGAGAACAATAACTGACCCAGAAGAGAATGATATAGAACCTTTTATCTAAACTTCACCTAATGTGACTTTATTGTATGAGATGTGCACTAGTAAACATTTAAACTGTTTAAAACATTTCACCTGAATACTAAATCTGCATTTCAAATATTTGGGATTTCTCTTCTCCTGTTGAGCCTGATTATTCTACTGAGCCTGGTTGCTGACAGGGATGAGGAAGAGGGGAGAGGGTGGTACTGATTGTTCAGATGAATGAATAATATCGCATATGTATAGTGAGACCATGCCAAGTAAAGTGGAGTTGTTTCTAAAAACAATCATCTGAATCCTTAATGAAAGCAATAAAACAAGTTCCAATAAGAAAGACACAGAATTCCTTAGCTGTTTTGGCTCAGTGGACAGAGTGTTGGCCTGTGGACTGAAGGGTTCCAGGTTCAATCCTGGTTAAGAGCACATGCCTGGGTTCTGGGCTCAATCCTCAGAAGGGGGCCTGCAGGAGGCAGCTGATCAATGATTCTCTCTCATTATTGATATTTCTATCTCTTTCTCTGTCTCCCTTCCTCCATTAATCAATAAAAATATATTTAAAGAATAGGCACAGAAGTGGCAGGTGGTGAGTTATCTCTTGACAGCTGTTTTAGAATATCGATAAATTATTTCATCAATCCTGATGTCAGTTTCACCCATCTTTTCTTAATTTCCATTCCTAAATATGCAATTGTAAGGACATAAACTAAATTAATTTAGGTTTATAATTAATTTCATTGCATATTTCATTATAAAAGAAAATATTTGTACGATTTCAGGGAAGTGATGTAGGTATTTTCCCTTCAAAATTATTTGCATGCTACTGTATTTTACTTTAATATACTAACTTACTATCCTTAGAATAATTTCATTCTAAAAATCTCTTATGATCAGAGATTTTTAAAATTTCTTTATTGTTGAAAGTATTGCAGATGTTCCCCTCTTTCCCATATTGACCCACTCCACCCTCCTGTAGCCCCCTCCATGGACCTTTACCACACTATTGGCTGTGCCCATTGGTTATGCATATATGAATACAAGTTCTTTGGTTAATCTCTTCTCACCCCCTGCCACCTTCCCTCTGAGATTCATTAGTCTGTTGCATGCTTCAATGTCTCTGGATCTATTTTGTTTGCCAGTATATTTAGTTGATTAGATTCCACATAAGTGAGGTCATAAGATACTTGCCTTTCTCTGACTGGCTTATTTCACTTTGCATAACTCCATAACATCTCAAATGGTAAGATATCATTCTTTTTTACAGCTGCATAATCTTCCATGGTGTAAATATACCACAGCTTTTATATCCACTTATCTACTGATGGGCAATTGAGGTGTTTCCAGATCTTAGTTATTATCAACTGCACTTCAATAAACAGGGGTGCATATATCTTTTTTTCTGACTGATGTTTGAGGGTTCTTAGGATATATTACTAGATGTGGGACCACTGGGTCAGATAGCAGTTCCATTTTTAATTTTTTGAGGAAACTCCGCACTATTTCCATAGTGGCTGCACCAGTCTGCATTCCCATCAGCTGTGCACAAGGGCTCCTTTTTCTCCACATCCTCGCCAGCACTTGTCGTTTGTTGATGATAGCCATTCTGACAGGTGTGAAATGGTATCTCATTGTGGTTTTGATTTGCATCTCTCAGATGATTAATGACTTTGAGCATGTTTTCATATGTCTCTAGGCCTTCTATATGTCCTCTTTCAAGAAGTGTATATTTAGGTTATTTGCCCATTTATTGATTGGATTATTTATCTTCCTTTTGTTAAGTTGTATGAGTTTCTTGTAAATTTAGGAGATTAAACGCTTATCTGAGATAGCATTGACAAATATATTCTCCCATGCAGCAGGCTTTCTTGTTGTTTTGTTGATGGTTTCTTTTGCTGTGCAGAAGTTTTTTCTTTTTATGTAGTCCCATTTGTTTATGTTCTCCTTAGTTTCCATTGTCCTAGGAGCTGTATCGGTAAACATATTGCTATGACATATGCCTGATATATTGCTGCCTATAAAGTCTTCTATGATTTTTATGGTGTGCCATCTTACATTTAAGTCCTTCATCCATTTTGGGTTTATTTTTGTGTACGGTGTAGGTTGGTGGTCTAGTTTCATTCTTTTGCATGAATCTGTCTAATTTTCTCAACACCCTTTATTGAAGAGACTGTCTGGGCTCCATTGTATACTCTTGTCTCCTTTGTCAAATATTAATTGAGCATAGTGGTTTGGGTCGATTTCTGGGTTCTCTATTCTATTCCATTGGTCTATATGTCTGTTCTTGTGCCAGTACCAGGCAGTCTTAAGAACAGTGGCTTTGTAATATAGCTTGATAGCTGGTATTAGATCCTTCCTACTTTGTTCTTTCTCAGAATTACTGCAGCTATTCAGGGTCTTTTTTTTTTATTCCAGATGAATTTTTGAAGAGTTTGTTCTAGGTCTGTGAAATATGCCATTGGTATTTTAATGGGGAGTGCATTGAATCTATAGATTGCTTTGGGTACATTTTAATGATGTTGATTCTACCAATCCATGAACATGGTATATTCTTCCATCACTTTATGTCTTCGTGTATCTTTTTTTTTTTAATGTCATGCAGTTTTCTGATTAAAGGACTTTTATTTCCTTAGTTAAGTTTATTCCTAGGTATCTTATTTGTTGGTGTATTGGTAAATGGGATTTTTTTTTCAATTTCTCTTTCTGTGAGTTCATTATTGTTGTATTAAAAAGCCATAGATTTTTGGGTGTTAATTTTGTGTCCTGCTGCATTGCCAAATTCATTTATTAAGTCTATTAGTTTTTTATAGAGTCTTAGGTTTTTCTACATACAGCATCATATCATCTGTGAATAATGACAGGTTTACTTCTTTAATTTATTGGATGCCTTTTATTTCTTCTTCTTGTCTGAAGACTATGGCCAGCACTTCCAGTACTATGTCAAACAGGAGTGGTGAAAGTGGGAATCCCTGTCTTCTTCCTGTTCTTAGGAAAATGGTTTAATTTTTGCCCATTGGATATGATATTGGATGTAGGTTTGTCATATAAGGTTTTTATTATGTTGAAGTATGATCCCTCTATTCCCCCTTTGCTGAGAGTTTTTATCTGGAAAGAGTGTTGGATTTTGTCAAGTGCTTTTTCTGTATTGAATGATATGATTATGTGATTTTTTTTGCCCCTTACTTTGTTTATGTGATTTATCACATTTAGTTTTTTCATGGATATTGTACCATCCTTGTATCCCTGGAATAAATCCCGCTTGGTCATGGTGTATGAGCTTTCTGATATAATGCTAGATGCAAATTGCTAGAATTTTGTTGATGATTTTAGCATCTATGTTCATCAAGGATATTGGCCTGTAGTTCTCTTTTTTTGTGGTATTTTTATCTGGTTTTGGAATTAAGGTAATGCTGGCTTCATTGAAAGAGCTTGAAAGTGTGCCTTCTTCTTAAATTTTTGGAATAGTCTGAGGAGGATAGGTTTTATTTCGTCTTTGAAAAAATTGGTAGAACTCCCCTGTAAAGCCTTACAGACCAGGGCTTTTGTTTGCTGGAACATTTTTTATTACTGCTGCAATTTCTTTGGTAGTTATTAACCTATTCAGGTTTTTATTTTTTTATTTTTCCTGATTCTGTTTTGGAAACTTGTATTTTTCTAAGAACATGTCCATTTCATCTGGGTTCTCCATTTTGTTGGATTAGAGTTGTTCATAGTATTTTTTCATAATCCTTTGTATTTCTGTGGGGTCAGTTGTTACTTCACCTCTTTCATTTCTGATTTTGTTTATTTGGGTCCTCTATCTTTGCTATTTAGTGAGCCTTTCTAGAAGTTCATCAATTTTTTTTTATCCTTTCAAAGAACCAGATCTTGGTTTCATTGATCTTTTCTATTGTTTTTTTTTTCTTTTTTCTTTTTTTCTGGATGTCGTTTATTTCTGCTCTGATCTTTATTATCTCCTTCCTTCTGCTCACTCTGGGCTTTTTTTTTGTTGCTCTCTTTTCTAATTCTTTGAGTTGTAAGGTTAGATAATTTATTACCATTGTTTCTTGTTTTTTGAGGCAGGCCTGTAGAGCTATGAACTTTCCTCTCAAGACTGCTTTCACTGCGTCCCATAGATTTTGGATTGTTGTGTTTTCATTGTTGTTTCTTACCAGGATGCTGTTTATTTCTTCTTTGATATTTGATAACCCATTCCTTGTTTAATAGCATGTTATTTAGCCTCCAAGTGTTTGATTGTTTTTATTGTAGTTGATTTCTAGTTTTATGCCATTGTGATCTGAGAAGATGCTTGATATGATTTCAATCGTCTCGAATTTAAAGAGACTTTGCCTGTGTCCCAATATGTGGTCTATCTTGAAAATGTCCCATGTGCACTTGAGAAGAAAATATATTCTGTGACTTTGGGAGAAATGTTCCGAAGATGTAAATTAATTCCTTCTGGTCTAGTGAGTCACTTAGGATTGATGTTTCTTTGCTGATGATTTGTTCAGATGATTTATCCAGTGGTGTCATGGGGTACTAAAGTCCCCTACTATGACTGCATTGCTTTATATCTTCCAGAAGGTTTTTTAAAAATTTTATTTGGGTGCTCCTGTATTGGGTGCATACATGTTTACCAGAGTCATACCCTCTTGTTGAATTTCTCCCTGTAGTATTATGAAGTGACCTTCCTTATCTCTTGTTATGACCTTCACTTTAAAGTTTAATTGTCAAATATAAGTATTACTACCCCAGCTTTTTTTTCATTCCTGTTCACCTGAAAAAAATTTTGCATCCTTTAACTATCTGTCTGTGTGAGTTCTTTGTTCTGAGGTGTGTCTCTTGTGGACAGCAAATATATGGGTCATGTTTTCTTATCTATTCAGCTACCCTATGCCTTTTGATTGGAGCATTTAATCCATTTACGTCTAAGGTTATTATTGATAGGTACTTGTTTCCATTTTTACTCTTTATATCTGTGTTCCTTCTTCCCTTCCTATTTCTTCTTTTTACATCAGTCCTTTTAGCATTTCTTGCATTGTTGGCTTGTTCGTAATAAACTCCCTTAGCTCTTTTTGTCAGTGATGCTCCTGATTTCACCTTCAATTTTAAATGATAGCTTTTTGGGGTATAGTATTCTTGGATTCAGACCCTTGCTTGGCATCACTTTCTATATTTCATTCCATTCCCTTTTGGCCAAAGTGTTTATATTGAGAAGTCAGTTGATAGTCTAATTGGAGATCCCTTATAGGTAACTTTCTGTCTCTCTCTGGCATCCTTTAAGATTCTTACTTTGTTGGTGGTGTTTGCCAACTTAACTATGATGTGTCTTGGTGTCAGTCTTTTTGGGGTCATCTTGTTTGCGATTCAGTGTGCTTCTTGAATTTGTGTGAGTTTTTCTTCCCAAAATCACAAAGATTTCTGTCATTATTTCTTCAAACATGTTTTCTTTCTTTGCTCAGTTTTCTCTCCTTCTAGCACCCTGGTTATGCAGATGTTGTTGTGTTTCCTGTTGTCCCAAAGCTCCCTTAGTTTCTCCTCCTGCTTTTTCAGTTTTCTTTTCCAGTTGCTGCTCTGCTTGAGTGTTTTTCCTACCTTTTCTTCTACCTCACTGATGTGGTCCTCAGTTTCTTTTTGTCCACTTTGATGCTTTATATTGTTTTCTTTATTGTAGCTATGTTATTCCTCATTTCTTCCTGGTTCTTCTTCATTCCCTCTTGATTCTTACACATGTTGTTGAATTTGTCTTCCATTGTTTTAAGCGTCCTTATGACCATTGTTTTGAATTCTTTCTCTGACAAATTGCTTGCCCCCATTTTATTTACCTACTTTTCTGGTGATTTCTCCTTTTCTTTCATATGGGGGCTGTTTCTTTATCTCCCCATTTTTTATCCTCTCAGGTTGTTTAATTATGTGGCTCACTCTCTACTGCATTGACCGAAAGGCACAAAATACAATTTTATAAGACATGACACAGAGGGAACAAAACACAAATGTATTCATGACACTGATAACCCCAAACAAAGGTGACCACCAGAGGAAAGAGAATTAGGGGAAAGAAAAGAGAGCAAAAATATATTGAGAAAAGGAAAAAATGTAAGAGAGAGAAAAAATGAAGAAAAAAGAAGGGGAAAAATACGTATATGGAGAGAAAACTCCACAAAACCAACAAATAAACCAAAAAAAAAAAAAAGGCAAACAACAAACACTCAGAAAAAAAAAGGAGTGGGGGGACTGAATCTGAAAAGGCAGAGCTTATTTCCAGCAGGTAAGGTAAAGGAATTGAATGAATGAGGTAATGGCCACAATTCAGTATAGAGGAGGTAGAAAGAGACTGAGTGTTTAAGAAGAAAAGTAAAAAACAAAATATTCAATAAAATAAAATAAGTTAAAAAATAATTAACAACAATGATATATATATATATATATATATATATATATATATATATATATTCCCCTTTCTTTAATCTATCTATATAGTCATCTATTTTTGAAAAAGGAGAATAGAGAGCAGCTATGCCTGAGTTTGGTGAATGAAACTAATTAAGCTATTAGTAGAAGAAGAGAGCAAGTGAGGAGAGATAAACAAAAGCATAAAACAAAAACAAAACAAACAATCAAACAACAACAACAAGAAAAAAATTGGCTAGCAAAGAAAGAGAAAAGAGAAGGGTACATGGACTTGGAGCAGGGGAGAGAAAATTAGATATATGAGTAAGCCAACAGAAACTAGTATAATGGTACTGCATCTATAAAGGAGATAAAGAAGATCAATTTTTAACAAGGAGTACAAAGAAAGTAGAGAGAAATACTAAAGCAGGAACATGAGAAGAGAAATGGGATGAAAAAGAGAGGAGTGAGGAAGAAAAGGTTTGCAAAAAGGAAAAATTAGATAAAGTAAAATAATGATAAAAAATAAAAATAGAATGTAGAACACTAATCCAAAAAAATTAAAAAGTTTTTTAAAATAATAATAAAATAAAACAAAGAAAAAAGAAAAACATATTTTAGTTTCTTAAATAAAAAATAAAAAAGTGAAGTAGTGAAGTTTTTTCACTTCAGCTTGGTTTTAATGTCCTTTGAGGGCTGGTTTAAGACCCCTCTCTACTGTTCTGTCTGCCATGTCTCAGTTTCCTATTAGGTATTCAGAACCATGTTGAAATTCCCAGCGATCCACCACCCCTCTGTGTCAGACTCCACAGCCTTAGTTTCAGGCAGGCAGAATCAATCTCCCGCATTGTTTTTCTGCCTACTTTCAGGTGTATTTATACAAGCGTCTATTTCTGGCATGGGCTCTAGGTGGCTGTGTTTCTGTATTAGTTTCTGGGACCAAATGGCCCCTCAACCCATTCCCTGAGCGCTCCCTGTGGGTATTCAGAACCCTCGTTTCCCTGTGGAGCTCAAGGCTGGGTGCGGCTGCCCTGCTAGGAGTAGCCCCGTCTTCAGGAGGGAAATGGTTGTTCAGTGTTGGAGGGACTGGACTATCCCAGAGTTGGATTCCTGATCATCTCTCCCTATTTTGCTCCCTAGCTTCCACAAAACCACCTTCCCCTGTACCACAGCCTTGGTGAGTGTTTGAAATTGAAAGATCCTATGTACTATGTTTACCAAGTGAAAGCAGGGAATATATAAAGACAGAGTAACTGCGCTGTTGTGCGTCTTTCTCCCCCCAGGACTGCACGGCCAGTGCAGAACTTCAGGTTGCCTTTATGGGTACAGCCTTCCTTGGCTGTGGACTTAAATCTAGAGTCCCCGGCTGCCAGTAGCCCTGTGGATCCACTTCCACAGTCAAGTGTTATTCGTGTCCCCAAGGGATGTAGACTTGGTGCAGCGCAGTTTCCTTCTGACACTCTAGTTCAGCGGTTCTCAACCTGTGGGTCGCAACCCCTTTGGGAGTCGAATGACCCTTTCACAGGGGTCACCTAAGACTATCGGAAAACACATATATAATTACATATTGTTTTGTGATTAATCACTATGCTTTAATTATGTTCAATTTGTAACAATGAAAATACTTTCTGCATATCAGATATTTACATTACGATTCATAACAGTAGAAAAATTACAGTTATGAAGTAGCAACGAAAATAATTTTATGGTTGGGGGTCACCACAACATGAGGAACTGTATTAAAGGGTCGTGGCATTAGGAAGGTTGAGAACCACTGCTCTAGTCCCTGTTGCGCGCCTCTCTCTCCAGCCCAAATTTCCAAACCTACCATTCTCCAGGTGTACCCCGTCCTTTCCAGCCATGGATTGTCTCACAAGCTGTGTTTAATTCACCAATTCCAGGTGGATGTTGTTTGATTCAGCTGTTTTTTCTATCTGCTCTGTGAGAAGGCGCAGGACACATCTGCCTATTTGGCTGCCATTTTGTCTCTCCCTGGACAAACTTTTTAGGAGCCCACAGCTGGGGAGGAGGCCAAAGGCTCAGTGTTCATGGGTTCACAGCCAAAGTAGCAGTTCTCTGGCTGGTGTGGCTGTAGGGTCCTGTGTGGTGTCCGAGGTCTCCTTGGGTGGAGGTGAGGCTGGGCTCCCAGTCACAGCTGCTTTCCCCTTCAAGATGGTGTCATCTCTGTGGCAGAACCAGACTCCCTAGGAGACATTGCAGCAGAACTAGAGGCTGCCCGGCTAGGGGAGCCTATTCTGCCAGCCCCCAATAGTCCTTCAGAATATAACTGTCCTTCACACACACACACACACACACACACACACACACACACACACACACACACACAAACACACACATACATACACACACACAGAGAGAGACACACACACACACATGTCCATGCACTCCCCTTTTGCTCCCTCACTCACTAACACTATCTCCCTTACTGCCATCCTGTCAGCCGCCATCTTGGATCCCCTCAATAATGTTAATTCTTCCAATCCAGAACATGGTATGTTCTTCTACTAGTTTGTATCTTTTTCATTTCTTTTTTTAGTGTCGTGTTGTTTTCTGAATACAAATCTTTTACCTCCTTGGTTAAGTTTATTCCAAGGTATGTTTTTTTGTTATTGTTGAATTGGTAAATGGTATTATTTATTTAGTTCATTATTGGTGTATAAAAATGCCATTAATTTCTGGGTGTTTGTATCCTTATACTTTGCCAAATTCATTTATTAAACCTAGTAGATTTTTTATGGTGTCTTTAGGTTTTCTATGCACAATTATGTCATCTACAAATAATAACAGTTTCACTACCTCCTTTCCAATGTGCATACCTTTTTATTTTTCCTTCTTGTCTGATTACTGTGGATAAGCCTTCCAGTACTATGATGAATACAAGTGGTGAAAAGGGAAATGCCTATCTTCTTCCTGTTCTTAAGGGAAATACTTTTATTTTTATCCATTGAGTATGATGTTGGCTATATATTTGTCATATATGGCCTTTATGATATTGAGTTATGATTCCTCTATTTCCACTTTGCTGAAAGTTTTTTTTTTTTATCAAAAATGGGTGTTGGATTTTGTTGAATGCTTTTTCTTCATCAATTGATATGATCATGTAGTTTTTGTCTTTCAATTTGTTTATATGACATAGCATATTTATTTATTTGCTAATATTGTATCTGCCTTGCATCCATGGAACAAATCTCACTTGGTCAAGTTGGATAATCTTTTCACTATATTGTTGGATACAATTTACTAATATTTTGTTGAAGATTTTGGAATCAATGTTCATCTGGAATATTGGCCTGTGATTTTCTTTCTTTGCAGTATTTTTATTTGGTTTTGGCATTTGGATAATATGATGCTAGCATCATAAAAATACCTTGAAATTTTTTCTTATTCCTAATTTTTTTAATAGTTTGAGGATAACAGGTGTTAGTTCTATTTGAAAGGTGTGTAAAACTCTCCTATGAAGCTGCTGGGTCCAGAATTTTGTTTTCTAGGAGGTTTTTCATTATTATTTTTATTACTGCTCAATTTCAGTAGTTATTGTTCTATCTAGATTTAATGATTTTTTCCTATTGGGGAGTAAGTTTCTCCTTGACCCTGCTTGCCTCAGCAATTGCAGGAGGACTCACGCCTTTATCCTGCTCTATTATGCTAACTGTTGGGTCCGAGTCCCTCTACCAGGGACTAGACCTCCTTTGACACTGGTTAATAGATAGAGAAGACATGAGAAGTCATGGGTGTATAAGAGAGTCTTTATTGCAGCCCAAGTAGCCATTGCTACTAAGGAGCTACTAGACAAAGCAGTTCTTGCTAATATAGTAGCAAACATAAAACACTCCTTCCTAATACAGTAGTAAACACAGAAGCCATATCAAGTAGCCACTGTACACACAGCAACTCTACATAAAAGCAGCCTCTGAAAACACAGGAACTATCACACAAAATAGTCTGACCAGGCAGCCTCTCACTGGCTCGTCAGTAACACATTTTTATACTAACTTAGACAAAAGAGGCTTCTTTCCAAAATGGTGACCTTAGTCTTTTGGGTTACAGAAAGGCACGCCTGTGCAGTTTATACAGTGAAACTGCAGTGTCCTTGCACCTGTGTATGGCAACTTAGCCTTGAACATTCTGATTAGGATTCCCATGCTCAGATTGGCCTTGACCATCTGGCTTTCTCTGAAAAGGGCCCCCACACTCCACCCCTTACACCAGATGGTCTTTTGGTGTACCCTGGCCTACATGCCAGATCCTTGAACACAGAGCCTATAATAATACAAACCGTAGCATGTTAGGACCAATACTCTGGCCCTAATAGTAAAACTCAAGAATGTCCAATGCTATGTCCCTGACAGTTTATCCCACTAGTCTCAGAGAGGGTCATGGGAAAAGGCTTGTATGTCCTGTACTTTACTATTCATCTTTGTAGCATACTGGTTATATTGCCAGGGCTGGATCAAAGGGTACAACTGTAACTTATAGTCATATCTAGTTCCTAAGGGCATAAGAGGGCTATCCATGGCCCTCTCTTGTAACAGACTATGGCCAGGTCCACACTCCCTGTTCCGCCTCTGCCAAGGGGGAAGGCCTTGGGTTGCAACAGTTTATCTACTGCTTTTATCTGTACATGCAGTGTCTGAGGATACCTCCGCATATATTCATCTAACCTAATCTTTTAGGCTAGGTGGGTCTACCCCTACATGGAGCCCATATTTCCTGTCCCCACATGGGATGATGTCCTACTATCCACTATTACTTTTACCATCGTGGCAGCCACAAAGAGAGCTCAGCTGTCTGTTCTAATGGCCAAAGGGCTATTTTGCCTAGCATCTGAATTAGACTACATAGTTCATCAGTACCTAAATGGACAGTCACAGCTGTCCATGTAACAATGTTCTTCCCTACTAGACCCATCCATATACCACATGGTCTCCAAGAGGGGTAGCATGCCTTCTTGGAACTAGGGAGTACCTCTTCCATAGGAGTTTTATCCCTTCACAGGGTCTCATATGTCACAGGTCCCAATAGGATTTGCAATTTCTGTGACAGAGGGCTCATACTCACCACTGCCTTCTGTTCTAAATAGGTCCCCACTTTGCTAAAGTTGGGGTTTATGCCACTCCCAACATGGGCCTGGTCACACAGGCCTACAAGGCAGCACACATGGCTGCCAACTGTCTATCAACAAGAGAGTATTGGCTCCCAGTTTTCTTCTATAACTGGGACCAAAACCTGATGGGCACCCTTCTCCACCCACTTGGGAGACTGCCCTCTTGGCAGTTTGGTACCCTTCTCCACTTCTGGGGTTCAACCCCACACTGCCCCCTCCTAGGACAACTGACACATGGCTGTAACAACAGCACCAATTGGGACTGGACACTTGCCAATACCCCCAAAAAACCAACATAGGTCTGTAAATGAACATAAGTCTGCAACAACTATTGGCAGCTGCGTTTAAATTGTGCAAGAGAATCAGAGGTTAGCACAACATCATTAACACAATGAACCATTGGTAGGCACCATGGCAGCCCCAGGTTGTCAAATCCCATGCCATCAAACCATGACAAATGGTAGGGTTATGTAAAATCTCTGAGGGAGGGTAAACAAAGTCCACTGTTGACCCTCCTGTGTAAAAGCAAACTGTCCTTGACTCTCTGGAGCCATGTCCATGGAGAAGAAGGCATCAGCCAAGTCTATCATGTAGGTCATTGCTCCAATGCCAGTACAAAGCGATCTATGCAATCCGCTATAGCCAGCACCACAAAGTGTAGTGGGGAAGTCACTTTATTCAGTTCGCTGCATTTCACAGTCAGTCGCTAGGTGCTTCTTTACTGGCTACACCAAAGAACTGTAAGGGCTGTGCATAGGCTGGATGAACCTCATCTTCTCCAGCCACAATGCAGTCTGTCTAATCTTCCTAAGATGCACTCTGGTATGGAAGAGAGTTGCCTGCCTCATATGGACAGGTCAACTCCCACGTGTCTACATCGGCGACTGGGCCCGCACATCTATCTGGGCCACAACAGAGCAATCTGCAGTCCACACCAGGAGGTTCAACATATGGCCTTCAGGCCCCCCACCCAGGATCTTGGCCCCTCTCTCAGTCTAGGAAATCAAACTTATTTCTGAGAGAGTCTAAAAGTCTTGGAGGGGCTCCAGTCCAAGCAGGGGGTGGGGTGCCTTCTCTCTGCACTCTCCAGGATTGCTGATCCACTGGCAGTGGCCTCCAGAGGGCCAGTAGCAGGTCACTGGGCTGCTAATTTATTGTCTCCCTTTTTAATCCCTAACGCTGCCAGAAGGGTTGCTGCAAGACTTAAGTCTTTTGATGTGCATTGTAAAATTCTCACTACTCACTGTGGCAGCTCAGGAGGCCTTGCCCCGGTCATCCTCTACCTGTTCCTACTCCCATGCAGTGGCTGCAGCTGCACTTGATTGCCAGGGCAGCTGCTGCTACTGCTGTGGCACTCTGTTCAGCCTTTTCATCTGAACAGATCCCAGAAGCTCAGTCTCTACCAGGCCACTCTGGTCCCTGATGCTATTTAAGGATCTGGTCCTTCAAGGACATTAACATCTCTTTCTCAGCCACCTTCATTACCTCATCCTGTTCCAATTTATCAGGACAGCCTATACCAGACCCCACAACCCAGTCAGAGGCAACATGCCTCCTAAGGGGTGGTTGGGGCATTTACCCCTTAAATCTATATATATATATATATATATATATATATATATATATATATATATATATATATAATTCTTTTTATTCCCTTCTATAATTTTTTATTCTCTAAAGGAGACATATGTCTCCTTTTCCCCCAGTCGACCCCCCACTCCAGCCATTCCCACCCTGGGCAAGCCCGCACTGCCCCAGTGTCTGTGTCCATTGATTATGCTAATATGCATGCATGCAAGTCCTTTGGTTGATCTCGCCTCCTTCTGCCCACCCTCCCCAGCCTTCCCTCTCAGGTTTGATGGCGTGATCGATGCTTCTTTGTCTCTGGATCTGTTTTTCTTCATCAGTTTATGTTGTTCATTACATTCCACAAATGAGTGAGATCATGTGATATTTATCTTTCTCTAACTGAATTATTTCACTTAGCTGTTGCAAATGGTAGGAGTTCCTTTCTTTGTACAGCAGCATAGTATTCCATTGTGTGGATGTACCACAGATTTTTAATCCACTCATATGCTGATGGGCACATAGGCTGTTTCCAAATCTTTGCTATGGTAAATAGTGCTGCTGTGAACATAGGGGTGCATATATCCTTTCTGATTGGTGTTTCTAGTCTCTTGGGATATATTCCTAGAAGTGGGATCACTGGGTCAAATGGAAGTTCCATTTTAGTTTTTCTAGGAAACTCCATACTGTTCTCCACAGTGGCTGCACCAGTCTGCATTCCCACCAGCAGTGCATGAGGGTAACTTTTTCTCCACATCCTTGACAACACTTCCCATTTTTTTCTTGATGATAGCCATTCTGACAGGTGTGAGATGGTACCGAATTATTATTTTGATTTGCATCTCTCAGATGATTAGTGACTTTGAGCATGTTCTCATATGTGTTTTGGCCTTCTGTATGTCCTCTTTTGAAAAGTATCTGTTTAGTTTCATTACTCATTTTTTTTTAAATATATATTTTATTGATTTTTTTACAGAGAGGAAGGGAGAGAGATAGAGAGTTAGAAACATCGATGAGAGAGAAACATCGATTAGCTGCCTCCTGCACATCTCCTACTGGGGATGTGCCCGCAACCCAGGTATATGCCCTTGACCGAAATCTAACCTGGGACCTTTCAGTCTGCAGGCCGACGCTCTATCCACTGAGCCAAACCGGTTTCGGCAATTGCTCATTTTTTATCTGGTTATTTATCTTCCTTTTGTTAAGTTGTATGAGTTTCCTATAAATTTTGGAGATTAAAACCTTATCAGAGATACGATTGGAAAATATATTCTCCCATGCAGTGAGCTTTCTTGTTGTTTTGGTGATTTTTTTTTGTTTTGTTTTTGGTTCGTTGGGTTTTTTGTTTTTTGTTTTTTGCTGTGCAGAAACTTTTTATTTTGATGTGGTCCCACTTGTTTATTTTCTCTTCAGTTTCCAATGCGTTAGGAGCTGTATCAGTGAAGATATTCCTTCAGCATCTTTCTAAGATTTTGCTGCCTGAGGATTCCTCTAAGATTTTTATGGTTTCCTGTCTTATATTTAAGTCCTTTATCCATTTTGAGTTTATTTTTGTGTATGGTGTAAGTTGGTGCTCTAGTTTCATTCATTTGCATGTATCTGTCCAATTTTCCCAAAACTATTTATTTATTTATTTATTTTTTATTAGTTAAGGTATTACAAATGTGTCCTCATCCCCCCCATTAACCCCCAACCTCCCCCCGCCCCCCGCCAAAACCATTTATTGAAGAGACTGTCTTGACTCCATTGTATTCTCTTGCCTCCTTTGTCAAATATTAATTGAGCATAGTGGTTCGGGCTGATTTCTGGGTTCTCTATTCTATTCCATTGGTCTATATGTCTCTTCTTGTGACAGTACCAGACAGTTTTGAGAAAAGTGGCTTTGTAATATAGCTTGATATCTGGTATTGAGATCCCTCTTACTTTAGTCTTCTTTCTCAGGATTGCTGCAGCTATTTTGGGTCTTTTTTTATTCCAGATGAATTTTTGGAGAGTTTGTTTTAGGTCTGTGAAATATGCTGTTGGTATTTTAATGGGGATTACATTGAAAGTGGAGATTGCTATGGGTAGTATGCACATTTTAATGATGTTGATTCTACCAATCCATGAACATGGTATATTCTTCCATAGGTCTATGTCTTCCTTTATCTCTTTTTTCAGTGTCCTGTACTTTTTTGAGTACAGGTCTTTTACTTCCTTAGTTAAGTTTATTCCTAGGTATCTTGATTTTTTTAGTGCAATGGTAAATGGGATTTTTTTTTTTAATCTGTCTTCTGTAAGTTCACTGTTGGTCTATAATAAGTGCATAGATTTCTGGGTATTAATTTTGTATCCTGTTACTTTGCCGAATTCATTTACTAAGTCTAATAATTATTTGATGGAGTCTTTAGGGTTTTCTATGTACAATATCATTTCATCTGCAAATAATGACAGTCTAAGTTTTTCTTTTCCAATTGGAAATATTTTATTTCTTCTTCTAGTCTAATCATTATGGCTAGCACTTCCAGTACAATGTCAAACAGGAGTGGTGAAAGTGGACATTCCTGTCTTCCTCCTGTTCTTAGGTGAAATGGTTTTAGTTTTTACCCATTGAGTATGATGTTGGCTGTAGGTTTGTCATAGAAAGCTTTTACTATGATGAGGTATTATCCCTCTATTCCCAGTTTGCTGAAGGTTTTTAACAAGAAAGGGTGATGGATTTTGTCAAATGGTTTTTATGCATCAATTGATATGACCATGTAATTTTTATCTCTCATTTGTTTATGTGATGTATCACGTTTATTGATTTGTGGGTATTGTACCATCCTTGTATCCCTGGGATATATCCTACTTGGTTAAGTTGTATGATCTTTCTGATACAATGCTGGATCCGATTTGCTGGAATTTTGTTGAGGATTTTGGCATCTATGTTCATGAGGGATATTGGCTTGTAATTCTCTTTCATTGCTTTTTCTTTATCTGGCTTTGGTATTAGGGTAATGTTGGCTTCATAGAATGAGCATTGAAGTGTTGCTTCCTTTTGAATTTTTTGGAAAATTCTGAGGAGGATAAGTTTTCTTCAATATCCTCCATAGTCATCAGCCTATTGAGATTTTTAGATTCTTCCTCATTGAGTTTTGGATGGCTGTAGTTTTATAGTAATACTAGAGGCCCAGTGCACACAATTAATGCATGGGCAGGGGATCCCATCAACCCAGCATTCACCCTCTCCAATCTGCGACTCCTTGGGGGATGTCCAACTGCTGGTTTAGGCCCGATCCCAGGGTTTGGGCCTGAACCACAGTCAGACATCACTCTCACAATCCTGGACTGCTGGCTCCTAATCGCTAACCTGTCTGCCTGCCTGGTCACCCCTAACTGCCCCCTCCCTGCTGGCCTGATTGTCCCTAACTGCCCCCCACTGCCAGCCTGGTCACCCCTAACTGCCCCCCTGCTGGCCTGGTTGCCCTCAACTGCCCCCCTACTGGCCTGGTTGCCCCAACTGCCCCACCTGCTGGCCTAGTATCCCCACGCAGCCTGCTGATTAGTCATTTGGTCGTCCCTCACTAACCCCCCTGCTGGCCTGGTCGCCCCACACAGCCTGCTTGTTCAGTCATTTAGTCATCCCTCACTAACCCCCCTGCTGGCCTGGTCATAGGCAGCCATCTTGTGAGGGCATGAGGGTTAATTTGCATATTACCTCTTTATTAGATAGGATGTTCATTTCCTCCATGTTTTCTAGTTTGTTGGAATAGAGTTGTTCATAGTATTTTTTTAGAATTCTTTGTCTTTATGTGGGATCTGTTGTATTTTGCCTCTTCCATTTCTGATTTTATTTGGGTCCTCTCACTTAGCATCTTGGTGAGCCTGGATACAGGTTCATCAATCTTGTTTATCCTTTCAAAGAGCCATGTCTTGGTTTCATTGATCTTTTGTATTGTTTTTTTGGTCTCTATTTCATTTATTTCTTCTCTGATCTTTATTATATCCTTCCTTCTGCTCACTCTGGGCTTTTCTTGTTGCTCTCTTTCTAATTCTTTAAGTTGTAGAGTTAGATAATTTATTACCATTTTTTTCTTATTTTTGAGTTAGTCCTGTAAAGCTATAAACGTTCCTCTCAGGACTGCTGTCACTGTGTCCCACAGATTTTGGAATGTTGTGTTTTCATTGTGATTAATTGCAAGGATGTTTTTAATTTCTTCTTTGATCTCTTTGGTATCCAATCATTGTTTAATAGCATGGTATTCAGCTTCCAAGTGTTTGAATTTTTTATTGTTTTTATTGTAGTTGATTTCTAATATTATGCCATTGTTGTCTGAGAAGATGCTTGAAATGATTTCAACCTTCTTGAATTTAAAGAGATTTTGCCTGTGACCCAATATATGGTTTATCTTGGAAAATGTCCCATTTGCACTTGAAAAGAATGTATACTCCGTGGCTTTGTGGTTAAATGTTCTGAAGATGTCAATTTATTCCATCTGATCTAGTGAGTCACTTAGGATTGCTGTTTCTTTGCTGATTATTTGTCTGGAGGATATATCCAGTGATGTCAGTTGGGTATTAAAGTCCCCGATTTGATTGCATTGTTGTTGATCTCTCCCTTGATATCATCCAGGAAGGTTTTTTTTTTTATGTATTTGGGTGCTCCTGCATTAGGTGCATATATGTTTACCAGGGTTATATCCTCTTTTTGTATCAATTCATTTAGTATTATGAAGTGGCCTTCCTTAACTCTTTTTATGGCCTTCACTGTGAGGTCTATCCTATATAATAAAAACCTAGGTGGCTTCACACCCTTGGGTGACGCCCTTGTGCGACGTTGTCACAAGATGGACACCACAACATCATCACAAGATGGTTGACACAAGATGGCCACCACAAGATGGCCACCACAGATGGCCAGCAGGGGAGGGCGGTGGTGGGCAATCAGGCTGGCAAGAGAGGGCAGTTGAGGGTGAAAAGGCAAGCAGAGGAGGGCAGTTGGGGGCGACCATGCTGGAAGGGGAGGGAAGGTGGCGGTGACCAGTTCTTCAGGGAGGGCAGTTAGGGGTGACCAAACTGGCAGGGGAGGGCAATTAAGGGAGACCAGGCCAGCAGAGGAGGACAGTTGGAAGTGACCAGGCCTGCAGGAGAGGGTAAGTAGGGGATACCAGGCAAGCTGGAGAAGGCAGTTGGGGGTGATCAGGCTGGCATGGGAGCGGTTAGGGGGTGATCAGGCTGACAGGCAGAAGCAGTTAGGGGCAATCAGGCAGGCAGGCAGGTGAGCGGTTAGGATTCAACAGTCCCGCATCATGAGAGGGATGTCCCTATGGAATCAGGCCTAAACTGGCAGTCAGACATCCCCCAAGGGGTCCCAGATTGGAAAGGATGTAGGCTGGACTGATGGACACCCTCCCCCCCCCCCCCCCCTGCACAAATTTTGTGTACAGGCCTCTAGTTATGTAAGATATAAGTATTACTACCCCCGCTTTTTTTCATTTCCATTTACGTGAAAGTTATTTTTCCAACCCTTCACTTTCAGGCTCTGTGAGTCTCTTGTTCTAAGATGGGTCTGTTATAGAAAGCATACATACGGGTCATGTTTTTTATCCATTCAGCCAATCAAAGTCTTTTGATCAGAGCATTTAGTCAGTTTACGTTTAAAGTTATTATTGTTAGGTACTTGTTTGTAGCCATTTTTACTTTTGTGCTTGTGTTACTTCTTACCTTTTTATCTCTTCTTTTTACATCAGTCCCTTTAGCATTTCTTGCATTGCTGTCTTGGTAGTGATAAACTATCTTAGCCTTTTTTTGGTCTGTGAAGCTCCTTATTTCCCCTTCAATTTTGAATGATAGCCTTGCCAGATAGAGTATTCTTGGATTCAGTCCCTTGCTTTGCATCACTTTGTATACTTCCTTCCATTTCTTTCTGGCCTGATGTGTTTCTTTTGAGAAATTATTTGAGAATCCAATGGGAGATCCCTTGTACGTAATTTTCTGTCTCTCTCTTTGTCCTGAATGCTTGCCATCGTAATTATGATGTGTCTTGGTGTGGGTCTTTTCAGGTTCTTCTTGTCTGTGACTCTCTGTGCTTGTGTTACTTTTTTCTTTCCCAAATCAGGGAAGTTTTATGACATTATTTCTTCAAATAGGTTTTCTAACCCTTGTTCTTCTTGTTGTAATTCTGGTACCCTTATTATTTATATGTTGCTTTGTTTCATGTTGTCCCAAAGATCCCTTAGGCTCTCCTCCTTTCTTTTGGTTCTTTTCTCCAATTGCAGTTCAGTTTGGGTGTGTTTTGCTTCCCTGTCTTCTAATTAGCTAATTTGATCTTCTGCTTCTCCTAGTCTACTATGAAGCTTTCCATAGTGTTTTTTATTATAGCTATATCACTCTTTATTTCCTCTTGTTTCTTACATAGGTTGTTGATTTTTTTCATCAATCCTGTTTATGAATTGTAGGATCCTTACTCTGAATTCTTTTTCTTACATATTGCATGCCTCATTTCACTTAGCTCCTTTTCTGGAGATTCCTCCTTTTCTTTCCTTTGGGGTTTCTTTGTCTCCCCATTTTTTGTTCTCACCAAAGAATCTAATTGTTGAGTATTGGGGGGCTGCTCCTCAGGTGTCAGTGACTACTCAGGAGGCCACTGCTCCTCAGTGGGTCACATCAATGGCTGCTTCTCATCTGGCAGTGGCTTCTTGGGTGGACATTGCTCACACAGATGCTTGCAGCAGTGGTGGCTCCTCTGGCTGGTGGAGGTGGGCTGTTCATGGGGCTGTTGCTCCTCCAATGGGTGTGGGTTGCTTGCACAGCTGCTGCACCTCATTCAGAGGCTTGCTGCTTTCATTGCTGCTGCTCTTTGGATGGTGCTGGCAGCTCACACAGCTGCTGCTCCCCAGTTGGCAGCTGGCTGTTTGCGAGGCTGCTACTCTTCGGATGTGGTCAACAGCTCATGCTGCTGCTACTCCTTGGATGGGGGTGGGCTATGCATGGCTGCTGCTCTTTGGAATGGTGCAGGCTGCTCGCAAGGCTACTGCTCCTCAGACAGGGTCAGACAGCTCACACAGGTGCTGCTCCTCAGACGGGGCAGTTTGCTCACGTGGCTGCTGCTCCTCGGATGGGGCAGGCTGCATGTGGCTGCTGCTCCTCAGGCAGCTGTTGGTGAGCTGCTCGCATGGCTGGTGCTTCTCAGAAGCAGGTGGGCTGCTCAAGGGGCTGCTGCTTCTTGTAAGGGGGGGGGGGGTGCTGTGCAGGGCTCCTGCTCCTTGGATAGGGGGCAGGCTGAATGAGGCTGCTGCTCCGCAGATCAGAGTTGGCTCTCACAGGGCTGCTACTCCTTGGATGGGGGCAGGCTGCTTGCATGGATGCTGCTCCTTGGGCAAGGGTGGGTTGCTCTCATGGCTGCTGCTGAGTGGTCACTGCACCCTGGGCTAAAACGTTGGATATGCAAGAGGGGAACATGCTTCAGAACTCACAGTAGCCCATGGCCGGTGTGGGTGGAGTCTCAGTGTCAGTGGGACTGCCACCAAGGCAGCAGGTCCCTGGCAGTGGTGGTTGTAGACTTCCGGGTGGTGTCTGAAGGCATCCTGGGTGGAGGTGAGGCTGGGATTCCAGTCATAGCAGCTCTCCCCTTCAAGAAGGCACAGCCTCTGCAGTAGAGCCGTCTTCTCTGGGACTGTTTGCAATGGTAGCAGAGGCTGCCCAGCTAGGCGAGCCAGGTCCGCCTGCCCTGGAAGGTCCTGCGGGATCTATGTGTCCCTCATTCACGTGCACACACACACCCCACATGTCCACACATGTCCCCTTTTGCTTCCTCCCTCACTCACACTCTCTCCCCCAGTGCCACCATCTCCCTGCCTCTGTAATTAGGTCTGGAGTATTATTAACCTGTTCATGGATGGAATCTCCTCTCTGGGTGTCTGGTTATGTGGCTCACTCTCTACCACATTGAACGAAGAAGATAAAATGCAACTCAATAAGACACAACATAAAGGGAACAAAACACGAATGTACTCATGACACCAATGATCCCAATATAAGTGACCAACAGAAAAAAGAGAATTAGGGAAGAAAAAAGAGAGCACAAATGATATAAATGATATTGAGGAGAGAAAAAATTGTAAGAGAGAAAAGAAAAAGAAGAAAAGGGAAGAAAAATGAATAGAGAGAGAGAGAGATAGATATAGATATATATAGATATAGATATATATGGAGAAAACACCACAGAATAAGCAGATAGAACAAAAAATTTAAACACCAAACACCCAGAAAAAAGGGTGGGGGCAGAATCTATAGAGGCTGAGCTTATACACAGAAAGCAAGGTTAAGGAATTGGATGAATATGGAGAGGACCTCAGTTCAGTATAGAGGAAGTAAAAAGAGGATGAGTGGATAAGAAAAAAGAGAAAGAGGAAAAAAATTTAAAAAGTAATTAAAAGGACACTGCCGGCAGTCCCTGGGAGGCTCAAGGTGAGATGGGAGGCCTGTGTCTGTCTTCAGGCCTGTGAGGACCCCAGGGGTCTGGATGTGTAGCATTTCAGCCAAGGTGCCAGACAGGGCCAGGGGTCAGACTGGGTTTCAAGGGCTCAGGCTCTGGCCCGCGCATGGGTCATAAGAAGTAAAGCCCTAATCTGGGCCACCTTGGTTGGAGAGCCTAGCCCAGGTCCTTCCCAGGTCATGCTGTTGGGGTCGGGATACATGGCAGGTGCTCTAGAGCCTCCCTTGACCTCAGCTCATTTCTTTCTGTGGCTTTGCTTCTAGAGCTTTCTTAGGCCTTTTTCTAGCTGCTTGGGAAGCCAAGAGGTGGGCTGGAGTAACCGGATAAAGGTCTGGAGTGAAATCGGGCTTAGTCGCTACCTCTGGTAGTGGGGATAGGTGATATCAGACCAAGGAATGTTTAGGATTATTGTTACAGGTTAATTTGCTTTGCAGTTCTATATTTAATATAGAACTGCAAAGCAAAGACTGAAACCTAGCACCCTGAAGAGTAAGGAGAATGTCCTAGAATGTAGTGATTGAAAAACTTCAGTCTTAATATTTTCACCTATTCAGAGTTGGGGAGTAATCCAGTCAGAATTTCACCAGACATTAAAAGTAGGAAAGCATTCAAAAGCTTACGGTGGACAGGTCATTTTACAGTTGAGGAACAGGCCCAGAGCTATGAAATGACTGGTCCAAGGTCATGCGGTTTATTTTATAATCATGTTTGGATTGTGGTTGAGGGCTAGGCAGTTTTGGTATTAAGGTTAAGTTTTGGTTAAGGTTAAGGCCCTGGTTCAAGTCCTTCATTGGCCATTTGTTGCTGTGTGAACTTGGGCAATTCACTTATCTTTTTTAGCCCAATTCTTCCCAAAAAATGGCTATAATAATACCTGATGGAATTGTTAGAATTAAATTGTGTATAAAATAGGAGAGTGAAGTCTGATACATATTGATTGCAATAAGTTATAGTCTGAATGCTGTTGGTCCACTACACTGACTGACATCCTACTCTTTGAGTTAAGTCCTATTTCCCAGGACTGCTGGGCATGACACAAGTGTATGCTGGTTGAGGGAAGTTATATTGAGCTGAGTATTAAAAGGTTGAGAGGACAAAGGTGAACCACACCTAAGTCCCTCTATGTCTGATTTAGGAAGTGGTACATTTTGGTTGAGTTTTTTTGTTTTTTGTTTTCTTAAAAGGAAAATTGTATTGATCTTTAAAATCATTCTGTTTTTTCCAGCAGTATTTGAGGATCATGAATAGAATCACTGCCATGTTGTACATTTGTTATAATTACTTAGACCAGAGGTAAAGATCTGTGTGGGAGTTCTCTTCTCCTGTGCACTAGCCAGGGTACAGAAGAAAACAATCCAGGTAAAAACAAGAATCATGAGCAGTCCAGGGTGAACTGTGTATTGGAGTGAATGTGGCCTACAACAAACATATTTTATGAGCTATCTGAAAGTGGGTGTCAGCATCTCTCCACAACATACTATCTTAATTCACCAGTTTCAACTACCACATTATCTTTCAAGGACCATGAGGGGTAAACTTTTTCACAGAAGTAACATTTTCACAGAAGTTGTTGCTACAGTTTTTGCAATCAGGCTATTGCATCCTTTTAATTACTCAGTTCACTTTGCCCTGCAAAGAGCTTAAGGCGATGGAGTGACAGTTGGTATGCATCAATATAAACTCAAGAGACTTGAGTTTTAGTCTGAGCATGGGTAACTAGCTTATGAACCACCTTGGTTTCCACATCTTTAAAATGGATATGAGAAGTCTCCTGTATACTTTACCTAGAGGGCTATTGAAAGGAACAAATAGGATGGTGAGCTACTTTGAATAATGTAATTAACTGTACAAATAGAATTGGCAGCTCATAACAACAACTAGGAAATAAAAGTGCATTAGCATAGTTGTAATTTATATAGTTTACTGTAGAACTTTGTCAGAAAAGTGCTGGTTGAATGCTTTGTTAACTGTAACATTGTGGTGTGTGTTTTTTAATCCTCACCCAAGGGTATGTTTATTGATTTTAGAAAAGGGAAGGAAGAGAGAGAAAAAATATGGTTGCCTATCATATACACCCCACCTGGGAACTGAACCCACAATATACGTATGTGCCCTGACTGTGAATTGAACCCTCAAGCTTTCAGTGTATGGAACAACTCCAACCAACTAAACCACACTGGTCAGGGCACAACATATGTACTTTAAAATTAAGCTTAACTGAGCTGTGAAATTATTTGGAGATTTTAAAAAAGAATTTAGATAATTCTCAGCAATATATTTTGAGTGTTTATAATATAAACCTAGGTTTATAGCAAAAAAGTGTGCTATGAATTCTTTCTGTATCAAATGGGAATAATAGAACATCTTGGGGTTCTTGTGATGAATAAGTTCAACAACCTAACATATCTTCACCCAATAAGATTTAAAAATTTAAACAGATAAATGGATAGTCTACATGAAAGACTGCCTCAGCTTTTATTGCACAGTACCTTTTTAAAAATCATTTTTTAAAACAACCAAGAACATTAGCTAGGTAATTTCTTCTGTTCCTCTTTATAATTTCTCATAGATTAAAGGAATTAGAGTTGGAGTTTGCTATCTACTTTTAAGAGATTAAGTCCCACAAAGAAAAGCCTGGAACCAAATGGCCTCACTGGTGAATTCTACTAGTTACAGAAGAATTAAATACCAATCCTTCAGAAGCTCTTCCAAACAAATAGAAGAGGAGAGAACACTTCCCAGTTCATTCTATGAAGCCCTAATACCAAAGCCAGAAAAAGAGTATATAAGAAAAGAAAACCATAGACCAATATCTTTTATGCAGAAATACTTAATGCTAGCAAACAGAAAACAGCAACATATAAAAAGGATTTATTCACCATGACCAACTGGGATTTTTCCCCTGAATGCAAAGTTGGTTCAACATACAATAAGTAATGTGATATTCCACATTAATGAAGGATAAAAACCACATGATCATCTCAGTAGACACAGAATTTAACCAAATTCAAAATGTTTTATGATAGAAACACTCAATAACCAGGAATAGAAAGGAACTTTCTCAATCTGATTAAGAGACAAAGAAATAATCCTTTCCCTTGGGGTGGGGGGGATTAATTTAAAAAATTAATAGGATAAAATAAAAATAGAATGATGAAAAACTAATGCAAAAGGAAATAAAAATAAAGAAACAATAAAAAGAAAATAAAGAAAAAAAGAGATAACAAAATAATAATAAAATAAAATGAAAATGAAAAAGTGAGGTGTTGGTCCTTTCCACTGAGTTTTATCGCCTCATGGGGGCTGGTTTAAGATCCCACTGTTCTGTACTGTCTGCCACTTCTCTGTTTCCTGTTAGATTGTTGAAGTGGTCCACTGCTCCTCTGTTTGTGTTCAGGGGCTGACCCCCAAGGCAGAATTGTTCCTGGCAGGGTCTGGTATTTATCAGAGTCCCCCTTTTTCTTTGCCATTTGTATGGCTAGTTGGGTTGAGATTTTATGTAGTTTGAAGCCTACCACTGATTGTGTTGTTTCTGGGTCTACTTGGCCGAAGTTCTGTAGCATGACAATGTCAGACATTGTGTGTAACTGACTTTTGGCTACTTGTCTAAGCTACCATGCTATTCATTGTTTGTGACTGTGTCTACTGGGTCTGCATGTGTGTATGAGGGGCCAGACTGTATATCAGGATCAGCTTCCTGAAGCTCTGAGCTAGAGGGAGATTGGTTAAAATTCAGTGTTCCCTGAGGTCCACATCCACTTGTTGTCTTCTCTGCCCCTCCTCCTTGAGGTTGCCTGGACTTTTCTTCAGAGCCTACTGAAGAAAGGCTGTAGAGTGGACCTAAACTGGAAGTGCCCAACTGACACTTCCACATGACTCAAGCTCAATAGATGAGGGAAACACAAGTCAGGAGGTTTGGCTTGTTTATCCCCTACTTGGGGACAGCATGGTTGCGGGGAGTGTGGCCTCTGCTTCAGAGTCATATCACTCAGTCTCTGCTAGAGTCTCTAGCTCCTGCAGGAGGAGTGCACCACATGTTCAGGTTTGGTGCAGTTGGCTATCCTTACTGAAGGATCAAGATCAGCAGATCAGGACCACCAAGATTTGGGAAAACAGATCAAGAAGGCCTTCTTTTAGGTATGGCACCAGTTAGACCTCTTGATGGTGGAGCTGTTTGCCTCCCACTAGTGTTACTGTCACACCCCCAGAAACCCCTACAGAGCTTCACTCTGAAGATATCAACTCAGCACTGCACTCCCTATCCCCATGGAACTGAGCCCAGTAGGATGGGACCAGTAGGACTTGTAAAAACAGATCAAGGCAATCTTCCTCTGGAGGTTGGTACTGTCCCATGGGAAAGGAGCAAGCTGCATGTCTCCCCATAGCTCTGCAGCCACACCAGCTGAGACTCTGGCAAGGGAATCTTCAGTTGGGGTTAGTGCCTGTCAAACCCACAGGTGGGTGAAAAATTGGCCCTTGTTCAACGTCACACAGTTCAATGAATATCTTAGAGTCAGCCTATATTTTCTCCAGAAAAAGTGCACACCACATGTTCCTGTTGTGTACATTGGCCATTCGATATCTATTCTCTTTTTCTCAAGCAAAAAATAAAACAAAACAAAACTGATTTTATTAGAGAAAGAATATTACAGCTTAAGGACTATATTGTCTAGCTTTTTTTTAGCTGGGTGTTGTTATGAGAATACATCTGGCCAGTGAGATGTATGAAGAAATTGTTGAATGTGGTTTCTGGAGAAGCTCATTGAGAGTATGAAAAAGTGACACATCTTTTTCTATGTTTCATTTTCTTGCTCCCTAATACAAATGGTTGGAGATCCAGATGCTATCTTTGACTATGAGATGACTTTCAAATAAAGGTAATTTGGTAAAGATAGGAAGCAATAACCATAATCATGTATTACCATACCAGCTCAGATGGTTCACCTTTAAATTTGATTGAGAGAAAAATAAATTCAGTCTAGTTTCTGATCTTTGTTACTAACAGCTTAATACAATTTATAACTACTACAATAGTCAATAGAACACTATTGAAAAGCCTATTTTTATTATAGTAAGCACTTTTCATGGAAAAGGGCATACATTTTAATTGTTTCATTTTATCATAATGCTTATGAGTATGGATGTATCACCCTATGATTTAGGCACATGTATTGATCTGGTTTCTTATATTAAACTATTGTGTTCCTTTATGAAAATGAAGTCAAGTGTTTTGTTTTTTTCAGAATTTCAAAGATGCCTTCAATTCATGTCTAGATTGTACTTCATATTGTTCAATTGCCTTTAACGGAATTTTCTTGCTGTTAATTTGTTGTTCATGTAAGATTGCCTCCTTTCAGAGTTTTTCTTAAGGATTGCAAGCTACACATACAAAGAAAATGATTGGCATGCCTGCTGTTAAGTAGTTGCTTTTAGAAAAATAAATTTTTTCTTTCCATCAATATTCAGTTACTTAAATTTACCCAAATGGAATGGAAATTGCCCTTTCAACTAATTATACACTTGAAAATGTTCACTTAAAGATAAATGTCTATTGGTAATTACACTCACTATCCACCATCTTTAAGAGGTAAAAAAAAGTAATGGTAAAATTGTGAAAATATTGTAAGATTTTAGTGAGAGAACTCTAAAATATTTGTAGGCCTCAGATTCTCCCACTAATTGCTTAAATGTATGCCCTCAATAGCTTGAACCCTCATTCCCTCTCAGCTTCCCAAAATATAAAAGTAATAAGAAACTTTGTTAATTTATTTTCTCATAAAAGTTACATTGAATTTTTCAAAAATGTGAAAGCTGCACTTTTGTTCCTCTCTTATATCTCATTCATGTGTTTGGGTCTTATTTTCTCTTTCATAAGTAAATAAGAAATACGTTATTCTAAATGAAAAAAATGAGAAATTTTTTGAGTAGAAGATAAAATTTGAATCAGTTCCATCACAAATAGAGCAGTAATCATTTTGGAAGCAAATTACTTAGAAGAATAATAGAAATGAGAATACATTGCCACATTATAGTCATTGTCAAAAAATAAAAGTAGTGTAATACATTTAATCCATCTGTTTAAAACCAAATAAAAACAATCAGATCTGTGGCAATTCTAAAAGATATTAGATACAATTTTGTTATTAATCTATAGATAATATAATAAGAAGACAACTTTAATTTTAACTTTTATATCTCTTACTATTACTTGGAATATATGTACAACTTACTGGGTAGGTAGAATTGTTTGTAATTCATATGGAGATTACATTCTATTAGATATAAAAAAGGCATTTTAGTTTATTGAAAAACATTATCCTCAGTATAGAAAATTATACATATTACTTTCTTCAGTGTTTTTCTGAGGACTATAATTAATGCTTTTCTAAATATATTTCATCTAGGCTAGGTGAAATTCATTAGGCAGAATGTGTGGCATAATAAGTGGACCTAGGGCATACAAGTAGAGAAAGAAAGCACCTGAAAAAGAGACCACAGAGGCAGTGAGGAAATTAGAAACAATGGACTAAAAGTATTTGGGAAGTGAGTTCTCAACACTGTAAAAAATTACTAAAATGATAAACAACACTGATGAAGCTTTAGCCAGATTCATCAAGAAACAAAGAGAGATAGAGACCAAAAATAAATAAATAAATAAAAAAGATCAACAAAATCAAGAGCTGGTTCTTTGAAAGGATGAAGAAGATTGATGAACCTCTAGCCAGGCTCACCAAGCAACAGAGAGGACCCAAATAAACAAACTCAGAAATGAAAGAGGTGAAGTGACAACCGATCTCACAGAAATAATACTATGAACAACTCTATTCCAACAAAATGGACAAATTAGATGAAATGGACATATTCTTAGAAAAACATAAGGTCCCAAAAAACAATCAGGAAGAATAAAAAACCTGAATAGTTCAATACCTACTGAAGAAATTGAAGCAGTGATCAAAAGTCTTCAAGCAAACAAAATCCCTGGTCCAGATGGCTTTACAGGGGAGTTATACCAAGCATTCAAAGAAGAACAAAAACCTATCCTCCTCAAACTATACCAAAAAATTCAAGAGGAACGCACAGTTCCATGCTCTTTCTAAGAAGCCAGCATTACCC
This sequence comes from Myotis myotis, assembly GCF_014108235.1. Lineage (NCBI taxonomy): Eukaryota > Metazoa > Chordata > Mammalia > Chiroptera > Vespertilionidae > Myotis > Myotis myotis. The sequence continues at coordinate 102,723,607 of NW_023416335.1, forward strand.
TTAACTACAAAACCAGATAAAGTCACCACAAAAAATAATAATAATAATACACAAACAAACAAAAATAAAAAATAACTAAAGGCCAATATCTTTCATGAACATAGATGCTAAAACCGTCAACAAAATTCTAGCAAATCAGATTCAGCATTACCTTAGAAAGATCATACACCATGACAAAGTGGGATTTATTTATTCTGGATGCAAGGATGGCACAGTATCCACAAATCAATAAATGTGATACATCACATAAACAAATTGAAAGACAAAAATCACATAATCATATCAATCAATGCAGAAAAAGCACTTGACAAAATCCAACACACTTTCTTAATAAAAACTCTTAGCAAAGTGGGAATAGAGGGATCATACCTCAACATAATAAAATTCTTATATGACAAACCTACAGCCAACATTGTACTCAATAGGCAAAAACTAAACTCATTTCCCATGAGAATGGGAATGAGTCAAGGATGTCCACTTTCACCACTCCTGTTTGATAAAGTACAGGAAGTGCTAGCCATAGCAAACAGAAAAGAAGAAGAAATAAAAGACATCAAAATTGGAAACAAAGAAGTAAAACTGTCTTTATTTGCAGATGACATGATACTGTATATAGAAAACCCCAAAGATTCCATCATAAAACTACTAGACCTAATAAATGAATGTGGCAACGTAGCAGGATACAAAATTAACACCCAGAAATCTGTGGCCTTTTTATACACCAATAATGAACTCACAGAAAGAGAAACAAACAAACAAATAAACAAAAACAATCCCACAACAAAAAATTTAATATACCTAAGAATAAACCTAACTAAGGAAGTAAGGCCTGCACTCAGAAAACTACAGTACAAAGAAAAAAAGAGATAGAGGAAGATATAAATAAGTGGAAGACTATATCGTGTTCATGGATTGGTAGAATCAACATCATTAAAATGTCCATACTACGCAAAGCAATCTACAGATTCAATGCAATCCCCATTTTATACCAATGGCACACTTCAAAGATCTAGAACAAACTCTCCAAAAATTCATCTGGAATAATAAAAGACCCCGAATAGCCACAGCAATCCTGAGAAAGAAGAACAAAGTTGGAGAGATCAAAATACGAGATATCAAGCTATGTTACCAAGCCACGGTTCTCAAAATTGCCTGGTACTGGCACAGGAACAGACATATAGACCAATGGAACAGAACAGAGAACCCAGAGATCAACCCAAGCCATTATGTTCAATTAATATTTGACAAAGGAGGCAGGAGCATACAATGGAGTAAAGACAGTCTCTTCAATAAATGGTATTGGGAAATTTGGTCAGATACACGCAAAAAAATGAAACTAGATCACCTACTTACACCATACACAAAAACAAAATCAAAATGGCTAAAGGAAATTCAAAGCTCTACAGGTCTACTTTAAAAAACAAGAAAAAAATGGTAATAAATTATCTAGACCTACAACTCAAAGTGTTAGAAAGAGAGCAACAAGAAAAGCCTAAAATAAGCAGAAGTAAGGAATTAATAAAGATAAGAGTGGAAATAAACAACATAGAGACAAAAAACAAACAAACAAAAAACAATAAAAAAGATAAACAAAACCAAGAGCTGGTTCTTTGAAAGAATAAATAAGATTGATGAACCTCTAGCCAGGCTCACCAAGAAGCAAAGAGAGAGGACCCAAATAAACAAAATCAGAAATGAAAGAGGTGAAGTAACAACCAACCCTACAGAAATACAAATGATTATGAAAAAATACTATGAACAACTCTATTCCAACAAAATGGAGAACCTAGATGAAATGGACATATTCTTAGAAAAATACAAGCTCCCAGAACTCAATCAGGAAGATTCAAAAAACCTAAATAGTATGATAACTACCAAAGAAATTGAAGCAGTGATAAAAAAAATCTTCCAGCAAACAAAAGACCTGGTCTGGATGGCTTTACAGGGGAGTTCTACGAAGCAGTCAAAGAAGAACTAAAACCTATCCTCCTCAGACTATTCCAAAAAATTCAAGAGGAAGGCACACTTTCAAGCTCTTTCAATGAAGCCAGCATTACCCTAATCCCAAAAGCAGATAAAGACACCACACAAAAAAGAGAACTACAGGCCAATATCCTTCATGAACATAGATGCTATAATCTACAACAAAATCCTAGCAAATCGGATTCCGCAATACATTAGAAAGATCATACATCATGACCAAGTGGGATTTATTCTTTGGATGCAAGGATGGTACAATACTCGCAAATCAATAAATATGATACATCACACAAACAAACTGAGAGACAAAAATCACATAATCATATCAATCAGTGCAGAAAAAGCACTTGACAAAATCCAACAACCTGTTTTGATAAAAACTCTCAGCAAAGTGGGAACAGAGTGATCATAGCTCAACAAAAATAAAAGTCTTATATGACAAACCTACAACCAACATCATACTCAATGGGCAAAAAGTAAACTCATTTTCCCTAACAACAGTAACAAGACAGGGATGTCTACTTACACCACTTCGGGTTGATATGGTACTGGAAGTGCTAGCTATAGTGATAAGACAAGAAGAAGATATAAAAGGCATCCAAATTGGTAAGAAAAAAATAAAAGAAGAAATAAAACTGTCCTTATTCACAAATGACATGATACTATACATAGAAAACCCCAAAGACTCCATCAAAAAACTACTTGACCTAATAAATGAATTCAGCAATATAGCAGGATACAAAATTAACACCCAGAAATCTGTGGCCTTTTTATACACCAATAATAAAATCACAGGAACAGAAATGAAATAAAGCAATCCCATTTCCCATTGCACCAAAAACAAACAAAAAAACCCGAAGATACCTAGGAATAAACTAAGGAGGTAAAAGACCTGTACTTGGAAAACTACAGGACATTGAAAAAAGAGATAGAGGAAGACATAAACAAATGGAAGAATATACCATGTTCATGGATTGGTAAAATAAACATCATTAAAATCTCTATACTACTCAAAGCAATCTACAGATTCAATGCAATCCCCATAAATATACCAATGGCACACTTCAAAAATTTAGAACAAACTCTCCAAAAATTCATCTGGAATAAAAAAAGACCCCGAATAGCAACAGCAATCCTGAGAAAGAAGAACAAAGTTGGAGTAATCACAATACCAGATATCAAGCTATATTACCAAGCCACGGTTCTCAAAACTGCCTGGTACTAGCACAAGAACAGACATATAGACCAATGGAACAAAACAGAGAACCTAGAAATTGACCCAAGCCACTATGCTCAATTAATATTTGACAAAGGAGGCAAGAGCATACAATGGAGTCAGACAGTCTCTTCAATAAATGGTGCCAGGAAATTTGGTCAGATACATGTAAAAAATGAAATTAGATCACCAACTTATGCTATACTCAAAAACAAACTCAAAATGGCTAAAGGACTTAAATGTAAGATGGGAAACTATAAAAATCTTACAAGACTCCATAGGTAGCAAAATAGCTGACATATGTCATAGCAATATCTTTACTGATACAGCTCCTAGGGCAATGGAAACTAAAGACAAAATAACCAAATGGGACTACATCAAAATAAAAAGATTCTGCACAGCAAAAGAAACCATCAACAAAACAACAAGAAAGCCCACTGCATGGGAGAACATATTTGCCAATGATATCTCCGATAACTGTTTAATCTCCAAAATTTACAGAAAACTCATACAACTTAACAAAAGGAAGGTAAACATTCCAATTAAAAAATGGGCAAGGATCTAAAAAGACACTTTTCGAAAGAGGACATTCAGAAAGCCAGGAGACATATGAAAACATGCTCAAAGTCACTAATCATCCGAGAGATGCAAATCAAAACAACAATGAGGTACCATCTCACACCTGTCAGAATGACTATCATCAACAAATCAACAAAGGACAAGTGCTGGAGAGGATGTGGAGAAAAAAGAAACCCTCCTGCACTGCTGGTGGAAATGCAGATTGGTGCAGCCACTGTGGAAAACAGTATGGAGTTTCCTTGAAAAGTTAAAAATGGAACTCCCATTTGACCCAGTAATCCCACTTCTAGGACTATATCCCAAGAAACCAGAAACACCAATCAGAAAGAATATATGCATCCCTATGTTCATAGCAGCACTTTTTACCATAATTAAGATTTGGAAACTGCCTTAGTCCCCATCAGCAGATGAGTGGATTACAAAACTGTGGTACATCTATACAATGGAATACTACGCCACTGTAAAAAAGAAGATGCTTTTACCATTTCAACAGCATGGATGGACCTGGAGAGCATTATGCTAAGTAAAATAAGCCAGTCGGAGAAAGATAAATATCACATGATCTCACTCATACATGGGATATAACGATCAACATAATTTGATGAACAAGAATATATCCAGAGACAAATGGTAGGGGAGAAGGGTTTAGAGAGCAACCAAAGGGAATGCATGCATGCATATAAGCATAACCAATGGACACAGACACTGGGGTAGTGGGTGTTTGCCCGGGGTGGAAATGGCTGAGGGAGGGTGCCAAGCAGGGGAAAAGGAGGCATATGTAAAATTTTAGTTAATTAAAAAAAAAGGGTAAAAAAAGAGAAACAAAGAGAGAAGACCCAAATAAATAAAATCAGAAATGAAATAGGCGAAATAACAACTGAAACCACAGAAATACAAAGCATTGTATGAAAATACTATGAACATCGATATGCAAACAAACTGGACACTGAGGTGAAATGGAAAAATTCCTAGAAATATACAAGCTTACAAAACTCAATCAGGAAAAATCATAAAATCTGAATAGACCAATAATAACTAATGAATTTAAAGCAGTAATCAAATACTCTCACCAAAAAAAGTCCTGGACCAGATGGTTCCACAGAGGAGTTTTACTAAACATTCAGAGAAGAACTAATACCTATCCTCCTAAAACTATTCCAAAAATGTCAAGGGGAAGGAAGAATTCCAAGCTCTTTTTATGAGGCAAGGATTATCCTAATTCCAAAACCAAATTAAGACACTACAAAGTAACAAAATTACAGGCAAATATTCCTGATTAATACAGATGCCCAAATTATCAACAAAATATTAGTGAATAGGATCCAGCAATATATTAAAAAGATCAGAATCCATGATGAAGGTGGATATATTCCAGGGATGCAAGGCTGGTACAATGTTTGCAAAAAAAAAAAAAATACACCACATAAACAAATTGAGAGACAAAGATCACATGATCATATCAATTGATGCAGAAAAAGCATTTGACAAAATCCAACACTCATTTTTATTTATTTATTTTTAAAAATATATTTTATTTATTTTTTACAGAGAGGAAGGGAGAGAGAGAGTTAGACACATCATGAGAGAGAAACATCGATCAGCTGCCTCCTGCACACTCCCCACGGGGGACGTGCCCGCAACCAAGGTACATGCCCTTGACTGGAATCAAACCTTGGACCTCTCGGTCTGCACGCCAATGCTCTATCCACTGAGCCAAACCGGTTAGGGCACAACACTCATTTTTTTAATTTTTTTTATTGCTTAAAGTATTACAAAGAGTATTACATATGTCTCCTTTTTTTTTCCTCCCCTTGACCTTCCCCTGGCCTCCCATACCCCCAGTGTCTTCTGTCCATTGGTTATGCTTATATGCATGCATACAAGTCCTTCGGTTGATCTCTTAGCCACACCCCCCCCCCAACACTCCCCGGCCTTCCCACTGTAGTTTGACAGTCTGTTCGATGTTGCTCTGCCTCTGTATCTATTTTTGTTCATCAAATTATAATGGTCTTAATTATCCATAAATGAATGAGATCATGTGGTATTTGTCTTTCATTGACTGGCTTATTTCACTTATCATAATGCTCTCCAGTTCCATCCATGCTGTTGCAAGTGGTAAGAATTCCTTCTTTTTTTACAGCAACATAGTATTCCATCATGTAGATGTACCACAGTTTTCTAATCCATTCATCTACTAATGGGCACTTAGGCTGTTTCCAGATCTTAGCTACAGTGAATTGTGCTGCTATGAATATAGGGGTGCATATCCTTTCTGACTGGTGTTTCTGTTTTCTTGGGATATATTGCTAGAAGTGGGATCACTGGGTAAATGGCAGTTCCATTTTTAACGTTTTGAGGAAACTCCATACCATCTTCCATAGTGGCTGCACCAGTCTGCATTCCCACCAGCAGTGCAAGAGGGTTCCTTTTTCTCCACATCCTCTCCAGCACTTGTCATTTGTTGATTTGTTGATGATAGCCATTCTGACAGGTGTGAGATGGTACCTCATTGTTGTTTTGATTTGCATTTCTCAGATGATTAGTGACTTTGAGCATGTTTTCATATGTCTCTTGGCTTTCTGAATGTCCTCTTTTGAAAAGTGTCTATCTAGGTCCTTTGTCCATTTTTTGATTGGGTTGTTTATCTTCCTTTTGTTAAGTTGTATGAGTTCCCTATAAATGTTGGATATTAAACCGTTATTGGTAATAACATTGGCAAATATGTTCTCCCATGCAGTGGGCTTTCTTGTTATTTTGTTGATGCTTTCTTTTGCTGTGCAGAAGCTTTTTTTTATGTAGTCCCATTTGTTTATTTTCTCTTTAGTTTCCAGTGCCCTAGGAGCTGTATCAGTGAAGAAATTGCTTTGGCATATGTCTGAGATTTTGTTGCCTTTGGATTCCTCTAGTATTTTTATGGTTTCCCATCTTACATTTAAGTCCTTTATCCATTTTGAGTTTATTTTTGTGTATGGTGTAAGTTGGTGGTCTGGTTTCATTTTTTTGCATGTATCTGTCCAATTTCCCCAACACCTTTTATTGAAGAGACTGTCTTGACTCCATTCTATGTTCTTGCCTCCTTTGTCAAATATTAATTGAGCATATTGGTTTGGGTTGATTTCTGCAACACTCATTTTTAATAAACACTCTCAGCAAAGCGGGAATAGAGAGATCATATCTCAGCATAATAAAGGTCATATATGGCAAACCTGCAGCGAACATCAAACTCAATGGGCAAAAACTAAAAGTGTTTCTCTTAAGAACAGGAAGAAGATGGAGATATCCACTTTTCACCCCTCTTATTCAACAAAGTACTGGAAGTCTTAGCCATAGCAGAGAAGAAAAAAATGCATCCAATTTTGAAAGGAGGAAGTAAAACTGTCATTATTCACTGATGACATGGTATTATACATAAAGAACCCTACACAATCCACCTCATAACTATTAGATTTAATAAATGAATTTGTCAAAGTAGAAGGATACAAACACGTGTCCAAAAATTTATGGAATTTTTATATATTAACAATGAACTCTCAGAAAGAGAAACTAAATATATATATATACCTTTTACTATTGTAACAATTATAACAAAAAGAAACCTGGGAATAAACTAAACCAAGGAGGTAAACAACCCAAACTGGAAAACTATAAGACATTGAAAAAAGAAATAGAAGAAGATACAAATAAGTAGAAACATATCCCATGTTCATAGATTTGAGAAATTAACATCGTTAAATATCCATACTACCAAAAACAATCTATATATTCAAAAAAATCCTGATTAGAATACCAACAGAATATTTCACAGACCTAGAACAAATACTCCAAAATTTTATATGGAACCTGAAAGATCCCTAATTGCAGCAATCTTGAGAAAGAACAAAAAAGGAAGGATCCTAATATCAGTCATCAAGGTAGACTGCAAAGCTATTGTAATCAACCTAGCTTGGCACTGGCACAAGAATAGGCATATAGATCAATGGAACAGAAAAGAGAACCCAGAAATTGACCCAAGTCACTACACTCAATATTTGACAAAGGAGGCAAGAGCATAAAATGGAGTCAAGGCAGTCTCTTCAATAAATGGTGTTGGAAAAATTGGGCATGTATATGTAAAAAATGAAACTAGAGTGAAAACATACACCATACACAAGAATAAACTCAAAGTGGATAAAAAATTAGTTGCAATTCATGAAAATCTTAGAAGAAAACATAGGCAGCAAAATCTTAGACATCTTATGTAGCAGAATTTTCAGAGATATGTCTCCTAAGCCAAGAGAAATAAACAAATGGGACTACATCAAACTAAACAGCTTCTTCACAGTAAAAGAAACCATCCTCAAAATACAAAGGGAACCCACTGTATGGGAGAACATATTTGCAAATGACACATCTGATAAGGGGTTAATCTCCAAAATATATATATAAAGAACTCATACAACTCAACAAAAGAAACACAATCAATACAATTAAAAATGGGCAGATGTTCTGAATAGACACTTCTGCAAAGAGGAGATACAAATGGACAAGAGACATATGAAAACATGTTCAAAGTCACTAATCATAAGAGAGATGCAAATTAGAAACACAATGAGTTATCACTTCACAACTGTTAGAATGGCTACCATCAATAAATCAGCAAATAAGTGCTTGTGAGGATGTGGAGAAAAAAAGGAACCCTACCTAGTACACCGCTGGTGGGAATGCATACTGGTGCAGCCACTATGAAAAACAGTATGGAGTTTGCTCAAAAACATTAAAACTAGAACTAAGCTTTGACCCAGTGATCCCACTTCTAGGAACATATCCTAAGAAGCCCAAAGTACTAATCCAAAAGAATCTATGCACCCCTATGTTCATAGCAGCACAATCTACACTAATAAAAGAGAAAAATGGTAATTGGCGTACAACGCTACCCTTTTCATTGGCTAATCAGGGCTATATGCAAATTAACTGCCAACTAAGATTGGCAGTTAACTGCCAACAAGATGGCGGTTAATTTGCATATGTAGGCACAATGCAGGGAGGCGAAAGGGAAAGCAGGAAGAAGCCCCCTGCCACTGACAGTGATCGGAAACCCAGGGGGGAGCTAAGAGCTGGGGGGCAGGGCAAAGGCGGCCCTGGGGCCGCCTTTGCTCTGCCCCCCAGCCATGATCGGAGAATCAGGTGCCCCTGGCCAGTGATAGCAGGAAGTAGGGGTGGAGCCAGCGATGGGAGCTGGGCAGGGTCGAAGCTGGCAGTCCCAGGAGCTAGGGGTCCCTTGCCTGGGCCTAAAGCGAAGCCCACGATCGCGGGGCCGCTGAAGCTGCGGGTCCCTGCTGCCCGGGCCTGACGCCTCAGCCAGAGGCCTCAGGCCTGGTCAAGGGGCCGATCCGGTGATTGGTGATCGGAGGGTGATGAGGGTCAACTCCTCTGGCCGAGGCATCAGGCCTGGGAAGGGGCAGAGCCAGCAATCGGAGGGGTCTGGGGGTCCCCTGCCCAGGCCTGATGGCTGGGCCAGAGGCATGAGGCCTGGGCTGGGGGCAGAACCAGTGATGGGGGGAAATGAGGGTCCCCTGCCCAGGCCTGACACCTCTGTCAGAGGCATCAGGCCTGGGCAAGGGGCCGATCCTGCAATTGGAGGGTGATGGGGGTCAAGGCCTGAGGGCTCCCAGTATGTGAGAGGGGGCAGGCTGGGCTGAGGGACACTCCCCCCCCCCCCCACACACACACCCAGTGCACGAATTTCGTGCACTGGGCCCCTAGTTTACAATAATTAAGATGTGGAAACAGCCCAAGTGCCCATCAGTATAAAGTGGATAAAAAAAAAGCTATGGTAAATTCATACAATGGAACACTGTAGCTGTAAAAAAGAAGGGCTCTTGCCCTTTGAGACAGCATGGAGGGCCCTGGAGAGTATTATGCTTAAACAAATAAGCCAGTCAGAGAAAGACAAGTATGACATGATTTCACTTCTATATGGAATCTAATGAACACAATTAACTGACAAACAATGTAGGTCCAGAGGCATGGAAGCATGGCACAAACTGACAGTTATCAGAGTGAAAATTTGATTACGTTTTTTCTTACTGTGATCTCTTTATTTTTAATTGGCGTTGTGTAGATTAATGCTCTACATCAAATTTGGGGTTTTTTAAACATTATTTTTCAAATATTCTTTCTGTCCTTTTAACTCTGTTCCCTCTTATTGTGACTCTTATTATGTGTGCGTGTGTGGGGGGGGGGTATGTTTGATGTGACAGGTTTATCTTTTTTATTGTTTTAAAGTATTACAAATAGTAGTACATATGTCTCCTTTTTACCCCATTGACCTCACCTTGGCCTCCCCCACACACTGGCACATGCCCTCACCGCCCCACCCAGTGTCTGTGTCCATTGGTTATGCTACTAGTAATATGCATGCATACAAGTCCTTTGGTTGATCTCTTACCCTCCCCCCCCCAATTCTCCTCTGCTTCCCGCTGAAGTTTGACAGTCTTTGATGCTTCTTTGTCTCTGTATCTATTTTTGTTCATAGGTTTATGATATTGTTTATATTCCACAAATGGTGAAATCATGTGATATTTACCTTTCTCTGACTGGCTTATTTCACTTAGCATAATGCTCTCCAGTTCAATCCATGCTGTTGCAAATGGTAAGAATTCCTTCTTTTTTACAGCAGCATAGTATTCCATTGTGTAGATGTACCACAGTTTTCTAATCCACTCATCTGCTAATGGGCACTTAGGCTGTTTCTAAATCTCAGCTATGGTAAATTGTGCTGCTATGAACATAGGGGTGGGTATATCCTTTGTGATTGGTGTTTCTCTTTTCTTGGGATATATTTCTAGAAGTGGGATCACGGGGTCAAATGGCAGTTCCATTTTTAATTTTTTGAGGATACGACATACTGTTTTGCACAGTGGCTGCACCAGTCTGCATTCCCACCATCAGTGAAGGACGGTTCCTTTTTCTCCGCATCCTCTCCAGCACTTGTTTATTGATTTGTTGATAATAGCCATTCTGACAGGAGTGAGATGGTACCTTATTGTTGTTTTGATTTTCATCTCTCAGATGATTAGTGACTTTGAGTATGCTCTCATATGTCTCTGGGCCTTCTGTATGTCCTCTTTTGAAAAGTGTCTATTGAGGTCCTTTTCCTATTGTTTTAATGGATTGTTTATCTTCCTTTTGTTAAGTTGTATGACTTCCATGACAGGTTTCGTAAGCTCTCTAAATTATTTTTCTTTATTTATTGTTTTTGAGACTGTATAATTTCAATCAATCTCCTTTAAAGTTTGTTGACTTTTTCTTTGACCTGCTCAAGTATCCTATTGGGTGACTCCAGTAATTTTTTTTTTTTTTTTTTTTTTTTTTTTTTTTTTTTTTTTTTTTTTTTTTTTAGTTATTGTATGTTATTGTATTTTCTGACTCTGGAACTTCTAATTTTCCCTTTCAAAAAATAATGTATTCACCTTTATTGATATTTCCTATTTTGATACATTGCCACCCCAATTTTCATTTATTTTTTTTTTGTTAGAACCATGAGCACAATTTTATGGATAGCACCCACATATTTTATAGCCCTGGCAATGGACACATGTGCCAAAAAATCTCTTCTGACATTAACACTGTGGTTTACAAAGTCTTATGGCCACAGTGTGCCAGACTAGACAAGGGAAAATACGCTTGAAATCATGACTTAAGCCTCATGGTCTTTGTCATGGAGGTCTCTGGCCATTGTAAGATTCAGTCCCCATGTAGAAAACAAACACACACACACACAAAGACCTTGAAACTTCCTTTTTTTTTGCTTGTTTTGTTTTATTTTTTTAAATTGTTTTATTGCTTAAAGTATTACAAAGAGTATTACATATGTTTCCATTTTTTCCTGCCCTTGACAATCCCCTGGCCTCCACTACCCCCCAGTGTCTTATGTCCATTGGTTATGCTTTTATGCATGCATACAAGTCCTACGGTTGATCTCTTAACGCCTCGCTCCCACCTCCCAACCCTCCCCGGCCTTCCTGCTGTAGTTTGACAGTCTGTTCCAGGCTGCTTTGCCTCCATATCTATTTTTGTTCATCAAATTATACTGGTCTTTATTATCCATAAATGAGTGAGATCATGTGGTATTTTTCCTTCATTGACTGGCTTATTTCACTTAGCATGCTGTTGAAAATGGTAAGAATTCCTTCTTTTTAACAGCAGTATAGTATTCCATCATGTAGGTGTACCACAGTTTTCTAATCCATTCATCTACTGATGGGCACGTAGGCTGTTTCCAGATCTTAGCTACAGTGAATTGTGCTGCTATGAATATAGGGGTGCATATATCCTTATTCATTGGTGTTTATGTTTTCTTGGGATAAATTCCTGGAAGTGGGATCACAGAGTCCAATGGCAGTTCCATTTTTAGTTTTTTGAGGAAAATCCATACCGTCTTCCATAGTGGCTACACCAGTCTGCATTCCCACCAGCAGTGCAGGAGGGTTCCTTTTTCTACACATCCTCTCCAGCACTTGTCATTTGTTGATTTGTTTATGATAGCCATTCTGACAGGTGTGAGATGGTACCTCACTGTTGTTTTAATTTGCATCTCTCGGATGATTAGTGACTTTGAGCATGTTTTCATATGTCTCTTGGCTTTCTGAATGTCCTCTTTTGAAAAGTGTCTATTTAGGTTCTTTGTCCATTTTTTATTGGATTGTTTATCTTCCTTTGTTAAGTTGTATGAATTCCCTATAAATGTTGGATATTAAACCGTTATTGGTAATAACATTGGCAAATATGTTCTCTCATGCAGTGGGCTTTCTTGTTGTTTTGTTGATGGTTTCTTTTGCTGTGCAGAAACTTTTTATTTTGATGTAGTCCCATTTGTTTATTTTCTCTTTAGTTGCAAATGCACTAGGAGCTGTATCGGTGAAGAAATTGCTTCGGCATATGTCTGAGATTTTGTTGCCTTTGGATTCTTCTACTATTTTTATGGTTTCCCGTCATACATTTAAGTCCTTTATCCATTTTGAGTTTATTTTTGTGTATTGGGTAAGTTGGGGGTCTAGTTTCATTTTTTTTTTTGCATGTATCTGTCCAATTTTCCCAACACAATTTATTGAAGGACTGTTTTTACTCCATTGTATGTTCTTGCCTCCTTTGTCAAATATTAATTGAGCATATTGGTTCGGGTCGATTTCTGGGCTATTCTATTCCATTGATTTATATGTCTGTTCTTGTGCCAGTACCAGGCAGTTTTGAGAACAGTGGCTTTGTAAAACAGCTTGATATCTGGTATTGAGAACCCACCTATTTTGTTCTTTCTCAGGATCGCTGCAGCTATTCGGGGTCATTTTTTATTCCAGATGAATATTTGGAGAGTTCGTTCTTGGTCTGTGAAATATGCCTTTGGTATTTTAATGGGAAGTGTGTTGTATTTATAGATTGCTTTGTGTAGTATGGACATTTTAATGATGTGGATTCTACTAATCCAAGAACATGGTATGTTCTTCCATCTGTGTATGTCTTCCTCTATCTCTTTTTTCAACTTCCTGTAATTTTCTGAGTAGAGGTCTTTTACCTTTTTAGCTAAGTTTATTCCTAGGTATCTTAATTTTTGGGGTGCTAGGGTAAATGGGATTGTTTTTTAGTCTTTCTTCTGTAAGTTCACTATTGTTGTATAGAAATGCCATAGATTTCTTGGCATTATTTTTGTATCCTCCTACGTTGCCAAATTCATTTACTAAGTCTAATAGTTTTTTGAGGGATTCTTTAGGGGTTTTTATGTATAATATCATGTCATCTGCAAATAAGGACAGTTTTACTTCTTCCTTTCCAATTTGGATGCTTTTTTATTTCTTCTTCTTCTCTAATTGCAATTGTTAATACTTCCAGTACTGTGTCAACAGGGGTGATGAGAGTGGGCATCCCTGTCTTGTTCCTGTTCATAGGGGCAATGGTGTTAGTTTTCGTTCATTACATATGATGTTGGCTGTGGGTTTGTCATATACGGCTTTTACTATGTTGAGGTATGATCCTTCTATTCCCACCTTGCTGAGAGTTTTTATAATGGCTGTTGGATTTTATCAAATCCTTTTTCTGCATCAATTGATATGACCATGTGGTTTTTTTCTTTCAATTTGTTTATGTGATGTATCACGTTTATTGATTTGTGGATATTGTACCCTCCATGCATCCTTGGGATAAATCCTACTTGGTCTTGCTGTATGATCTTTCTGATCTACTGTTTGATCAGATTTGCTAAGATTTTGTTGAGGATTTTTGGCATCTATGTTCATGAGGGGTATTAGCCTGTAATTCTCTTTCATTGTGTTGTCTTTGTCTGGTTTTGGTATTAGGGTGATGCTGGCTTCACAGGATGAGCTTGGAACTGTTCCTTCCTCTTGAATTTTTTGTATTAGTCTGAGGAGGATAGGTTTTAGTTCTTCCTTGAATGTTTGGTAAAGCTCCCCTATGAAGCGTCTGGTCCTGGGCTTTTGTTTCCTGGAAGCTTTTTGATGACTGCTTCAATTTCTTCCATAGTTATTGGTCTATTGAGATTTTTAGATTCTTCTTGATTGAGTTTTGTAACGTTGTATTTTTCTAGGAATATGTCCATTTCCTCCAGGTTGTCTAGTTTGTTGGAGTATAGTTGTCCATAGTATTTTTTAACAGTCATTTGTATTTCTGTGAGGTCTGTTGTTATTTAGCCTCTGTCATTTATGATTTTGTTTATTGGGGCCCTCTCTCTTTGCTTCTTGGTGAGCCTGGTTAGAGGTTCATCAATCTTGTTTGTCCTTTCAAAGAACTAGCTCTTGGTTTCATTGATTTTCTGTATTGTTTTTTTGGTCTGTATGTAATTTATTTCTGCTCTAATCTTTATTATCTCCTTCCTTTTCCTCACTCTGGGCTTTTCTTATTGCTCTCTTTCTAATTCTTAGAGATGTAGAATTACATGATTTACTACCATTTTATCTTGTTTTTTGAGATGGGCCTGTAGAGCTATAAACTTCCCTCTCAGGACTGCATTCATTGTGTCCCATCGGTTTTGGATTGTTGTGTTTTCATTGTCATTAGTTTCCAGGGTGTTTTTAATTTCTTCTTTGATCTCATTGGTAACCCAATCAATACTTAATAACATGCTATTCAGCTTCCAAGTGTTTGAGGATTTTGGGTTGTTTTTATTGTAGTTTATTTCTAATATTATGCCCTTGTGGTCTGAGAAGATGCTTGGTATGATTTCAATCTTCTTGAATTTGGGGCGACTTTGCCTGTGACCCAATATGTGGTCTATTTTTGAAAATGTCCTATGATCACTAGAAAAGAACATATATTCCGTGGCTTTGGGGTGAAGTGTTCTGAAGATGTCAATAAAGTCCATATGCTCTTGTGAGTCATTTAGGATTGCTGTTTCTCTGCTGATTTTTGTCTAGAGGATTTATCCAGTGATGTCAGTGGTGTATTAAAGTCCCCTACTATTATTGTATTGTTCTCAATCTCTCCCTTGATACCTTCCAGGAGTTTTTTTTATGTATTTGGGTGCTCCTGCATTGGGTGCATATATGTTTATCAGGGTTATATCCTCTTGTATCAATCCCTTTAGTATTATGAAGTGGCCTTCCTTATCTCTTGTTATGGCCTTCACTTGGAGGTCTATTTTGTCTGATATAAGTATTGCTACCCCAGCTTTTTTTCATTTCAATTTGCCTGAAAGAGATTTTTCCATCCCTTCAAAATTCAGTCTGTGTGAGTCCCATATTCTGAGGTGGGTCTCTTGTAGACAGCAAATATATGCGTCATGTTTTTTATCCATTCAGCCACTCGTTGTCTTTTGATTGGAACATTTAGTCTATTTATGTTTAAAGTTATTATTGAAAGGTACTTGTTTGTAGCCATTTCTATGTTTTGTGCCTGTTTTATTTCTTAGCTATTTGTTTCTTCTTTTTACACCAGTCCCTTTAGCATTTCTTGCATTGCTGGCTTGGTCGTGATACACGCCCTTAGTTTTATTTGTCTTTGAAGCTTCTTATTTCCCTTTCAATTTTGAATGGTAGCCTTGCTCGATAGAGTATTCTTGTATTCAGTCCTTTGCTTTGCATCAATTTGTAAATTTCCATCCATTCTTTTCTGGCCTGATGTGTTTCTCTTGAGAAGTCATTTGATAATCTAATGGGAGATCCCTTGTATGTAACTTTCCATCTCTCTCTTGCAGCCTTTAAGATTCTCTCTTTGTCCTGAACTTTTGCCATGGTAATTATGATGTGTCTTGGTGTGAGTCTTTTTGGGTTAATCTTGTTTCGGACTCTCTGTGCTTGTGTGACTTTTTTCTTCCCAACCTCAGGGAAGTTTTCTGACATTATTTCTTCAAATAGATTTTCTAACCCTTGTTTGTCTTTCTGTTGTTCTGGCACCCCTATTTTTCGTATGTTGTTTTGTTTCATGTTGTCCCATAGCTCCCTTAGGCTCCATTCCTGTCTTTTCATTTTTTTCTCCAATTGCAGTTCAGTTAGGGTGTGTTTTGCTTCCCTGTCTTCTATTTCACTAATTCAATCCTCCGCTTCTCCTAGTCTACTGTTGAAACTTTCAATGGTGTTTTTTATTGCAGCTATATCACCCTTCATTTCTTCTTGGTTCTTACATAAGTTGTTGATTTTTTTCATCCGTTTCTTCTTGATTCCTGCATAAGTTGTTGATTTTTTCCTCCATCCAGTTTATGCATTCTAGGACCCTTAATCTGAATTATTTTTCTGTCATGTTGCATGCCTCTGTTTCATCTAGTTGCTTTTCTGGTGAGTACTCCTTTTCTTTCTTTTGGGGTTTCTTTGTCTACCCATGTTTGATCTCACCAACATATCTAGATTTGAGTCGTTCAGGGGCTGCTCCTTGGATGTCAGTGCTTCTCTGGCTGTGGTTGCTCCTTGGGCGATTGTGGTAGCAGCTGCTCCTCAGTTGGCAGCAGCTCCTCTGGTCGGTCCTGTTCACAGTTGTGGTGGCTCCTCTGGCTGGTGCGGGGAGGCTTCACACACAGCTGTTGTTCCTCAGACAGAGGGTGTGCTGATCACGAGGCTGCTGTTCCTTGGATGGAGGTGGGCTACACACTGCTTTTGTTCCTGTGATGTGGTGGGCTGCTTGTGGAGCTACTGCTCCTTGGACTTGGATAGGTTGATTGCAAGTCTGCTGCTCCTCGGACAGGGGTTGGCTGCTTGCACGGCTGCTGCTCTTTGGACGGGAGTGAGCTGCATGCATGGGTGCTCCTCCTCGGACGGGGACGGGCCACTCACCCTGCTGCTGCTCGTCGGACAGGTGTAGGCTGTGTGTGGCTCTGCTCCTCCAACCGGTGCTTGCTGTGCAGGGCTGCTGCTCTTCATACTTGGGCGGTCTGCTCCTGTTGCTGCTGCTCCTCGGACCGGGGTGGGTTGCTGCTGCTCCTAGAATGGGGACAAGCTGCTCGCAGAGCTGCTGCTCTTCAGATGGGGGGGGGGGGGCTGCTCACACAGCTTCTGTTCTTCTGATTGGCAAGTTGCTCATGTGGCTGCAGCTGCTTGGATGAGGGCAAGATGCTTGTGCAGCTGCTGCTCCTCAGATTAGTGCAGGGTGCGGGCTGTGCACAGCTGCTGCTCCTCGGATGGGGGCGGGCTGTGCAGGCCTGCCACTCCTCAGACGTAGGTAGACTGCTTGTGCGGCTGCTGCTCCTCGGACAGGTTGGACTGCTTGCGTGGTTGCTGCTCCTTGGACGGGGGAGCAGGCCGTTCACACAGCTGCTGCTCCTTGGACAGGGGCAGGCCACGTGAGGTTGCTGCTCTTGGACTTGAGGCCCCAACTTTCTTTTTTTTTCTTTTTTTCTTTTTTTCCAATTTTCATTTAGTCTTTTTAAAAAAAATCATCACCTGAAGAAATGTTTATTGATTTTAAAGAAAGAGAGAGAGGAAGGGAGAGAGAGAAACATTGATCGGTTGCCTCTTGTACTCACCCAGCTGGGAACAGAACCCACACCTTAGGTATGTGCCCTGACAGGCAACCGAACCTGCAACCTTTTGGTGTATGAATGATGTTTCAACCAACTGAGTCACCCAGCCAGGGCTCCTTTAGTTCTTTAGAGAGAGTTCTCTTTAATTCTTTAAACATACTTATAGCTAAATTAAAGTATTTATTTGGTAAGCTCAATATCTGGGCTTTCTCAGGTACAGTTTCTATTGATTGCTTCTTCCCCCTATTTCTAGGCTATAATTTCTTTGTGCATATCTCACAATTTTTTGTTGGAAGTTTTACAGTCCCATCTGGGAACTCTGAAAATATATGCTCTCACCTTCCAAGGATTTTTCTCTTGCTGCTTGTTATAGTTGTAGTTGTTTATCTGATTATTGAGGTTTGTTTTTTTTTAAAAAAAACTAATTTTATAAAGGCTGTATTATTTTTCTTTTCTGGCCACTGAAATCTCTGTGCATTAGCTTACTGGTCAACTAATCATTGAATAAAGATATCTTAAAATTCCTAAAAACAAAAAACCTCTATCTTTGCAGGGGGCTCTATTGATGTGTTGAGGCACCCTTCAACAGTCAGGCAGGCAGTTTACATATCTGCCTTAATTTTCATTATCTTCTGTTAGAACAGAATCTTAAGCTCAGATGTGAGGGCTCAAGTTCTACTCAAGTCTTTCCTGAGCATATGCACAGCCCTAGTCATGTGTACATGGCCCCTTAGCTTCCTAAGAATAGGTCAGTTTTTGAAACCCCTTATTTCCCAAAGAATCTCATTCCTCAAGGCTTTCTTAATACTAATTTATGTCAGTTCATTGTTTTCCACAACTTTTATCTATTGCATTAGGATGCAGTGATTAAAACATTTGCCTGTGATTTTTATTTTGTTGAAAAATGACCATCCCTCCACTCGACCCAAGATAGAAGCTTTAGCACTAAGCATATTCTACACTATATAAAAAAAATAAGCCTTTAAAAATTATCTTTATTGTTGAAAGTATTACGGATATCCTTTGTTCTCCCTCATTGACTCCCTGCACTCCAGGCCTTCACCATCCTATTTTCTGTGTCCACATGTTATACATATATACATGTAAATTATTTTATTAATCTCCCCCCACACACATACACTTCCCTCTAAGATTTGTCAGTCTGTTCCAAGTTTCCATGTCTCTGGTTCTATTTTATTCATAAGTTAATTTTGATAATTAAATTGCACATATAAGTGAGATCATGCAATATTTGGTTTTCTCTGATTGGCTTATTTCACTTAGCTAAAGAATCTCCAGGAACTTCCATGCTATCTCAGAGTGTAATAGATTCTTCTTTATTTATAGCTGCATAGAATCCCAACTTATAAATGTACCAAAGCTTTTTTTTTTAACTTTTATTTTTTAATTCTTTATTGTTGAAAGTATTACATATATCCCCTTTCACCCCCATTGTCCTCCGCCAGCCTGCCCTCATTCCCCAGTCCCAGGCTTCACCCCCACCTATTGTCTGTGTCCATTGGTTATGCTTATATGCATACAAGTTCTTTGGTTGATCTCTTACCCCATCAATGAACCTCCCCCACCCACCCACCCTCCCCTGCCTCTCCTTGGTGGTCTGACTGTGGTTCCATGCTTCTGTCTCTAGATCTGTTTTTGTTCATTAGTTTATGTTGTTCATTATAATCCACAAATGAGTGAGATCATCTGATACTTACCTTTCTCTGATTGGCTGATTTTGCTTAGCATAATGCTCTTCAGGTCCATCCATGCTGTTGCAAATGGTAAGAGTTCTTTCTTTTTTATAGCAGTATAGTATTCCATTCCGTAGATGTACCAGAGTTGTTTGATCCACTCATTTGCTGATGGGCACTTAGGCTGTTTCTAATCTTAGCTATTGTAAATTGTGCTGCTATGAACATAAGAGTGCATATGTTATTTCTGATTGGTTTTTCTGTTTTCTTGGGATATATTCCTAGAAGTGGAATTACTGGGTAAAATGAGAGTTTCCTTTTTAATTTCTTGAGGAAACTCCATGTTGTTTTGCATAGAAGCTGCACCAGTCTGCATTCCCACCAGCAGTGTATAAGGGTTCCCTTTTCTCCACATCCTTCCCAGCACTTGTCATTTGTTAATAGGTTGATGATAGCCATTCTGATAAGTGTGAGATGGTATCTCATTGTTGTTTTGATTTGCATCTCGCAGATGATTACTGATTATGAGCATTTTTTCATAGTCTTCTTGGCCTTCTTTATGTCTGCTTTTGAGAAGTGTCGCTTGAGGTCCTTTGCCTATTTTTTGATTGAATTGTTTATCTTCTTTTTTTTTAAGTTGTATGAGTTCTCTATAAATTTTGAAAATTAAACCCTTATCAGATGTCACATTGGCAAATATGTTCTCCCATGCAATGGGCTTCCTTGTTATTTTATTGATATTTCCTTTTGCTGTGAAGAAGCTTTTTACTTTGATGTAGTCCCATTTATTTATTTTCTCCTTTGTTTCCATTGTCGTAGGAGATGTATCAGTAAACATTCTGCTACAAGCTATATCTGATATTTTGATGCCTTTGTATTCTTCTAAGAGTTTTATGGTTTCCAAGCTTATATTTAACTCTTTTATCCATTTTTAGTTTATTTTTGTGTGTGGTGTAAGTAGGTGGTCAAGATTCATTGTTTTGCAACTATCTGTCCAAGTTCCTTGCATCATTTATTAAAGATGTTGCTTTGAGTCCATTGTATGCTCTTGCCTCCTTTGTCAAATATTAATTGATCATAATCATTTGGGTTTATTTCTGGGTTCTGGGTTCTGATCGGTCGCTCTATATGTCTGTTCTTATGCCAATACCAGGCAGTTTTGAGAACAGTGGATTGTAATATAGCTTGACATCTGGTATTGTGATCCCTCCAACTTTGTTCTTCTTTCTCAGGATTTCTGTGGCTATTCAGGGTCCTCTTTTAAATTCCATATGAATTTTTGGAGAGTTTGTTCTAGGTCTTTGAAATATGCAGTTGGTATTTTAATGGGAATTTCACTGAATCTGTAGATTGCTTTGTGTAGTATGGACATTTTAATGACGTTGATTCTACTGATCCATGAATCCAAGAACATGGTATATTCTTCCATTTCTTTATGTCTTCCTCTATCTCTTTTTTCAGTGTCCTGTAGTTTTCTGAGTACAGGTTTTGTACCTCTTTAGTTAAGTTTATTCCTAGGTATATTAATTTTTTTTGGTCCAATGATAAATGGGATTTGTTGTTGTTGTTGTTGTTGTTGTTTCTCTTTCTGTGAGTTCATTATTGGTGTATAAAAATGCCGTAGATTTCTGGGTGTTAATTTTGCATCATGCTATGTTGCCAAATTCAGTTATTAAATCAAATAATTTTGATGGAGCCTTTAGGGTTTTCTAAGTACAATATCATCTCATTAGGAAATAATGACAGTGTTACTTCTTTCCCAATTCGGATGCCTTTTATTTCTTCTTGTCTGATTGCAATAGCTAGCACTTCCAATACTATGGCAAACAGGAGTGGTGAGAGTGGGCATCCATGTCTGTTCCTGTTCTTAGGGGAAATGGTTTTAGTTTTTGCCCTTTGAGTATGATGTTGGCTGTAGGTTTGTCAATTATGGCTTTTATTCTGTTGAGGTATGATCCCTCTATTGCCACATTGTGAGAGTTTTTAACCAGAAAGCATGTTGGATTTTTTTCAAATGCTTTTTCTGCATCAATTGATATGATTATGTGATTTTTATCTTTTAATTTGTTTATGTGATGTATCACGTTTATTGATTTGTGGATATTGTACCAACTTGCATGCCAGAAATAAATCCTACTTGGTCATGGTGTATGATTTTTTTAAATATATTGTTGGATACAATTTGCTTATATTTTATTAAGGATTTAAGTATGAAAGAATAGAATCTTAAAAAAGGATTTAAGCATGTATTTTCATCAGGGTTATTGGTCTGTAATTGTCTTTCTTTGTATCATCTTTATCTGGTTTTGGGATTAGGGTAATTCTGGCTCATAAAAACAGCTTGGTAGTGTTCTGTCCTCCTGTAATTTTTGGAATAGTCTGAGGAGGGTAATTTTAAGTTATTCTTTGATTGTTTGGTAAAACTCACCTGGGAAGCCATCCAGAACAGGGCTCTTGTTTGCTGGCACTTCTAGTAGTATTTCCTCAGTAGTTATCAGTGTATTCAAATTTTCTGATATTTCCTGATTGAGTTTTGGAAGATTGTATTTTTATAGGAATATGTCCATATTGTCTGAATAGTTCAATTTATTGGAATAGAGTTTTGTGTAGTATTTTTATTACAATCTTTTGTATTTCTGTTAGGTCAGCTGTTACTTCACCTTTTTCATTTCTGATTTTGTTTATTTGGGTCCTCTCTCTTTGCTACTTGGTGAGCCTGGCTAGAGGTTCATCAATCCTATTTATCCTTTCAAAGAACAAGCTCTTGTTTTTATTGAACTTTCGTATTGATTTTTTTTTATCTCTCTGTCATTTATTTCTGCTCTGATCTTTATTATTTTGTTTCTTCTGCCTAATCTGGGCTTATCTTGTTGTTCTATTTCTAATCCTTTAAGTTGTAGAGTTAGATAATTTATTACTAGTTTTTCTTGTTTTCAGAGGTAGGTTTGTCATGCTGTCAACTTCTCTCTCAGGTCTGATTTTACTGTGTCACATAGATATTGGATTGTTGTGTTGTTGTTGTTTTTAAATATATTTTATTGATTTTTTTACAGAGAGGAAGAGAGAGAGATAGAGAGTTAGAAACATCGATGAGAGAGAAACATCAATCAGCTGCCTCCTGCACATCCCCCACTGGGGAAGTGCCCACAACCCAGGTACATGCCCTTGACCAGATTCGAACCCGGGACCTTTCAGTCTGCAAGCCGATGCTCTATCCACTGAGCCAAACCGGTTTCGGCAGATTGTTGTGTTTTAACTGTCATTTGTTTTCAGTTGTATTTTATTTCTTCTTTAATCTCTTTGGTAACCCAATTATTGTTTAATTGCATGCTATTTAGCCTACAAGTGTTTGATTTTTTTTCATTGTTTTTATAGTAGTTGATTTCTATTTTTATGCCATAGTGATATGAAAAGATGCTTGATAATATCTTAATCTACTTGAATTTGAAGAGACAGCCTGTGTCTTAATATGTGGTCTATTTTTTTTTTTTTGAGGTAAAATCTGTAAGTTTATTTGGTGTGGGACATGGTGTCAGGACTCCTCATTGCCAGAGTCATCCTCATCGTCCCCAAATATGTGGTCTATTTTTTAAAATGTCCCATGTGAACTTGAGAATATATATTCTGTAGTATTGGGGTAAAATGTTCTGAAGATGTCAATTAGTTCCACCTGATCTTGTGAGTCGTTTAGTCCTGCTTTGTCTTTGTTGATTTTTTCCTAGAAGGTTAATCCAGTCATGTCAATGGAGTATTACAGTCTCCTACTATGATTGTATTGCTGTCAATCTTTCCCTTAATATCTTCCAGAAGTTTTCTGGGTGTTAATTTTGTATCCTGCTACATTTCTGAATTCATTTATTAAATCTAGTAGGTGTTTTTTTTTAATGGTGTCTTTAAGGTTTTCTATATACACTATGTCATCTGCAAATAATGACAGTTTTACTTCTTCTTTTCAAATATGGATTCCTTTTATTTCTTCTTCTTGTCTAGTCAATATGGCTAGGATGTCAAGTACTATGTCAAACAGGAGTGGTAAAGGTGGGAATTCCCGACTTGCTCCTGTTATTAGGGGAAACAGTTTTAGTTTTTGTCCATTGAGTATGATGTTGGCTGTAGGATTGTCATATAAGGCTTTTATTCTATTGAGGTATGATCCCTCTATTCTCACTTTGTTGAGAGTTTTTATGAAGAAAGGATGTTGGACTTTGTCAAATGCTTTTTCTGCATCAATTGATATGATTATGTGCTTTTTATCTCTCAATTTGTTTATGTGACGTATCACATTTATTGATTTGTGGATATTGTACCTGCCTTGCATGTCAGGAATAAATCCAACTTGGTCATGGTGTATGATCTTTTTCATGTAATTTTGGATCCAATTTGCTAGAATTTTGTTGAGGATTTTAGCATTTATGTTCACCAGGAATATTGGGCTGTAATTCTCTTTCTATGTAGTGTCTTTAACTGGTTTTGGGATTAGGGTAATGCTGGCTTCATAAAGAGCTTGAAAGCGTGCCTTCCTCCTGAATTTTTTGAAAAGTCTGAACAGGACAACTTTTAGCTCTTCTTTGAATTTTTGGTAAAACTCCCCTGTGAAGTCATTGAGATCAGAGCTCTTTTTTGTTGGAATTTTTTTTTTTTTATGACTGCTTCAATTTCCTCCATAGTTATGGATCTATTCAGATTTTTTTATTCTTCCTGATTGAGTTTTGGAAAGTCATATTTTTCTATGTGCAGAAAAGTCATATTTTTCTATATGTCCATTTCATCTGAGTAGTTCATTGGTTGGAATGGAGTTGTTCATGTTATTTTTTTACAATATTTTGTATTTCTGTGGGGTCTGTTGTTATTTTACCCTTTTCATTTCTGATTTTGTTTATTTGGGTCCTCTCTCTTTACTTCCTGGTCAGCGTGTCTAGAGGTTTCATCAGTCTTGTTTATCTTTTCAAAGAACCAGCTCTTGGTTTCATTGATCTTTTGTATTGATTTTTAGTCTCTATGTCATTTATTTCTGCTCTGATATTTATTATTTTCTTCCTTCTGCTCACTCTGGGCTTTTCTTATTGCTCTCTTTCTAATTCGTTAAGTTGTAGGTTAGATAATTTATTACCAGTTTTTCTTGTTATGTGAGGTTGGCCTACCATGCAATGAACTTACCTCTCAGAACTGCTTTCACTGTGTCCCATAGATTTTGTATTGTTGTGTTTTCATTGTTATTTCTTTTGAGAATTTTTTATTTCTTTTTTGATCTCTTTGACAACCCAATCATTGTTTAATAACATGCTATTTACCCTCCAGGTGTTTGAATTCTTGAAATTGTTTTTATTGTAGTTGATATATAATATTATGCCATGTGATCTGAGAAAATGCTTGATATGATTTCAATCTTCTTGAATTTGAAGAGACTTTTCCTGTCACCTAATATGAGGTCTGTCTTTGAAAATGTCCCATGTGCACTAGAGAATAATGTATATTCTGTAGCTTTGGGGTGAAATGTTCTGAAAATGTTGATGAAGTCTATCTTATCTAGTGAGTAATTTAAGACTGCTGTTTCTTTGCTGATTTTTTGTCTAGAGAATTTATTCAGTGATGTCAATGGGGTACTAAAGTCCCCTATTATTATTGTTTGCTGTTGATCTAGACCCTTGATATCTTTCAGAAGTTTTTTATGTATATGGGTGCCTCTGCATTGGGTGCATATATGTTCACCAGAGTTATATCCTCTTGTTGTACCAATCCCTTTAGTATTATGATTGGCCTTCCTTATCTCTTGTTATGGCCTTCACTTTGAGGTTAATTTGTCAGATATAAGTAGTGCTACCCCAGCTTTTTTTTTTTTCATTTCAATTTGCCTGAAAAGTATTTTTCCAACCCTTCACTTTCAGTCTGTGTCAGTACCTTTGTTTTGAGGTGGGTCTCTTGTAGACAGCATATATATGGGTCATGGCTTTTTTTTAATCCAATCCACCACTCTCTGTCTTTTGATTGGAGTATTTAGTCCATTTATGTTTAAGGTTATTATTAATATGTACTTGCTTGTAGCCATTTATTCTTTATGCCTATGTTCCTTATTTCCTTTCTATTTTTTTTCTTTTTACAACTGTGCCTTTAACATTTCTTGCATTGTTCTCTTGGTAGTGATAAACTCCCCTAGCCTTTTTTTGTCTGTGAAGCTGCTGCTCTCCCTTTCAATTCTGAATGATAGCCTTGCTGGATAGAGTATTCTTGGATCAGTCCCTTACTTTCATCATTTTGTATACTTCATTCCATTCCCTTCTGGCCTGATGTGTTTCTCTTGATAAATCCAATGGGAGTTCCTTTGTAGGTAATTCTATGTCTCTCTCTTGCAGCCTTGAAGATTCTATCTTTGTCTTTAATGTTTGCCATTGTTATTTTGATGTGTTTTGGTGTGGGTGTTTTTGGTTTCATCTTGTTTGGACTCTCTGTGCTTGTGTGACTTTTTCCTTCTCTAAATCAGGGAAGTTTTCTGTCATTATTTCTTCAAATAAGTTTTCTAATCCTTGCTCCTCTTGTGCTTCTGCCACCCCTATTATATGTATGTTACTTCATTTCATGTTGTCCCAAAGCTCCATTATGCTCTCCTCCTGCTTTCTATTTTACCAATTGCTGTTAAGATTGGGTGTGTTTTTCTGCCCTCTCTTCTAACTCACTAATTTGGTCCTCCCCCTTCTAGTCCAGCAGTTACCAACCTTTCAGACCTCATGGACCAGTAGTGGTCCATGGACCACCAATTGGTGACTTCCTTTCTAGTCTATTGTGGAAACTTTCCATTTTGGTTTTTATTATAGCTACTAGTGGCCCGGTGCACAAAAATTTGTGCACTCGGGGGTGGGGGGGTCCCTCAGCCCAGCCTGTGCCCTCTTGCAGTCTGGGACCCCTCATGGGATGTCCACCTGCTGGCCAGCACAAATGGAGACATAGTATCAAGCCCCCCTGCACCAGAAGACCCAGAGTAAAGTTTCCACCCACTTGTGTGTGCCCCGTGGATGCAGCATACAGCCTGATGGAGGGGCTGACAGGCCTGGACACTGCAGCAGTGGTGATGGCAGAGTGGCAAGGCTGGATTGGCCTGCCGGAGTGGGTGGGTCCTACCTTGCTGCTCACCCACGCGGCCCCCGGCCGGGTCCAGAGGTCTGGACACTGCAGTGGTGGCTGCAACAGAGCGGCGAAGCTGAATTGGCCCACCAGAATGGTGACAGGCCTGGACACATCAGCAGCAGGGCTGAGGGGACTGGGAGCAGCCATCTTGTGGCTATGGGCGCCACCACCTTTGTGACAGAGTGACGCAGTGACAGTTAATTTTCATATTACTCTTTTATTAGATAGGATACAGTTATTAATATATTTTAATTTTTATGTAAGTTCTTGACTTTCTCATTCATCCAGTTTATTAACTGTATGATCCTTAATCTGAATTCCTTTTCTGACATATTGCATGCTTCTGTTTCATTTAGTTCCATTTCTAGGGACTCCTCTTCTTTCCTTGGGGGGTTAATTCTTTGTCTCCCCATTTTTTTTCTATTTATGGTCCTGGTTACCCGGATTGCATTTGAGAGCTTGAATACCCTATCAAGGAAATGGTCCAGAAATCATTAGCCTAGAGGCTGAGTCTTCCTTGAGTTTCATGCCTTTATTGTCCCTTAGCCATGGATCTGGTCCCTCAATTTTCTGCTTCATATTCTTGGGTTGGTGTGGGCACCTGCACAGTTCCTCTGATGTGTGACTCCCTGTGAGGACCCAGAGCCCTCTGGCCTTTAATTTGTTATAAGGCTCCACACCAATGACAGGTTGGGACCCTAGGGCCCTCTGTCAGTGCACTTTTGGCACAGTTCTGTGGCCCCTGGCTGAACACACTGGCTTGCTTCAGTTTGCCCCATCTGCATTTTCCTATGGCTTGGAGTTAGGTATGTGTTAGGTTGCTCCAGATAGCCCCTGCAGGATTGTTCCAGAGGCTGGGGGAAAGCGGATGTGGGTTTCTTGAATTTCACAGTCATAACTGCTCTGTGGCACTAGTGGGGCACATGCTGGGTTACTCCAGGTTGCCCTGGCAGCAAGATCCTAGGCTTGGGGTTCAGTGTGCATGGGTTGCTCTGGGTCACACAGTCTCCGCTTTCTGGTAGCTTGGAGTGAGATGTGCACTGGGTTGCTCCAGTTCACCTCTCCTCAGTGTGGAGCAGGGCGGGTTGCCTTGGATAGCTCAGTCTGTGCTCCCTTCTCTCCCCAGGTGAGGTACGCTTTGGGTTTCTCCAAATGGACCCACAGGACTGTCCCAGGGGCCAGAGTGGAACAGGCATGGGTTGCTCTGGATCTCACAGTCAGAACTCCCCTGTGGCCCAGACTAGGGCATGCTCTGGTTTGCTCCTGGTTGCCCCTACAACAGGTCCAGAGCATGAGGGTGGAGCAAGTTCTGGATGGCTCTGGGTCAGGCTAGCAGAATGGTTCTGGGATCTTGGGTAGTGTGGGGCACAGGGTTCCCTCTAGATTGCACTCACTGTGGGTTCCTGGAGCCTGATATTGGAACACAGGGTCCCAGTGGGCTGGTGAGAAGTCCTAGTGTTTATTTTGTTTGTTTCTTTCTTTAATTTTTTCCCCTTTATGGAATAAGATATTACAAATATGTACTTATCCCCCCAATGTTCCCTTATCACCCAAATCCTGCCCTCATCCTCAGCCTCTGTTGTCCATATCCATTGCTTATGCTTATATGCATGCATACAAGTCCTTTGGTTGATATCACCCCTCACCCTCACCCTCCCCTATTTTCCCTCTGAGTTTTGAGCATCTGATCGATGCTTCTCTGTCTCTACATCTGTTTTTGTTTATCGGTTTATGTTGTTCACTTAACATAATGCTCTCCAACTCCATCCATGCTGTTTCTAAAAAAGGTAGGAGTTCCTTCCTTTTTACAGCAGCATAGTATTCCATTGTGTAGATGTGCCAAAGTTTTATAATCCATTCATCTGCTGATGGGCACTTAGGCTGTTTCCAAATCTTAGCTATGGTAAATTGTGCTTCTATGAACATAGGGGTGCATATATCCTTTCTGATTGGTGTTTCTGGTTTCTTGGGATATATTCCTAGAAGTGGGATCACAGGGTCAAATGGAAGTTCCATTCTTAGTTTTTTCAGGAAACTCCATATTGTTCTCCACAGTGGATACACCAGTTTGCAATCCCACCAGCAGTGAATGAGGGTTCCTTTTTCTCTGCATCTTCACCAGCATTTGTCATTTGTAGATTTGTTGATGATAGCCATTCTGACAGGTGTTAGGTGGTACCTCATTATCATTTTGACTTGCATCTCTTGGATGATTAGTGAATTTGAGCATGTTTTCATATGTCTTCCAGCCTTATGTATGAACTCTTTCAAAAAGTGTCTATTTAGGTCCGTTGCCCATTTTTTGATTGGGTTGTTTATCTTCCTTTTGTTAAGTTGTATAAGTTATCTGTAAATGTTGGAGATTAAACCTTTATCAGAGAAATCATTGGCAAATATATTCTCCCATGCAGTGGGTTTTCTTGTTGTTCTGTTGATGGTTTCTTTTGCAGTACAAAAGCTTTTTATTTTCAAATAGTCCCATTTGTTTATTTTCCCTTTAGTTTCCATTGCCCTAGGGGCTGTGTCAGTGAAGAAATTCCTTCAGCTTATATCTGAGATTTTGCCACCTGTGGATTCCTCTAATGTTTTTATGGTTACCCGTCTTACGTATAAGTCCTTTATCCATTTTGAGTTTATTTTTGTGTATGGTGTAAGTTGGTGGTCTAGTTTCATTTTTTTTTGCATGTGTCTGACCAAATTTCCCAGCACCATTTATTGAAGAGACTGCCTTCACTCCATTATATGTTCTTGCCTCCTTTGTCAAATATTAATTGAGCATAGTGGTTTGGGTCAATTTCTGGGTTCTCTATTCTATTCCATTGGTCTATATTTCTGTTCTTGTGCCAGTACCAGGCAGTTTTGAGATACGGCTTGATATCTGGTATTGAGATCCCTCCTACTTTCTTCTTCTTTCTCAGGATCGCAGCTGCAATTCGGAGGTTTATTTTATTCCAGATGAATTTTTGGAGAGTTCGTTCTAGATCTGTGAAAAATGCTGTTGGTATTTTAATGGGGAGTACATTGAATCTATAGATTGCTTTGGGTAGTATGGACATTTTGATGATGTTGATTCTACCAATCCATGAACACGGAATATTCTTCCATCTGTTTATGTCTTCCTCCATCTATTTTTACAATGTCCTCCAGTTTTCTGGGTAGAGGTCTTTTACCTCTTTAGTTAAGTTTATTCCTAGGTATCTTAATTTTTTTGGTGCAATGGTAAATGGTATTGTTTTTTTTAAATTTCTCTTTCTGTAAGTTCACTATTGGTGTATAACAATGCCATATATTTCTTTTGTATCCTGCTATATTGCTGAATTCATTTATTAGGTCTAATAAGTTTTTGATGAGTCTTTAGGGTTTTCTAAGTACAGTATCATGTCATCTGCAAATAATGACAATTTTACTTCTTCTTTTTCAATTTGGATGACTTTTTTGTCTTCTTCTTGTATGATTGCTTTGGCTAGCACTTCCAGTACTATGTCGAAAGGAGTGGTGAAAGTGGGCATCCCTGTATTGTTCCTCTTCTTAAGGGAAATGGTTTTAGTTTTTTCCCATTGTGTATGATGTTGGCTGTAGGTTTGTCACATAAGGCTTTTATTATGTTGAGGTATTATCCCACTATTCCCACTTTGTTGAGCATTTTTATCAGAAAAGGTTGTTGGATTATGTCAAATGCCTTTCTGCATCAATCAATATGATTATGTGATTTTTGTCTCTCAATTTGTTTATGTGATGTATCACGTTTATTGATTTGCTCATATTGTACCAGCCTTGCATCCCAGGAATAAATCCTACTTGGTCATGGTGTATGATCTTTCTAATGTAATGCTGAATCCGGTTTGCTAGAATTTGGTGGAGGATTTTAGCATCTATGTTCACCAGGGATATTGGCCTGTAATTCTCTTTCTTTGTGGTGTCTTTATCTGGTTTTGGGATTAGGGTAATGCTGTCTTCATAGAAAGAGCTTGGAAGTGTTCCTTCTTCTTGAATTTTTTGGAATAGTCTGAGAGGGATTGGCTTTAGTTCTTCTTTGAATTTTCAGTAGAACTCCTCTGTGAAGCCATCTGGTCCAGGGCTTTTGTTTGCTGGAAGCTTTTTTATTTTTGTTCCATTTTCATCAGTATTCATTGGCCTATTCAGGTTTTTTTTATTCTTCCTGATTGAGTTTTGGAAGTTTGTATTTTCTAAAAATGTGTCCATTTCGTCGAGGTTGTCCAGTTTGTTGGAGTAGAGTGTTCGTGGTATTTTTTGACAACGCTGTGTATATCTGTAGGGTCAGTTGTTACTTCACCTCTTTCATTTCTGATTTTGTTTATTTGGATCGTGTCTCTTTGTTTCTTGGTGAGCCTGGCTAGAGATTCATCAATATTGTTAATCCTTTCAAAGAACCAGCTCTTGGTTTCATTGATCTTTTGTATTTTTTTTTGTCTTTATGTCATTCATTTATTACCAGTTTTTATTATTTTTTGAGGTAGGCCTATAGAGCTATGAACTTCCCTCTCAGGACTGCTTTCATTGTGTCCCATAGATTTTGGATTGTTCTGTTTTCATTGTCATTTGTTTCCAGGATGGTTTTTATTTCTTCTTTGATCTCTGTGGTAACCCAGTCATTGTTTAATAGCATGCTAGTTAGCCTCCAAGTGTTTGATTTTTTTTCAATGTTTTTATTGTAGTTTATTTCTAGTTTTATGCCATTGTGATCCGAGAAGTTGCTTGTTATGATTTCTATTCTCTTGAATTTGAAGAGACTTTGCCTGTGACCCAATATATGGTCTGTCTTTGAAACTGACCCATGTGCACTGGAGAAGAATGTATATTCTGTAGCTTTGGGGTGAAATATTCTGAAGATGTCAATTAAGTACATCTGATCTAGTGAGTCATTTAGGATTGCTGTTTCTTTGCTGATTTTTTGTTTAGATGATTTATCTAGTGGTGTCAATGGGGTATTAAAGCCCCCTACTCTGACTGTATTGCTATCTATCTCTCCCTTGATATCTTCTAGAAGTTGTTTTATGTATTTGGGTGCTCCTGTATTGGGTGCATATATGTTTACCAGAGTTACATCTTCTTGTGAATTGCTCCCTTTAGTATTATGTAGTGGCCTTCCTTATCCCTTGTTATGGCCTTTACTTTGAGGTCTATTTTGTCAGATATAACAGCTTTTTTCTCATTTCCATTTTTCTGAAATTTTTTTTTCCATCCCTTCACTCTCAGTGTGTGTGAATCCTTTGTTCTGAGGTGGGTCTCTTTCAGACAACAAATGTATCTTTCATGTTTTCTCATCCATTCAGCTACCCTGTGTCTTTTGATTGGAGCATTTAATTCATTTACATTCAATGTTATTATTGAAAAGTACTTGTTTGTAGTCATTTTTATTGTTAATGTTTGTGTTTCTTCTTGTCTTTCTGTTTCTTCTTTTTACAGCAATCCCTTTAGCATTTATTGCATTACTGGCTTGGTGGTGATAAACTCTTTTAGCCCTTTTTTGTCTGTGAAGCTCTTGATTCAACCTTCAATTTTGAATGATAGCATTGCTGGGTATAGTATTCTTGGATTCATTCCCTTGTTTTGCATCACTTTGTTATATTTCATTCCATTCCGTTCTTACCTGTTTCTGTTGAGAAGTCAGCTGATATTCTAATAGGAGATCCCTTGTAGGTAACTTTCTGTCTCTCTTTGGCAGCCTTTAAGATTCTTACTTTGTCGTTGGTGTTTGCCAATTTAATTATGATGTATCTTGGTGCTGGTCTTTTGGGGTTCATCTTGTTTGGCACTCTATGTGCTTCTTGGACTTGTGTAGTTTTTTTTGTTTTATTTTGCCAGTATCAGGGAAGTTTTCTGTCATTATTTCTTCAAACAGGTTTTCTCTTCCTTGCTTCTCCTCCTCTCCTTCTGGTACCCCTATTAAGCAAATTTTGTTCGTTTTGCATTGTCCCAAAGCTCCCTTAGGCTCTCCTCTTGCTTTTTAAGCTTTTTCCCCCTCAGTTGTTCCTGTCTTTGTGTGTATTTTCCTACCTTGTCTTCTAATTCACTGATGTGGTCCTCAGCCTCTTCTAGTCTGCTGTTTAAGCCTTCCATTGTGTTCTTTATTCCAGCTATGTGGTTCTTCATTTCCTCTTGGTTCATTTTCATATTGGTAACATTCTCATTCAGCTCCTTATAATTATCCTTGAGTTGTGTGTATTTGTTATCCAAGCATCTGAGCATCCTTATAACCATTACTCTGAATTCTTTCTCTGATAAGTTAGTAGCCTCAATTTCATTTAACTCCCTTTCTGGTGATTCCTCTTTTTCTTTCCTTTTGGATTGCTTTTTTGTCTTCCCATGTTTTGCTTTAATGTTTTAATTGTAGCTCCAATTGCTTTGCTACCCAGTTTCTTTTGGGTATGGTGCTACTGGTGTGACCTCTCAGGTCTCCTGGGCTTGGTAGTCTAGTGTAGCTCTAGACTACACTAGACTTCAGTGCCAGGGCCCTTCCGAGTGTGTCAGTACACCCTGCTGGTAAAGACACTACAGGTGCCCCCTGTGAACTGAGCTGGGAATGCGTGTATCCAACCACAGAGGCAACAGCAACTTTAGAGGTGCAACTTCTAGAGGTGGTGCAACTGTGGGGTGGGGAA
The DNA here is from genome assembly GCF_014108235.1 of Myotis myotis. NCBI lineage: Eukaryota > Metazoa > Chordata > Mammalia > Chiroptera > Vespertilionidae > Myotis > Myotis myotis. Next base: position 102,756,754 of record NW_023416335.1, read on the forward strand.
ACTCAGCTGTGCAGCTTGGGCTGAGTCTGTTCATCCTACAACTACAGAACTCTAGATACCAGTCGCAGGTCTCTGGAGCCCCACCACCCCAGCAGACGGTTCCTGGGTGCCATTGTGAGTCCCCGGTAGGCATGCGTGATTTCAACCAAGGGCACAAGACAGCAAAACTTGAGACACCCCCTCCATGGGTGCAACTTCTAGTGCGCGGTGCAACTTTAGAGGTGGAGATCCCAGCGTCTGTGAGTCTGTGGGTGGGCAGCAGGATTTTGGCTGGAGTGGCTGCCGGGTCGTGGGCAGTATCCAAGGCCTGTCTAGGTGGTGGTTCTGATGAGTTCCTAGAAGAGGCCACTCTCCCCTTTAAGATGGTGTGGTCTCCCTGCCTGAGTCTGGCAGACCGGGGAATGTCCCCCATGGTGGTAGTCTCTCCCTGTCCCAGAGAGCCTGGTCTGCCAGCCTCTGCTGCTCCTGCCGGATTTAACTGTCCTTCACTCACTCACACACACACACCACACACATCCACACACCCTCCTTTCATACCCTCACTCACTCACTTCCTATCCCTCACTTCCATCCTGCCAGCCACCATCTTTTCACCATCAAGGCCTAGTGGTTTTTTTTCCTTTACCATGTAAGTGAGGTATTCTGTCATTATTTCTTCAAACTGTTTCCTTTTAATCCCTTGCTCACTTTCTTCACCCTCTGGTACCCCTATTATGGAGATGTTGTTCCATTTCATGTCCCAAATTTCCCTTAAGCTTTCCTCATGCATTCAAAGTTTTGTTTTGTTTTTTTAATTTTGCTGCTATGATTGAGTTATTTTTTACTTTGTCTTCTAATTCACTTTTCAATCCTGTGCTCCATTGATCTTGCTTTTAATTTTTTCCAGCATATGTCTTAATGTAAGATATATTATTCTTAATTTCTGTTTGATGTTCATCATTTCTAGGTCTTTTTACATGCTAATGTAGCTTTCATTAAATTCCTTGTAATTCTCAGATCCTTGAGCATCTTTGTAAGAATTCCTTTAAACTCTATGTTTTATAAATTGCTTATCTCCATCTGATTTCAGTCTTTTTCTTTAATTTGGAAGTCATTTATTTGTCTACCCATTTTAGTTGCCTCTTTGTGTAACTATATTTTAGATATACTTGCTATGACATCCAGTCTTTGTCATGTTGGCTTTTCTATAAATGTCTTGTAGTACCCAATTGTCTGGTCTCCCTGTACTACTGAGGTATATGCTCAAAGATTGACTCCTATGAGTTATTTGAGCTCTCCTGTTTTGATTTGGGTATTGATTATTTTTGTCCCATTTATGGGTGGGCATCCCTTTTGGCTGGTTAAGGGTAAGACTCAGTCATGCAAACTGTTGTACAGTTACCTACAGGGAAAAGAAAAACAAGTCCAAACAAAGAGGAAGCAAATAGGAACAAGCAAAAGATTTGCCCTAACCAGTTTGACTCAGTGGATAGAGCTTCGGCCTGCAGACTCAAGGGTCCCAGGTTCGATTTCGGTCAAGGGCATGTACCTTGGTTGCGGGCTCGTCCCCTGTGGGGAGTGTGCAGGAGGCAGCTGATTGATGTTTCTCTCTCATCAATGTTCTAACTCTCTATCCCTCTCCCTTCCTCTCTGTAAAAAATCAATAAAATATATTTTTAAAAAAGATCCCAACAACAGCAAAAACAACCACAGAAGAAAAGATAGGACAAAGAAAAGAGAAAAAGAATAGCAAGCAAAAAAAAGAGAGAAAAAAGAATATTACTAATAGTAAAAGTAAATATACAAAGAGCAATGGAAAAGAAAAGGGGAAGAAAAATATTCTGAAATGAAACAAGGGAGAGAAAAAAATAAGATTAAAGAGTACGAAAAAAAATGATAGAAAAAATATAAGAAGGCAGAGAACATAAGAAAACAGTTATGCAAAGTTAGAAAATTAAGAGAAAAATATAAAGGGAAAGAAAGAATAAACAAGAAATAAGAAAAACAAAGCTGAGAAACTAAGATGGCGGCAGAGGGAAACACTGAAATTGCTGCCTCCTACAACAACTTCAAAACACAATAAAAGGACAGAACAGACATCATCCAGAACTTAGAGGAGGGCTGGTGGAGTGGAAATTCTACAGCTAGAAGGAAAGAGAAAAGCACATTGAGGGTCAGGAGCTGCGGAAGTAAAGTGCAAAGGTACGGAGGCTCAAGAGTGAGGGGAAAGGGGCTGGTACCTGAGAACGTGGCTGTCTCTTTGAATCGGGAGGGAGTCACAAGCTCCCAACTTCTCTGAACTCCGGTTCCAGGAAGTCTCTGGGGAACCAGGACTCATACAGGGAGAAACTGGACTGTCTGGCAGCGGGCAGAACTTGGAACTCGAGGGTGGCTTTCCCTCAGAGGTGCTTACAGCAATTAAATTATCAGGACACTGAGCTGCGCGCAGCCCCTTAGGGCAGGGCTGAGAATCCGCCAATAGTTCCTTGCTCCGCCCTTTGATTCCCTGAGACCCCGCGCCACCCAGGCTGCGGCAGAGACTTTTGCATATGAATGGCCTGGCCCTTTGCAACCTGCAAATTACCTAACCAACTGCAGCTGGGCCACAGACCCAGAACTTCCAAGAGAAGGCCCAAGGCCCCACAGCACCTTGCATTGCTTCACAGCTGGGCCTCATCAGGGCATCTCCAAAATCCAAAAAAGGAAGGGGAATCTGCAGTTCTCTTCATAGCTCCTGCTAGGTAACCTCCAAGAGCCAGTGTACCCAGTGGTCAGAGGGGGACCATCCGGATTACAACTCCTCAGATCCATAAGGGACACACCCAGGGGGCAGACTCAGTGAGCACCAAAGCCCCACTGAAGCAAGTCTTGCCCCAGAAGGGTGTCTTCAGCACAGAAGTTCTGCCACCGCAGACACAGCCGATTCTCACTGCCAATTGGCCTGGAGGTCAATTCCTCCCAGTGATCCTACAACAATCAAGGCATAACTACAACAAGACTGTGCACAAAGCCCACAAGGGGGTGCACCAAGAGTGTCCACCTCAGGTAACGGGGGAGGCTGAGCCACTGGGCCCTACAGGACACCTAGCACAAAAAACCACTCTACCAACACAGGGAAGCATAAAAAATGTGGAGACAAAGAAACAGGTCACAAATGACAGAAATGGAAGAAAGCAAACTACTGGATATAGAGTTCAAAACCACGTTTATAAGGTTTTTCAAGAATTTTATGGAAACCGCCGATAAATTTAGTGAGACCCTCAAGAAATCTAGTGAGACCCTCGAGGATATGAAAAAGGACCAACTAGAAATTAAGCATACACTGACTGAAATAAAGAATAATATACAGAGATCCAACAGCAGAGAAGAGGATCCCAAGAATCAAGTCAAAGATATGAAAAAGAAAGAAACAAAAAATACCCAACCGAAAAAGAAAAAAGATTCCAAAAATATGAAGATAGTGTAAGGAGCCTCTGGGACAACTTCAAGCGTACCAACATCAGAATTATAGGGATACCAGAAGAAGAGAGAGGGCAAGATATTGAAAACCTATTTGAAGAAATAATGACAGAAAACTTCCCCTACCTGGTGAAAGAAATAGATTTACAAGTCCAGGAAGCACAGAGAACCCCAAACAAAAGGAACCCAAAGAGGACCACACCAAGACACATCATAATTAAAATGCCAAGAGCAAAAGACAAAGAGGGAATCTTAAAAGCAGCAAGAGAAAGAAAGTCAGTTACCTACAAGGGAGTACCCATAAGACTGTCAGCTGATTTCTCAACAGAAACCATGCAGGCCAGAAGAGAGTGGCAAGAAATATTCAAAGTGATGAATAGCAAGAACCTACAACCAAGATTACTTTATCCAGCAAAGATATCATTCAGAATAGAAGGTCAGATAAAGACCTTCACAGATAAGAAAAAGCTAAAGGAGTTCATTACCACCAAACCAGCTGAAAGGTATTCTTTAAGAAGAGGAAGAAGAAAAAGGAACTCTTACCATTTGCCACAGCATGGATGGAACTGGAGAGGGGATAAATACCACATGATCTCACTCATTTGTGGAATACAATGAACAACATAAACTGATGAACAAGGACTGATCCAGAGATGGAGAGGCATTGATTGGACTGTCGGGCCTTGGAGGGAAGGTAGGGGAGGGTGGGGGTAAGGGGAAAAGATCAACCAAAGGACTTATATGCAAGCATATAGGCCTAACCAATGGACACGGACAACGGGGGGGGGGGGGGGGAGGACATGAGCGGGGGGGGGGGTAGAGGGTAACGCGGGGATAAGGACACATATGTAATATCTTAATCAATAAAAAATATATTCAAAAAAAAGAAAAACAAAGCTAAAGTAAGAAAATGAAGGTGTCCAGGAAAAGATATGAAAGAAACAGAAAAGAAAATAGCAAAACTATTAATAAGTAACAATAATAATACCAAAACAATAAAGAAGAAAAAAATGGAGAAAATATTGAAAAAACAATGGTAACAAAAAAAGCCAAGTGAAATTTGTCTGGGAAGATTATGTTGTCTGCAGCTCACTGTTTTGCATACTGATTTCAGGACTCTCAGGAGTAATTTTGTGCCAACCAATGTCAGGAGCTGTCCAAGTTTAGACCTCAGTGTCTTATTGTAGCTATGTTTGGTCTGAGGCTCTCTGAGAACTGTCTCCACCTATCAGCTACTCCACCACCCTCCTGAGTTTGCCTGGTCTTCCTCCACTGTTTTCTGAAGAGAGCCTTCAGGGTGTAGCCCGACTAGTGTATTTAGTACTACTGGGCCTCCTATATACAGATTATATCATCAGGCACTCAATGAGGGGAAACAAATCTCTGCTTCAAAGCCAAACTCCTCAGTCTCTACCATATACTCCAACTCTAATTCCCTTTAAGGTGGCCTGGTGCAGGTTCAGGTTGGATACATTCTGCTACCTTTTTTGCAGGAGAATGAAAGTTCTGTCTCGGTCCAATGGGACTGATCAAAAGATTCTCCAGTTGAGAATATTGCCAGCCCAGGGCACAGAAAGGGCTAAGCATTTTCTCTTTGTGCAAGACAATAGCCTCTGAGGGTCTTGCTCTTAGAATATCCTGCTTTGAGCTATTCTCCTGATACCCATTGAACTTCATCCACTGTGGTTATCTGGGGCTTCAGAGAGATGATGTAAGCTGTTTCCTGTTGGGATGTCGTTAACAACCTACAGGAGGGGGGATATGCTCCACCTCTTTTTTCTGGGACTTGAACTCACAGCAAGGTCTGGTCAGCCAACCCACAATTTCAGTCCCAAACACAGCTCTTGCTTGTCTATATCCACAATATAAACCTTCTCAGGAGATGCTTTCCTATAAAACTGCTCTGCTAGGACCTGGCACCCTTGTGCCACAGGACCAAGCAGAAGACTTTACAAAGTCAGCACTGTGCAGAAGTCTGGTCTCTCCACACAATTATTCCATGCAAACAGAAATGAAAAAAGAAGCTGGGGGAGCAATACTTATATCTGACAAAATAGACTTCAAAACAAAGGCTATATCAAGAGACAAAGAAGGTCTCTGTCTCTATATATAAAGAGCCAGTCTCCAAAACGTCCAAAACGACTGAAGGCTTAACTGAATGTCAGGCTGTGTGTGCAGCAGGCTCATGTGGGAGGGGACTGGCTAGCGGGGTGAACTGCTGACCTCTCAGAGAGAGAGAGAGGAGGGCCTCACCAGCAGCCAAGCCTCTCTCTCTCTCTCCAAGAGGTCAGTAGTTCAGTCTGATCGCCAACAGCCTCTCTGATCAGGCTCTGAGATAGACCCAGAGATGCTGACTGGCATAGAAACCGACCAATCAGAACCAAATCTGAGTGAACTGCAAAGAGCCAATGGCTGCCTAGGAGGTGGAGCTTTTGATGCTGACTGGCATAGAAACTGACCAATCAGAACCTAATCTGGGTGAACTGTGAAGGCAGAACCAAAGGTGGGGGCTGAGGAAGGGTTTTAAAGGCAACAGCTGTTTGGTGTAAGGTGTAAGAAAGTGGTTCAATTTTTTAATGACCGGTTTGGCAGTATAGTGCATATGGCTGACTATCAGTCCAGATATAGGTATTATGTAGTTTTGTCTGCTAAGAGCATCTACTCCTGCTGAAAAAGCCCCCCCCCCACATTTAAGCAGTCCTATCCTATATAATCTATCTATACTAATAAAAGGGTAATATGCTAATTAGACCCAGTTGACCGGCCATCTTCTGGACATCTGACTTCCTTCTGGACAAAGCCATGGTGGTGGGGGCTGAGGCAGAGGCAGTTAGAAGTGATAAGGCTGGCAGGGGAGGGCAGTTGGGGGCAAGATCAGGCCTGCAGGGAAGGCAGTTGGGACAAGATCAGGCCAGCAGGTAAGGTCAGTTAGGGGCAATAAGGCAGGCAGGCAGGCAGAGGGGTTAGGGGCAATCAGGCAGGCAGGCAGAGGCAGTTAAGGGTGATAAGGCAGGCAGGCAGGTGAGTGGTTAGGAGCCAGTAGTCCCAGATTGCTAGAGGGATGTCTGACTGCTGGTTTAGGCCCGATCCCAAGGGGCCCCCAATTGGAGAGGGTGCAGGCTGGGCTGAGGGAACCCCACATGCATGAATTTCATGCACCGGGCCACTAGTATAATAATAAAGGGATCAACTCAAAAAGAGGATATAACGTATATGCACCAAAATAGGAGCACCCAAATTTACAAAAACAGTTTTGGTGGACATTATGGGAGAGATTGACAGCAATATAGTCATAGTAAGGGACCTTAAAACCCCACAGTCAACAATGGACAGATCTTCCATACAAAATGTCAACAAGACCTTAAGTGACTCAATAGACCAGGTGGATTTAATTCATATCTATAGAACATTTTATCCCAAAACAGAGGAACATACATTCTTCTCAAGTGTGCATGAAACATTCTCAAAGAAATAGCACGTTAGGACACAAAAGAAGTCTCCATAAGTTTAGAATATTGAAATCATATTAACCATCTTCTCCAACATGTAACTAAAAATCACCCACAAAAAAACAACCTAAAATATGCCAAAACATGGAGGCTAAAGAGCATGTTATTAAATAATGAATGGGTTATCAATGAGATCAAAGAAGAAATTAAAATTATCTTAAAATAACTGAATAAGAACACACAGCCACCCCAAATCCATGAACCACAGTAAAAGCAGCCCTGAGAGGGAATTTCATAGCTTTACAGGCTTATATCAAAAAGCAAGAAAAATCTCTCTTAAACAGTATAACCCTACACCTAAAATAACTGGAAAAAGAACAGCAGGAAAAACCCCAAGTAAGTAGAAAAATAGAAATTATAAAGATCAGAATAGAAACAAATGACATACACTAAAAAAAGTAGGTCCTCCAAAGTCACTGCTAGGTATTGCCATGGGGCCCTTCTGCTGGACCCAAACACTGCAGGACAGCCTTTCCAGTACTCAGAACCCAGAGTGAACTTCTCATGCGAAGGAGGCTAACAATATGAGTGCTCCTTCACTGGGAAGGGCCAGTCCTCATCTCCCAGGCAGATAGACTTCTGCCCAATGCTTCACCATGTCTTCTTCCAGTCTCTGTTGCTCTGGGTTTGGGACCCCTTCATGAGGTTTAGACCCCTTACCAAAGGGAGCTTTGCAATTGATATCACTAGGCCCTCTAGCCAAGAAACTGCTACAGGGGTGCTCCCCCTATTCATGACTCTCATACTATTATCAGACTCTACATTGTTTCTTCAGTGCTCCTTACATATAATATGTCTAATCAGCTACAATTCATTTGATTTTTCAAGTTAATTTTGCAGTATTTTAGCTGTAAATTCAGTCTCAGGCTGGGAGCAAGGGCATGTAGCTTCCAGTTATTGGGAAACCATTTCGTTCTCTCAAAATTTTTTCAACCTAGATATTAAAAACTATAGTAAATAATCAAACAAACATACTAGAAATAAAAAAGCAATATTTGAAACAAAAATTTATTTGATGTTTATCAGGATAAAAGCAAGAGAGGAAAGAATCAGTTAACTTGAACATAGATCAATGGGAATAATGAAATCTGAAGAACATAAAGAGGAAAATAAACAGAGATATGTGAGACCATGTCAAACTGTGTAATATTTGTTCAATTGAAGCTTAGAAGTGAAGGAGATAGAATTTGGTCAGAAAAAAATGTTTGAGGAAATAATGACAAAAATTTTCCAAACGTTGTTAAAAAACTGAAAGTTTTAGGCTTTAGAAGTTCAGCAAACCCTAAATATGATGAACTCAGTGAAAACCATGCCCAGATACATTACCAACAACCCTAATACCTTAGCAGCAGCTAAAATAAATAAATAACATATTACATACAGGAGAATTATAATTCTAAATATATTGGAATAAGTTAGTATGTATATTATAATACCCTAATTCAACCACTAAAAAATAATACAAAGGAAAAGTGATTTAAAAAACTCAATAGATTAATTTAAATGGATATTAAATAAGATATTCAAATAATTTAAAAGAAGACAGGAAAGAGGAAATAGAAAAATTGTAAAACAAACGAAAAAGACCAGGATTAAAATTTTATATATATATATATATATATATATATATATATATATATATACTCAAAAATATAAATACTTTTATTAAATCTAAGTGATTTTGAAAAAGCCATTTAAAAGCATAGTCTGCCATATTTAATAAAAAGGACCCATTTATAAAAAACATATTTTAAATACATGGTTGGGAAGAAGTAGGTTTACAGTTGTGAGTTGCATAATATAGAGTTTATCCTTGTATTATTATTTATTAACTAGAGGCCCAGTGCATGAATTCGTGCATGGGTGTAGTCCCTTGGGGTGGCCTGCAGAGATGGGGCTCCAGCTGGCAACTCCAGCCTCAGATCCCTGCAGCTTCACCTGGCACTCTGCCTTGGCCTGGCAACACCCCCTCACCTGTTCCACCATCCTGCCTGCTGGGAAATTGATCAGGGCCAGGCCCCTTGCCTGGCTTCTTCAGTGCCTGGGAGCTGGGCAGCAGCCCCGACCCCGCTGCTGCTGTGCTGTTTGCCTTCTGCGGAGCTATTGGGCTCCAGCTCCCACCCACCTTGGCCTGGTGCCACCTGCTCACCTGCTCCACCATCCCGCCATAATCCTGCTCTTGTTGGGGCCCATTGGGGCTGGCAGCACCTCCACTGCTGCCTACTGCTAGAGCCAAGTTACCGACACCTGCCATAGTCCACACCGCCCCTCAGCAGTCAGTGCAGGTCATAGCGAGTGGTCAAACTCCCAGTCTCCCGGTCGAATTCCAGGTCGAATAACTGCCCAAGGGGACAATTTGCATATTAGGACTTTATTATATAGGATTATTGTAATATTTTTTAAATGAACAACTGTAAAGTTACTTTTCCCCCACCCTGTATATAATGTAGATAAGATAACAGTAAAAGTTTCTAAAGGCCATACATGCATACATTAATTAAAAGACGTCTGGACAGCCCTAACCAGTTTGGCTCAGTGGATAGAGCATCAGCCATCAGCCTGCAGACTGAAGGGTCCCAGGTTCAATTCTGGTCAAGGGCATGTACCTTTGTTGCGGGCACATCCCCAGTAGGGTGTGTGCAGGAGGCAGCTGATCGATGTTTCTCTCTCATCGATGTTTCTAATTCTCTATCCCGCTCCCTTCCTCTCTGTAAAAAAATCAATAAAATATATTTAAAAAAATAAAAATCATCATTCTAACCTTTAAAAAAATAAAAATAAAAATAAATAAATAATAAAAGACATCTGGACAGACTAGGTTGAGAACAAGCAGTTTTCAGAGCAAGAAATACTATATAATATTAAGAAGAATGTTATATAATAATAAGATACAGCAATCCTGATATGCATGTGCTTAATAAAAGAGTTTCCAAATAAATAAAAAAAGTGATGACTTTTAGAATCTTCCTGATTGAGTTTTGGAAGGTTGTATTTTTCTAGGAATATGTCCATTTCCTCCAGGTTGTCTAGTTTGTTAGAATAGAGTTGTCCATAATATTTTTGAACAGTCCTTTATATATCTGTGGGGTCTGTTATTATTTTACTTCTTTCATTTCTGATTTTGTTATTTGGGTCCTCTCTCTGCTTCTTGGTGAGCCTGGTTAGAGGTTCATCAATCTTGTTTACCCTTTCAAAGAACCAGCTCTTGGTTTCATTGATTTTCTGTACTGTTTTTTTGGTCTCTATGTCATTCTTTTCTGCTCTGATCTTTATTATCTCCTTCCTTCTGGATACTGTGGGCTTTTCTTGTTGCTTTCTTTCTAATTCTTTGAGTTGTAGAGTTAGATGATTTATTACCATTTTTTCTTGTTTTTTTAAGGTAGGCCTGTAGAGCTATAAACTTCCCTCTCAGGACTACTTTCATTGTGTCCCATAGACTTTGGATTGTTGTGTTTTTATTGTCATTAGTTTTCAGGATGTTTTTAATTTCTTCTTTGATCTCTTTGGTAACCCAATCATTGCTCAATAGCATGCTTTTCAGCTTTCAAGTGTTTGAATTTTTTGGATTGTTTTTATTGTAGTTTATTTCTAATATTATGCCATTGTGGTCTGAGAAAATGCTTGATATGATTTCAATCTTCTTGAATTTGGGAAGACTTCCTGTGACCCAATATGTGGTCTATTTTTGAAAATGTCCCATGAGCACTTGAGAAGAATGCATATTCTGTGGCTTTGGGGCGAAATGTTCTGAAGATGTCAATTAACTCCATCTGATCTAGTGAGTACTTAGGATTGCTGTTTCTTTGCTGATTTTTTGTCTAGAGGATTTATCCAGTATTGTCCAGTAGATGAGTGGATTAAAAAACTGTGGTACATCTACACAATGGAATACTACACTGCGGTAAAAAAAGAAGAAGTTCTTACCATTTGCAACAGCATGGATGGAACTGGAGAGCATTAAGCTAAGTGAAATAAGCCAGTCAGAGAAAGATAAATACCACATGATCTCACTCATTTGAGGAATATAATGAACAACATAAACTGATGAACAAAAACAGATCCAGAGACAGAGAAGCATTGATCAGACCATCAAACCTCAGAGGGAAGGCACGAGAGGGTGAGGCGAAGGGGAAGAGATAAACCAAAGGACTTATATGCAAGCATATAGACTTAACCAATGGACACAGACAACAGGAGGCTGAAGGCATGAGTGGGAGGGATAGGGAGTAATGTGGGGATAAGGACACATATGTAAGAACTTAATCAATAAAAAATTTTTTTTTAAAAAAAGTGATGGATCAGAAAGGGTAATAGGCAAATTCAAATTACAATGAGACATTAACATTTATTTTTTGTTATGGATAGAAAAAGTAGGGGGAAAATTCAGCAAGGATATTATAAAATAGCATGACTCAATTAATATTTATAGAGTCCTCTTTCAGCAACAAATGCACAAGGACAACTTTCCAAAATGATATATTTTTTGGTCTACAAAACAAATCCTATCAAATTTAAAATAATAGAAATACATAAAAAATTATGTTGTCTATTTACACAAAAATCAAGCTAGAAAACCTTTAAATATTTGGAAATTAAAAACTTTTCACATTTCTATATAACCTAAGTTCAAAAAAATATTTTTTGAAAAGCCCTAGCTGGTTTGGATCAGTGCATAGAGGTTCAGCCTGTGGACTGAAGGGTCTGGTAAAGAGCACATGCCTAGGTTGCAGGCTCTATCCCCAATAGGGGGCATGCAAGAGGTAGCTGATCAATGATTCTCTCTCATCATTGATGTTTCTATCTCTCTCTCCCTCTCCCTTCCTCTCTGAAATCAATAAAAATAAAAATTAAAAAATATTCAAGAAAATCAGAAAGTATTTTGAGCTGAATAAAAATACTGCAATATATATAAATTTGTGAAATGCTACTGATTTAGTGGAAAGTAATAGATCAAGGTCAGAGTAGCAGTAGAGAAAAAAATTACAGCACTACACTACACACACATGTTAGAAAAGAAAAAAAAAAGTCTCAGAATAATAACCTAAGCTTCTACTTATAGAAAAAGAAGAGAAAATTAGAATTATAGCAAGTAGAAAGAAACTTCAGTCAAAGAAGTTAGAAATACTATAGTAATAATAGTTAGAATTATGAAGCCTAAACTAATTCTTTGAACAGACTAATAACATTTTTAAACCTACAGTCAGCATGGCCGTGAATAAAAAATGGCAGGAAGGAAAAACCAAGATGGCGGCATAGGTAAACACCGGAGTTAGCTGCCTCGAACAACCACTTCACAAATACAACTAAAAGATGGAGCAGACATCGCCCAGAACCACAGGAAGACTGGCTGAGGGGAAACTCTTCAACTAGAAGGAAAGAGAACAGCATACGAGACTCAGAGGAGGCGCATTGCGGAAAATTCAAAGGTGCGGAGGTGCGCGCGGAGTGGGCTGGTAGCTGAGGGCGCGGTTGTCGTTTTCAATCCGGAGGGAGTCTCAGATTCTGAGCTCCAGTTCTGGACGAATCTCTAGGGACCCAGACTCAAACGGGAGAAGAGGGACTGTCTGGCATCGGTCGGAACGCGAGGGCAGCTTTCTCTCCGAGGTTTGCAGCCGTTGCTGGGACTCTGAGAGGCAGAGCCTCTGGGGACAGGACTGAGAGCAGCCATAACTGCTCCCTCCACCCACCCTGTTGATCCCATGAGACCCGACCCGCCCAAGCCGTGCCCAGAGCCATTTGCCAGATAGCCTCAGGCAAAGGCTAGATTAGCACCTCCCTAGAGGATAGAAGTTTTCCCACTGCAGACACAGATGATTCTCACAGCCAGTTGGCCTGGAGGTCAAATCCCCCTGGTATTAACTACAACAATCAAGGCTTAACTACAACAAGATTGCGCACAAAGACCACTAGGGGGTGCACCAAGAAAGCATAAAAAAATGCGGAGACAAAGAAACAGGACAAAACTGTCAATGGAGGATATTGAGTTCAGAACCACACTTTTAAGGTCTCTCAAGAACTGTCTAGAAGCCGCCGATAAAGTTATTGAGATCCTCAAGAAATCTAATGAGACCCTCGATGTTGTGTTAAAGAACAAACTAGAAATTAAGCATACACGGACTGAAATAACGAATATTATACAGACTCCCAACAGCAGACCAGAGGAGCGCAAGAATCAGGGCAAAGATTTGAAATGCGAAGAAGCAAAAAACACCCAACCAGAAAAGCAAAATGAAAAAAGAATCCAAAAATACGAAGATAGTGTAAGGAGCCTCTGGGACAGCTTCAAGCGTACCAACATCCGAATTATAGGGGTGCCAGAAGATGAGAGAGACCAAGATATTGAAAACCTATTTGAAGAAATAATGACAGAAAACTTCCCCTACCTGGTGAAAGAAATAGACTTACAAGTCCAGGAAGCGCAGAGAACCCCACACAAAAGGAATCCAAAGAGGACCACACTAAGACACATCATAATTAAAATTCCAAGAGCAAAAGACAAAGAGAGAATCTTAAAAGCAGCAAGAGAAAGAAACTCAGTTACCTACAAGGGAATACCCATACGCCTGTCAGCTGATTTCTCAACAGAAACTTTGCAGGCCAGAAGGGAGTGGCAAGAAATATTTAAAGTGATGAATGCCAAGAACCTACAACCAAGATTACTTTATCCAGCAAAGCTATCATTCAGAGTTGAAGGTCAGATAAAGAGCTTCACAGATAAGGAAAAGCTAAAGGAGTTCATCACCACCAAACCAGAATTATATGAAATGCTGAAAGGTATCCTTTAAGAAGAGGAAGAAGAAGAAAAAGGTAAAGATACTAATTATGAACAACAAATATGCATCTATCAACAAGTGAATCTAAGAATCAAGTGAATAAATAATCTGATGAACAGAATGAACTGGTGATTATAATAGAATCAGAGACATAGAAAGGGAATGGACTCACTATTCTTGGTGGGGAAAGGGGTGTGGGAGATGCGGGAAGAGACTGGATAAAAATTGTTCACCTAGGGATGGGGATAGTGGGGGAGGGTAATGGCAGAGGGTGGGGTGGGAACTGGGTGGAGGGGAGCTATGGGGCGAAAAAAGAGGAACAAATGTAATAATCTGAACAATAAAGATTTACTAAAAAAAGAAAAAAATGGCAGGAAGATCTAAATTACCAATATCCAAAATAAAATAAAAAACATCAGAGGGATCAAAACACTATAGACATTAAAAGGTAATAATAAAATGCAATGATGAATTGTTTATATTTTTAAAAAAATCTTTATTGTTGAAAGTATTACATTTATCCACTTTATTATCCCATTTACACCTTATAGCCTGCCCCTGCCCTAAGCCTTCATCATCCTATTGTCTGTGTCCTGGGTTATGCATAAATGCATGCAAGTACTATGGTTGATCTTATCCCACCCACACACACACCCCTGTCTTCCCTCTGAGATTCCACAGTCTATTCCATGCTTCTATGTCTCTGGATCTATTTTGTTCATCAGTTTATTTTTTTCATTAGATTGCACATACGAGTGAGATCAAATGATAATTGTCTTTCTCTGACTAGCTTATTTCATTTAGCATAATACTCTCCAGGTCCCAAGATGCTGTCTCAAAGAGTAAGAGACCCTTCTTTCTTACAGACATGTAGTATTCCATGGTGTACATGTATCCCAGATTTTTTATCTACTCATCTACTGATGAACACTTACACTGTTTCTATATCTTATCCATAGTATATTGCACAGCTGTGAACATAGGGAACATACATTCATTCTAATTTTTTTTGGGGGGGAGGGGTGGTTCTTAGGATATATTCCTAAAACTGGGATCACTAGGTCAAGTGGCAGTTCCATATTTAATATTTTGAGGAATCTCCATACTATTTTCCATAATGGCTGTACCAGTCTACATTCACACCAGCAGTGGACTAGGGTTTCCTTTTCTCCACATCCTCACCAGCACTTGTCATTTGTTAATTTGTTAATGGTAGCCAATCTGACACATGGGAAGTGATACTTCATGGTTGTTTTCATTTGCATCTCTCTGATGAACAGTGACTTTGAGCATCTATAATAATAAAAGTGTAATATGCTAATTAGACTGGACAACCAAAAGACCTTCTGAATGTCCTTCCAGATGACCTTCCAGACAAAGGTAGGACTGCGAGGATGAGGACTGAGGCAGCCACACAGCTGTGAGGGCCAAGAGTTTCATGCATCAGTCCTCTAGTCTATTTATATATAAACCCTGAGTGTAACGCGTCATGTCTGAGGCTCAACCAACCGGAGAGTAGTCAGTCCTGCAGGGGTCGTCTTGGCAACAGCTGCACCCTCCCTGAGCTGTTTCCCTGAGCTGTTTCCCTTGAGGGTGAGGTTTGAGGCAGGAATCCACCCTCGGAGCATGGAGGCACTGAGTCATGGGTCGTCTTGCCAAGGACTGTGCCCTCCCTGATCTGTTTCCCATGAGGCCTAAGGGAAGAACCCACCCTCAGAGCACCAGTAGCACCCAGCAGCAGTCAGTCGCGGGTTGCTGAGGCAGAGGCCACAGCCTGGTAGCACTTGGGTCTAGCCCAACAGGGGGCATGGCTGGCCTTCAAACCAGACCGACAGTAGGGAGGAGGGAGCCCCATTCCTCATAGAATCTGCTGTTGGATAGCTTGCTGTCAGTAGCCTGCTAGCCAGGAACCCCATTCACCTGCACCCCGGACCCTGACAGGAGGGAGGAGGGAGCCCCATTCCTCATGGAATCAACAGGTGGCCAGCTTGCTGTCAGGGGCCTGCCAGCTAGGAATCCTATTCACCTGCATATCTGTATAAAGTTTTAATACATTATATTAGAGGTTGTGGTGGTACTGTTTTACCCACAGCATCTACAAGAACTGCTACAAATTTACTTCTCTGTGGAAGCACCTTTCATTCCCAATATAAATTACTGATTCCATTAAATGAAACTTCAATTTCTAAGACTCAATATAAACAGTGAAGTTGCTAAAACTATTAAAAAGGCCCAACTTCTCATTATTGATGAATGCACCATGGCATCCAGTCGTGCTATAAATGCCATAGACAGATTACTAAGAGAAATTATGAATTTGAATATTGTATTTGGTAGAAAGTTCTCCTTCTTGGAGGGGATTTTCAACAATGTCTCAGTATTGTACCGCATGCTATGCAATCGGCCATAGTACAAACAAGTTTAAAGTACTGTAATGTTTGGGGATGTTTCAGAAAGTTGTCTCTTACAACAAATATGAGATCAGAGATTCTGTTTATAGTGAATGGTTAGTAAAACTTGGAGATGGCAAACTTGATCGTTTTCATTTAGGAATGGATATTATTGAAATCCCCTGAGAAATGATTTGTAATGGATCTATTATTGAAGCTACTTTTGGGAATACTATATCTATAGATAATATTAAAAATATATCTAAACATGCAATTCTTTGTCCAAAAAATGAGCACATTCAAAAATTAAATGAAAAAATTTTGGATATACTTGGTGGTGATTTTCACACATATTTGAGTAATGATTCCATTGATTCAACAGATGCTGCTGAAAAGGAAAATTTTTTCATAGAATTTCTTAATAGTATTACTCCTTTGGGAATGTATGTCATAAAGTAAAATTGAAAGTGGGTTCAATCATCATGCAATTGAGAAATCTTAATAGTAAATGGGGGCTTTGTAATGGTACCAGATTTATTACCAAAAGATTACGACCTAACATTATCGAAGCTGAAGTATTAACAGGATCTGCAGAGGGAGAGGTTGTTCTGATTCCAAGAATTGATTTCTCCCCATCTGATACTGGCCTCCCATTTAAATTGATTCAATGACAGTTTCCCGTGATGCCAGCATTTGTGATGACTATTAATTAATCACAAGGACAAACTCTAGACAGAGTAGGCATATTCCTACCTGAACCCGTTTTCTCACATGGTCAGTTATATGTTGCTTTCTCTCGAGTTCAAAGAGCATGTGACGTTAAAGTTAAAGTTCTAAATACTTCAGCACAAGGGAAATTAGTTAAGCACTCTGAAAGTGTTTTCACTCTTAATGTGGTGTACAGGGAGATATTAGAATAAATTTAGTCACTTTATCAGTCATTGTTTGCATCACTGTTGTTTGTTTTTATATCATGTTTTTGTTGTTTTCATATCATGTTTTTGTTGTTTTTATATCATGCCTCTGTTGTTGTTATATCCTTTTGTTACTGTTTGTTTATTAATAAATTTATATATTATTTTCATATACATTTTACTAATTTCCTTTCATCTCTCACACTTCTATTATAGAGAAAGGGCAAATAGAAATATTAAAATATTTCTGCTAATTAATTCCCTTTTAATGTGCATGAATTTCATGCACCGGGCCACTAGTATACATATAAAAGCCTAAGCGACCATTATGATCAAACAACTGGAAAGATCGGAAGCGGTCGACCAGTCACTATGACATGCACTGACCACCAGGGGACAGATTCTCAATGGAGGAGTTGCCCCCTGGTGGTCAGTGTGCTCCCACAGCCAACCTCCTGCTGCCCCTCCCCCTGGCCGGCCCTCATCGGTCCCTGGTGCTAAACCTATGGTAGAGACCTGCTTCTGGGTTTCATAAGTAGCACAGCAGCTCCCTCACAGTAATCTATTGAAAGTCAGCCCTTGACACAAGGTGTTGTCTCACTCCCATCTCTTCCCGACCCTGCTGTGGCCTCTAGGCCCAAGGCTAGGACGGGGAACTGGGGGTGGGTGGCAGTGGATATGGCCCCTTTCCAAGGGGGGCCAAGGGCCGGCTCCCTCCTTGGGGCCTGCCGGCTAACCTCCCACAGTCCCTGTCCCCTGGCCAGCCAATCTCCCACGGTCCGCCCCCCCCCCATGCACAAATTCATGCACCAGACCTCTAGTTCTTTCATAAGTCTCTTGGCCATCTGTATGTCTACTTTGGATCAATAGTCTATTTAGGTTGTTTGCTCATTCATAATTGAATTGTTTGTCTTTTGTTAAGTTGCATGAATTGCTTATATATTTTGGATATTAACCCTTTATCAGATATACCATTGCCGAATATGTTCTCACATAGCGTGGGCTCCCTTTTCATTTTTTTGATGGTTTCTTTTGCTGTACAGAAGCTTTTTATTTGGATGTCCCATTTGTTTATTTTCTCCTAAGTTTCCCTTGTTCTAGTAGATGTATCCACAAATATATTGCTACAAGAGATATCTGACATTTTGCTGCCTATGGTTTCTTCTAGAATTTTTATGGTTTCATGACTTACATTTAAGTCTTTTATCCATTTTGAGTTTATTCCTGTGTATGGTGTAAGTTGGTGGTGTGGTTTTATTTTTTTGTATGTATCTGTCCAATTTTCCCACACCATTTATTGAAGAGACTTTACTCCATTGTATGCTCTTGCCTCCTTTGTCAAATACTAATTTAGAGTAATGGCTTAGACAGACTTCTGGGGTCTCTGTTCTATTCCATTAATCTTCATGCCTCCTCTTGTGCCAGTAATAGGTTGTTCTGATTATAGTGGCATTATAGTAAATTTGATATCTGGTACTGTGATCCCTCTGACTTTGTTTATCTTTCAGAAGATTGTTGTGCCTATTCGAGGTCTGTTTTGGTTCCATATAAATTTTTGGAGAATTTTTTCTAGATTTGTGAATTATGCCATTGGTATTTTAATAGGGATTGCATTAAATGTATACATTGCTTTGGGTAGTATGAGATTTTAATTATTTTAGTTCTACCAATCAATGAACACAGTACAGTCTTCCACTTGTTTATATCTTCCTCTATTAGTAGTTTTATGAGTACAATTTTTTTTTACCACTTGGGTTAGGTTTATTCTTAAATATCTTATTTTTTGTTGTTGCAATGGTAAATGGGATTGTTGTTGCTTTTTGTTTGTTTATCTTTCTGATAATTCATTATTGGAATATAAAAATGCCATTGATTTCTGGTTATTAATTTTGTAAGCTGCTACATTACTGAATTGATTAATTAAAACTAGTAGTTTTTTGGTGGAGTCTTTTGGGTTTTCTATGTAACATATCATGTCATCTGCAAATAATGACAGTTTTACTTCTTCCTTTCCATTTTGAATGCCTTTTATGTTTTCTTCTTGTCTCATTGCTGTGACTAGGACTTCCAGTACTGTGTTGAATAAGCGTGGTGAAAGCAGACATTCCTGTCTTGTTCGTGTTCTTAGGGGAAATGGCTTTAGTTATTGCCCATTGAGTATGATGTTGGCTGTAGGTTTGTCATATATGGCATTTATTATGCTGTGCTATGATCTGTTTCCACTTTGCTGAGAGTTTTTATAAAAACAGGTACTCAATTTTGTCAAATGCTTTTTGTGTCTATTGATATGATCATGTGGTTTTGTCTTTCATTTTGTTTATGTGATGTATCACCTTTATTGATTTGTGAATATTGTACCAAACTTGCATCCCTGGAATAAATCTCACATAGTCATGGAATGTGATCTTTTTATTTTTTTTAAATTTTGTTTTATTGCTTAAAGTCTTACAAAGAGTATTACGTATGTCTCCTTCCCCCCCCCCTCCAACCCCCTTGACATTCCCCCGGTCTCCCCTATCCCCCAGTGTCTTGCGTCCATTGGTTATGCTTATATGCATGCATACAAGTCCTTCTTACCCCCCGCCCCCCCCCCAACACTTCCCGGCCTTCCTGCTGTAGTTTGACAGTCTGTTTGATGCTGCTCTGCCTCTGTATGTTTTTGTTCATCAGTTAATAATGGTCTTTATTATCCATAAATGAATGACATAATGTGGTATTTTTCTTTCATTGACTGGCTTATTTCACTTAGCACAATGCTCTCCAGTTCCATCCATGATCTTGTTAATATATTCCTGGATCTGATTTGCTAATATTTTGTTGAGGATTTTAACATCTATATTCATCAAGGATATTGGCTTATGTATTGTCTTTATCTTGTTTTAGAATTAGGGTAATGTTGTCTTCATAAAAAAATATTGGAAGTGTTATTTCTCTTGGGGTTTTTTTTTTGGAATAATTTGAAGAGCATAGGTATTAGTTCTTTGAGTGTTTGGTAAAATTCCCCTGTGAAGGCATCTGTCCCAGGGCATTTCCTGGATGGGCATTTATTCATTATTGCTTCAATTTGTGAGGTGCATATGTCATTAATTTCTACTCTGATATTTATTATTTCTTTCCTTCCTCTTACTCTGGGCTTTTCTTGTTGTTCTCTTCCTAATTCTTTAAGTTGTAGGATTAAATAGTATATTATTAATTTTGTTGTTGTTGTTTTTTGAGGTAAGCCTGTAATGCTATGCACTTCCCTCTCAGGATTGCTTTTGCTGTGTCCCAGAGATTATGAGTTGTGGTGTGTTTGTGTTCATTTATTTCAAACAAGTTTTTATTTACTTCTTGATCTCATTTAATAACATGCTGTTTAGCCTCCATGTGTTGAAATGTTTTGGGGTATTTTTACTGTCGTTGATTTCTAATTTTATTCCACTGTGATCTAAGATGATGTTTGATATGATTTCAATCTTCTTGAACTTGTAGAGTCTTGTTTTGCGTCCTAACATGTGGTCTATCTTTGTGAATGACCCCTGTGCACTTGAGAAGCATATATATTCTGCAGCTTTGGGGTGAAATATTCTATAAATATTAATTAATTCAATATGATCCAGTGTGTCATTTGGAGTCACTATTTTCTTGTTAATTTTTTGTCTGGAAGACCTATCCAATGAAGTCAATGGGTAATAAACTCCTGAATTATTACTGTATTGCTGTCAATCACACTTAAAGTTCTCCAGAAGTGTTTTATATATTTAGGTGCTCCAATATTGGGTGCATATATGTTTACCAGGGATATATCTTCTTGTTGGATGGATCATTAGAGTATTATTTAGTGATATTTATTGTCTCTTGTGATGGCCTTTATTTTGAAGTCTATTTTGTCAGATATGAGTATTGCTACCCCAGCTTTTTTTCCCCATTTGCATGGGAAATATTTTTCCATCCCTTCATTCTCATCTGTGTGAGTCTTTTGTTCTGAGGTTGGTCTCTTGTACACAGCATATATTTGGTTCATTTTTTCATAGAAATTCAGCTATCCTGTGTCTTTTGATTGGAGCATTTAATACATTTACAATTGAGGTTATTATTGATAGGTACTTATTTATTGCAATTTCAATTCTTTATGTCTATGTGTCTGTCTCTGTTTCTTCTTCTCATTACAGCAGTCCCTTTAGCATTTCTTGCTGTGCTAGTTTGTTGGTGACAAACTTCTTTAGCCATATTTTGTTGTTGTTGTTGTTGTTGTTTTGGAAGCTCCTCATTTCACCCTCTGTTTTTGCATGATAACCTTGTTGGATATAGTAATCTTGGTTTCAGATCTTTGCTTTTCATTACCTTGAGTATTTCATGCCATTCTCTTCTGACCTGTAGAGTTTCTAATGAGAAATCATCTGACAGCCTTGTGGGAGCCCCTTTGTAGGTAACAAATTGATTTTCTCTTGTTGCTTTTAACATTCTCTCTTTGTCTTTAATTTCTGTCATTTTAATTATGATGTGTCTGCATGTGGGCCTGTTTACATTCTTCTTGCTTGGAACTCTCTGTGTTTCCTGAACTTGCATGTCTTTTTTCTTCACTAAGTTAGGGAAACTTTCTGCCATTATTTCCTCAAACAGGTTCTCTATCCCTTTCTTATTTTCTTCCCCTTCTTATACTCCTTTGATGTGAATATTGTTATGTGTCATGTCCCACAACTCCCTTAATCTGTCTTTCTGGGTGTTTTTTTTCTTTTTGGTCCTCTGATTGAGTTCTTTTTTCTACCCTGTCTTCTAATTCACTGATATGATCCTCAGCTTCCTCTAATCTGCTGTGTATTCTTTACAATGTGTTCTTTATTAGTCATTTTTCATTCCCAACTGGTCTTTTTTCATAGTTACTGTATCTTTTTTCATGCTGTTGAGAATCCTTGCCATCATTATTCTGAACTCTATATCTGATAAATTTTTAAATTTCCATTTCATTTAGCTCTTCTTCTGGAGAATTCTCATGTTCTTTCATTTAATGTTTGGCTTGCTTTTTCCTCTCTATTTTGGCTGCCTGTTTGTTTTTGTGTCTAATAGATCTGCTAGTACTCCCAATCTCTAGTGCAGGACAAAGGCAGACTCTGTTTGAGACTGGCCCTGAGTACCTTTTTTGGAGCTATCTGCATTCCACAGCATATGACTCCCTCTGCTAGAGCCTAGTGCCTTTGGAAAGGACAAAGATGTGCACCAAGGTCCACTTTTCATAGCCCCAGACTCAGAAGAAGATCAGGCAAAGACTCCATAGATTCACCTCTAACTGCATTCTTATTGTTACGCAGTCTTAATTAACCACAGGCTATCGAGTACAGGGTGGGGCAAGAGTTTTTCCAACAGAGTGGGGCAATTGCTGCTCCCCTACCCCACCTTCTAAACACTGCCTTGATGGTAAAGACCTGATGGAGAAAGTTATCTATGGTATTTGGAAATGACTCAGCACAGGAAACCAGGGTGGCTGCCTTCTGAGCTCTAACCCAAGAGCCCCCAACCCGGGATTCTCTTCACACAGCTCTAGTCCACTCTTCCCTCCCTCTGCTGGAGCAGAAGGTGAATGGCTGCACAAAATTTTTTGTGTGTTTGCCCTTTAAGAGGATGCCTGCATTTTTAGCCATCTCTTCCTCGCAGACAGAGCCCTGCTGCTTTTCATAGCCAGATATTATGTGGGCACCTTTCTCAGTTCTGGTGCTCTGGGCTGGGTTGTCCAATTTGATATTTAGTCCCCAGAGTTCTCAGCGGGAGCACCCCACACCTGAGTTATCTCTCCAGAACTTGAGCTATTGCCTATGGGAGCCTGGAAGCTCTTTCTCACTTCTTCACTTCCTAACCATCTCTATACAGTCTCCACTTTCCATCATTAGACATCAGGAATTTCTCCAGGTAGTCTTCATTTGATTATTCAGGATGATTTTTCTGTATTTTAGTTGTAATTCCAGTTTTGTCCTGGGAGAGTTTCAATGTAGCTTCCACTTTGCTGCCATTTTCAAACTCCCAACGAACAACTTTATTCTCACCAATTTGACTACTTAGATAATATGAAACAATAGCTTCATTGACACAAACTCCAAAAGTAGTTAACAGTAAGATACCTGAGTACTGCAACTGCTCAGAAAAAAAATATGATCTAAATAGTTATCTATCAATCAAAAATACTGAATTCAGATTAAAAATATTACAACTATAAAATGCTGAACCTTGATGCTTTCATTAGAATATTTTTAAAATATATTTTATTGATTTCAGAGAGGATGGGGGAGGAAGAAAGTGATAGAAACATCAATGATAAGAGAGAACCATTGATCAGCTGCCTCCTGCATGCCCCATACTGGGGATTGAGTACACAACCTGGGCATATGCCCTGACCTGGAATCAAATCATGACCTCCTAGTTCATAGTCATCGAAATATTTTGCCAGGCATTCTAGGTATACTGGTATTAAAACCAATTCCACATAATTTCCCCATAAAATAAAAGTGACTACTTCCCAACTTTAGGTGGCCAGCAATACTTTACCATGGAATTCAAGCAGTTATCTTACAAGGAAAGAAAACTATAGTGTCATCAGAGAAATGATAGCATAAGAAATCCCTTTGGCCTTCCCCTAAATTTCAACAAGATAACCAAATATAATTAAAAAAAAAATCCCTACTCAATAAAGAGGCATGACTGAGAGACCCACATATTGAAACATCTAAAGGTGGAAAATTGGAGTAAATGAGGAGATGAGAAGGGTGACAGCCCAGAGAGCCTGCAGACACAGCGCCACATCCAGGAGCTCATGGATTAGCCTGGAAAGCGGAGGAAGCCAGTGGTAGTAAATACTTTCTTTAGCCAGGAGGAACAGAAAGCTGTGGGAGGCAGGACAGCAGGGCAAGCAGAGTGAACAGTGACTGAGCCAGCATACTCATAACAGAGCATGTTCTTCCATGCAGCTCCCCAATGATGGGCAAAATATCTTCATGTTGCCCTTGAAGTTGGGTGGAGGAACATATCATCTATAAAGTAAGAGCTACTGCAGTAAAATGGTGTTTCCCTCTGTGACTTTTCCCCCAGTGAGATGGTTGGGGTAGGACCCCATGGAGGTCAGGGGTCATCATTATAGTGAGGCAAAAAGAACCCCACCCTGAAGCAGCCCACTGTACTGTCTTATGGAAACTATGGAGTTAAGTCTAGGAGATAACAAAGGAAAAATCTTGTGATTCAACATTATCTATTGGTAAAGAGTAGAAAGACCTCATCAGAGAAAGCTGCTAGAGACCACTAATACAGACAGATAGATATGCCTAGATCAGTGGTCTGCAAATTCATTAGTCAACAGAGCCAAATATCAATAGTACAATGATTGAAATTTCTTTTGAGAGCCATATTTTTTAAACTCAAACTATATAGGTAGGTACATTGTTATTAACTTAATTAGGGTACTCCTAAGCTGGCCTTTGCTAAAAATGTTCTCGATCTGATTGAGGTACATTCGCTGAGGTCGACCCCTTCCAACTCTCCCATCCACACTCGTCTTGTATTCTTGTTTCATCTATCTCCTTTTATTCATCCTCTCTATATGTCCAAACCATCTCAACATACCTTAAAAAATGTTTCATTTTGTAGTAATAAAGCCACCATCACAAAAAGTAATTACAATTCTTAAATTGATGACGAAAGTACCTGTAGGATTGCAGCTGGTTGGAGAAATACAGGTAACTTTATGCTTCAAGTAGGCTCTTTTGTCACCCGTGCACGATTTGTGGACGTGACTAGCACTAACCATTGCACAATGAGACTGCTGACTGACTGGCTCACTCAACTCGTGCACGGCGAGCGCACCTTCCCCCCCCCCCCCCCCAGCGTATCCTGCGGCCTGCCTGCGACGCGTCTACCATTACCCGGCCGACCGACACCCCCCACTTCTAACACCACTTCTTCAAAATAGACTCGCCCAGGCCGAAAACTGACTTCTGCGCATGGGCCACAAAGTTTCAATCGCATTGTATGTGCATGCCTGCATGTGGTATTTTGTGGAAGAGCCACACTCAAGGGGCCAAAGAACCACATGTGGGTCGCAAGACGCGGTTTGACGACCACTGGCCTAGACAAAGAAGAAGAGAAAATACCATGAATAGTAATGGTAGTGAGGATAATCAGAACAAAAATTAAATATCACCAGAAAGCAAGCAGGAACACATGGAAATATGTGACATAAATGACAGAGATTTCAAGATTGCACTTCTGAAAATATTCTATGAGATACGAGAAATTCCAAAGAGGCAATTCAATGCACTCGTAAATCAAATCAATGAACAAAACGAGTACTTTACCAAAGATTGAAACATTAAAAAAGAACCAATCAGAAATCCTGGAAATGAAGCATGTAATCAGAGATTAAGAGTGAACTACTGAGTATAGAAAACAGAGTCAACCAGAGGGAGGAAGGGATTAGTGATATCAAACAGGAATCTAGAAATGACACAGAGGAAAGAAGAGAGAGACTAGAGTATAAGGAAAAATGAAAGAGCTCTATGAGAACTATCTGACTCCACAAAAAACACACAATATTATTAGAATAATAGAAATTCCATAAGATGAAGAGAGTGAGAAGGGAATGGAGAGTAAATTCAAACAAATAGTGGATAGCACTTCCCAAATCTATGGAAAGAACTAGATCCTCAAATAAAATAAATAAACAGAACATCTAGGTACCTCAATTCAAAGAGGTCATCTCAAAAACACTTTGTATTAAAACTGCCAAAAAATAATGACAATGAAAAATTTCTCAAAGCAACCAGGGAAAAGAAGGAAGTGATCTACAAAGGAAAACTCATAAAGATTTCATCTGACGTCTCAGAAGAAACTCTACAAGCCAGAATAGTGTGGAATTAAATATGCCAACATCTGAAAGAGAAAAATTACCAGCCATAAATGACATATCCATCAAAATTATCCTTTTAATTATAAAGAAGAAATAAAGACATTTCCAGACATAGAAGCTGAGGGATTTTATCAGCATAAAACCTCCATTGCAGGAAATATTTAAGGGAGTTATTCTACATGAAACAAAGAACATAAGGTCACAACACTAAGAATAAGATCACCAAAAACCTTACATCATAAACAAGGATAATATGTGGCAACAAAAACATAAAAGGGTAGGGGCAACAGTCTGAACTGGCAAAGGAGCATGAAGATCAGATGCACTCAAATGAAAACAAAACAAAACACGAAAAGACAAAAACAAAAGCAAAAATACTACAGTATACATGCAACTTCATTTTTTATAAATCTAATGGTAACCACACATAAACATTTTCAAACCAGGACACATAGCTTTAAAAAAGAAGAAACAGAAAAGATATATGGGATACCTCTAAACAACAAAAAAGACAGATACAGAAAGGGGAAAAAATACAATGGAGGAACAGAGCTATTAGAAAACAAAAGAAAAATGTATATAGGAAATCCCCATACATTGATAGTTACCACAAATGTAAATGGTCTGAATTCACCAATAAAGAGGGACAGAGTAGCAGAGTCGATCAAGAAACAAAACCCAACCATAGGCTGCCTACAAGAGATACATCTAAGTTGCAAAGACAAAGGTAGATAAAACGAAAAAGTATAGAAAGTGATTCTCCAAGCAAATAATATCCACAGAAAAGCAGGTGTACCCATACTTGTGTCTGACAAAATAGATTACAAGATAACAAGAGACAAAGATGGACACTTTATAATGATAAAGGAGACACTACATAAAGAAAGCATAACATTTCTCAATATATATGCACTCAACCAGGGAGCACTGAATTATATAAACAAACTAGAGGCCTGGTGCATGAAATTCGTGCACTGGGGATGGGTGGGGGGTCCCTTAGCCCAGCCTGTGCCCTCTCGCAGTCTGGGACTCCTCCCTCCTTACTGCTCACCTGCTTGCTGCTTCCTACCACTCGGCTTGCTGCTCCTTAGGGCTGACGCCAAGGCCTTGGGTCTGCTGGTTGTCGGGCCTGCGGGTTTGTGTCTCTGATACCCCCAGCAGCCCCAGCACCAAGGTAGTGGGCCTTGGGCCTGCTAGGTGCCAAGCCTGCTGGTTTGTGTCTCCAATCAAGCCCCCAGCAGCCCCAACATCGCCTCAGCGGGCCTTGGAGCTGCTGGGTGCCGGGCTCCCCTGAGTGTTTGTGTCTCTAATCCGGCCCCCAGCAGCCCCAGCACCGCCTAAATAACTTAAGGGAAACTTTATTTAGTCTTCTTTTAAAAGCAATCTAGTTTAAAAATGAGTTGCAGTTAAGAGAGAACAAAGAACATGGTACCTAAGAGTGAGATAGACAGACAGAGGAGAGGCTGGGCACTGGTCAGGGGCTTACATGCCAACTGTTCTCCACCTGGGAAATGATGTAAAATCAGTTTATTTAGTTTTCTGCTCAATGGTCTTCTCCAGCAAGTGGAGTGGCATCTGCTCACTTCTCCCTGGGGCCTGGCTTGGTGGTCGCCTTGGGGTCTGGCTGCGCTCCAGTGAGCTCCGCACGGGCCTGCCTGCTCCGACTGGCCCTGTCCACACATTGCTTCCTCCGAGTCTTCCTTGGGCACAGCCCCGGTCCATCACCTCCTCCTGTGTCTGCACCGCTTCCACAGGCTGAGAAAGAGGCCCACACGGAGCTCAGGTCTGCAGGGAGCTGGTCCTCTGCTTTCAGAACCTTCGGGATCTCCGCTTGCGATTGTTCCCTTCCATGACCTTCCTTCCCTTCTCGGAGCACTGCATGCCTGCCCTCCAGCAGCAGGTTGTCTTTGTGTGGCTTTCAGGGCAGCCTTCAGGGCCTGGTGGCCACACTGCAGCACTTCTGCTTTGGGCGCTGGGCCTGAGGCCCGCCCCTGAAGGCGGGAGGCTCCCCACCAAGTCCTGCTACACCAGGCGCATGCGTTCGCCCCCCACCCCACCCACCCCACCGCGCCCTCCAGGCATGGCGGCTCCATGCTGTGCTCAGGGCCTGGGAGTTAAGCAGCAGGGTGGTCCTGGTGCCCTAGAGCTGGGCCAGCATCAGCTTCCTGTGCTGGGCAGAGATGGGGGGGGTGGAGCTCAGGCTGGACCCTGCAGGAGGCCCCTGAGGGCATCTCTCTGCTCCTTCTGGAGGGCCCTTTGGGCTCCCCCGCCAGGCAGGTGGTCCTGCCCTCCATCTCTGATAGCTGGGAGCCACTGCCAGGGCTTGGTGCACCCCCGCAATTCCAGCAGGGCCCAGCTTTGTGAGGGGAGCCCTGAGTCCTAGTGCTGGTGGCTGTGGCAGCCAAGCAGAGTTCTTACAGGCTGCGGTTGGGGGCTCCCTCTGCCAGCAGCTGCAGGAGGCTGGCCTCAGATTTGGACTTGAGCAGGTAGGGCAGGCGGGGCAGCAGCTGGACAGGGGTGCTGTGGCAGAGGCGGGGCTAGGGCGGGGGTGAAGGGGCCTGTGGTAAATGTAGGGGCAGGACACTGGCTCCACCACAGGAGCTGGGGTCGCAAAGTCTTGCAAGGAGGTGGGGAAGAGTCCATGGAGCAGGAGCTGCCCTTCCCGGGGCCCAGGGCCAGCAGTTCGCTGGTCAGTGTGACAGATGAGGCGGTGGTACTGAGGGACATCTCGTCCGACTGGGGCCGCCCTCGAACTCGGGAGAGGAGAGCGTCTCCGGGCTCCAGCACCACCATGGCCAGGGTCTCTGTGGAGCCGTCAGAGGCACAGTGCTGGGAGCCCAGGCTGTTGCTGCTTTTGCGCAGGATGGTGGGGGAGCTGGGAGTGGAAGTGCTACTCTCCCCACCCTCCTCTTCCTTCTCATCTTCCTCCTCTTCCTCCTGCTCATCCTCCTCCAGGCTCTGCAGGTGCTGCTAGCTGCCCGCGTGCTCCTGTGCATGCAGCTGAACAACTGGTTCTGGGCATTGTAAATGAAGTCCATCCAACCTCGGCACAGAGCCTCCCCCCTAGCCTGGAATGTGTAGGCCCCCACGGCACTGTGGAACTTGTTCAGGTAGATGAGGAGGAAGGAGCCAGGGTCCCGCAGCTCCTGGAACACGATCTTGTCCACCAGCAGTGGTGGCCTGATGACCTTGGTCCTCTCAGTCTTCTTCACTGCCTTGGTCACTAAGAGCAGGTCCGTGAAGAGGAAGCAGTACACGTCCATCTTTCTGTCCTTTCCCTCCTTCATCCTCAGGCTGCCCTCCAACAGCAGCTGACCCGTCTCCTCTGGGGAGGCACCAGGGATGGGACCAGTCAGGTCCAGGTGCAGAAATTCCTTCAGGAGCTTGTCCACCTCATTGTTGCTACCCTCCACCACCTCCTAGGACTCAATGCGGCTCACCATGGCCACCAGCCGCTGCCGCTCCTGTCGCTGCCGCATGCACGCGTTCACGTGGTGGATGAAGCGCTCCACGGAGCTGATCATGGTGATGATGGCCTCCTTGGCACGCTGCTCATCTGTCTTCCTCAGCACCGCCTTGAGCAGCAGCGGGTACTTGGTGAGCCGATGGTGGGGCTTGGCGAGCATGTCGCTCAGCTTCAGCCTCTGGCACTGCTGGTGCTTCTCGGCCCACATCACATAGGCCGGGAAGAGGTTGTTGTAATGCAGCAGGCTGCGCGTGTACTCCATGCAGCCCTCCTCCTCCATGCAGTACCAGATGTAGGGCTTGAAGAGGGAACGAACATCTCAAAGCCTTTGAGGAGGTAGGACCTGGGCTGCAGCAGCACCTGCATGCACAGTGCCTTCTCCACCATCAGTGCCATCACGCTGCCCCAATGCCAGCGGTGCAGACTTGCGATCTCGGGGATGTTCCTGAACAGGAGCGGGGCATGGAGGTGTCGGGTCTCCTCCCCAGGATGACCCTTCACCCGGGAGTCCCCACCGCTCCATTCACCCCCTCAGCCAGTGGGGAGCGCCCTCGGTGGGTCTGCTGCTCTGGGTGCTGGGGAGGAGGAGACCGGCGGCGGATGAGGCCCTGGAGGA
Source organism: Myotis myotis (assembly GCF_014108235.1). Classification (NCBI taxonomy): domain Eukaryota; kingdom Metazoa; phylum Chordata; class Mammalia; order Chiroptera; family Vespertilionidae; genus Myotis; species Myotis myotis. The sequence goes on from NW_023416335.1 coordinate 102,786,726, forward strand.
GGCCAGGACACATGGCACCCCCACCACCACCCAGCATCCTGCTGGGGCCTGCACCCAGGAGGGCAAGGCCCTGAAGCAGGAGGAGGCCCTGGAAGGTGGGCGGCTCCCCAGCACCTCCCGCTGCACCAGGTGCAGGCGCCCACCCCCACCCCCGCCCTCCAGGCCTGTGTGGCTCCACTCTGCGCTCAGGGCCTGGGCAGCGTTCCAGGAGTGGTGCATGGAGGTGTCAGGACTCCTCCCCAGGGTGACCCTTCACCTGGGAGTGTCCTGCTCCATTCACCCCCTGGCCAGTGGGGAGCACCCTCGGTAGGTCCGCTGCTCTGGGCGCTGGGGAGGAGGCCTGCAGAGGGTGAGGCCCTGAAACAGGAGGAAGACCAGGACTCAAGGCGCCCCCACCTCCACTCCCTGTCCCTCTTGGGCCTGCACCCAGGAATGCCATGGCTGCAGCAGGGCCACCAGCTGGGCTTGGAGGTGAGTCCTCCGCGCACAGTCCCAGCAGCCTGCTTGGTGTGGGTGGGGGTTTCGGGTCACCTTGAGGGAGGCTTGGGCCTTTCTCTGCTCCTCTCCTGGTGGAGCTGAGGGTCAGAGGAGTCGCCTTCCAGCCCCCAAGCTGCTTCTCAGAGTCGGAAGTTGCACCATCTGGCCTCTGCCTAGGATGGGACCTCTGCACCCCCAGGGTGCATAAACACACAGGGCTTCCATCAGGCTTTGCAGCAGGCAGGCCTCACTGCTCTGCAAGCTTGGGGGTCCTTTGGCTTGCTCCACCACTTGAAGCCTAGTATACAAATTAACCACCATCTTTGTTGGTGGTTAATTTGCATATCACCCTGATTAGCCAATGGGAAGCATAGCGGAGGTATGGTTAATTACCTTTTTTGTCTTTTATTAGATAGGATATTCACAGAACTAAAGGGAAAAACAGATTAAACACAATCATAGTTTTGAAAGCTATAGACAGATAAACCAAAGAGAAAATCAATAAAGAAATAGCAGCCTGGGTCGATATCTGGGTTCTCTGTTCTATTCAAATGGTTTATATGTCTGTTCTTGTGCCAGTACCAGGCTGTACTGAGAACAGTGGCTTTGTAATATAGCTTGAAATCTGGTACTGAGATTCCACCTATTTTGTCTTTCTTTCTCAGGATTGCCTGGGCTATTCGGGGTCTTCTTTTATTCCAGATGAATTTTTGGAGAGTTCTTTCTAGGTCTGTGAAATATGCTGTTGGTATTATAATGGGGAGTGCATTGACTCTATAGATTGCATTGGGAGTATGGACATTTTAATGATGTTGAGTCTACCAATCCATGAGCATGGTATGTTCTTCCATCTGTTTATGTCTTCCTCTATCTCTTTTTTCAGTGTCCTGTAGTTTTCCGCATATAGGTCTTTTACCTCCTTAGTTAAGTTTATTCCTAGGTATCTTAATTTATTTGGTGTGATAGTAAATGGGATTGCTTTTTTAGTCTCTCTTTCTGTAAGTTCACTATTGGTGTATAGAAATGGCCCAGATTTCTTGGCATTAATTTTGCATCCCGCTACATTGCCAAATTCATTTATTAAGTCTAATAGGTTTTTGATGGAGTCTTTAGGGTTTTTTATGTACAATATCATGTCATCTGCAAATAAGGACAGTTTTACTTCTTCTTTTTCAAATTCGATGCCTTTTATTTCTTCTTGTCCAATTGCAGTGGCTAATACTTCCAGTACTATGTCGAACAGGAGTGGTGAGAGTGGGCATCCCTGTCTTGTTCCTGTTCGTAAGGGAAATGGTTTTAGGTTTTGTCCATTGAGTATGATGTTGGCTGTGGGTTTGTCATATATGGCTTTTATTATGTTGAGATATGATCCTTCTATTCCCATTTGATGAGAGTTGTTTTAATCAAAAATGGGTGTTGGATTTTGTCAAATGCTTTTTCTGCATCAATTGATATGACTGTGTGGTTTTTCTCTCTCAATTTGTTTATGTGATGTATCATGTTTATTGATTTGCAGATATTGTACCATCCTTGCATCCCTTGGATAAATCCTACTTGGTCATGGTGAATGACCTTTCTGATGTGATGCTGGATCTGATTTTCTAGAATTTTGTTGAGGATTTTGGCATCTATGTTCATGAGGGATATTGACCTGTAATTCTCTTTCATTGTGTTGTCTTTATCTGGTTTTTGTATTAGGGTGATGCTGGTTGGCTTCATAGAATGTGCTTGGAAGTGTTCCTTCTTCTTGAATTTTTTGGAATAGTCTGTGTATGAGGATAGGTTTTAGTTCTTCCTTGAATGTTTGGTAAAACTCCACTGTGCAACCGTCTGGCCCCAGACTTTTGTTTGCTGGAAGCTTTTTGATTACTGCTTCAATTTCTTCCATAGTTATTGGCCTATTGAGATTTTTAGATTCTTCCTGATTAGGTTTTGGAAGGTTGTATTTTTCTACGAATATGTCCAATTCCTCTATATTTTCTAGTTTGTTGTAATAGAGTTGTTCATAGTATTTTTTTTAACAATTCTTTGTATTTCTGTGGGGTCTGTTGTTATTTTGCCTCTTTCGTTTCTGATTTTGTTTATTTGTGTCCTCTCTCTTTGCTTCTTGGTGAGCCTGGCTAGAGGTTCATCAATCTTGTTTATCCTTTCAAAGAACCAGCTCTTGGTTTTGTTGATCTTTTGTATTGTTTTTTTGGTCTCTGTGTCATTTATATCAACCCAAACCACTATGCTCAATTAATATTTGACAATGAAGGCATGAACATACAAATGAGTCAAGACAGTATCTTCAATTAATGGTGTTGGGAAAATTGGACAGATACATGCAAAAAAAATGAAACTAGACCACCAACTTACACCATACACAAAAATAAACTCAAAATGGATAAAGGACTTTAACATAAGACAGGAAACCATAAAAATACTAGAGGAATCCACAGGCAGTGTAATCTCAGACATATGCTGAAGCATTTTCTTGACCGATACCACTCCTAGGGCAATGGAAACTAAAGATAAAATAAACAAATGGGACTACATCAAAATAAAAAAGCTTTTGCACAACTAAAGAAACCATCAACAAAACAAGAAAGCACACTAATGGGAGAACATATTTGCAAATGTTATCACTGATAAAGATTTAATCACCAACGTTTACAGGGAACTCACAACTTAATAAAAGGAAGATAAATGATCCAATTAAAAAATGGGCAATGGACCTAAATAGATACTTTTCTAAAGAAGACAGAAGGAAGGCCAAGAGACATATGAAAACATGCTCAAAGTCACTAATTAACCGAGAGATGCAAATCAAAATGACAATGTGGTACCATCTCACACCTGTCAGAATGGCAATTATCAACAAATCAACAAACGACAAATGCTGGTGAGGATGTGGAGAAAAAGGAACCCTCGTGCACTGCTGGTGGGAATGCAGACTGGTGCAGACACTGTGGAAAACAGTATGGAGTTTCTTCAAAAAACTAAAAATGGAACTCCTATTTGACCCAGTGATCTCACTTCTAGGAATATATCCCAAGAAACTATAAACACCAATCAGAAAGGATATATGCACCCCTATGTTCATAGCAGCACAATTTACCCTACTTAAGATCTGGAAACAGCCTAAATGCCCATCAGTGGATGAGTGGATTACAAAACTATGGTACATCTATACAATGAAATACCATGCTGCTATAGAAACGAAGGTATTCTTACAATTTGCAGTGAAAGGCGCGCCGCCCGCCTCTGCGGGCGGTGCGGGAGGAGGAGTCCGGCCGCTGGGCTCTGGAACCCCTCCGCGCCCGCCGTAGGGTCTGGCCTCCCTGGAGCGGGTCCAAGTGTCCTGACCGGCCACCGCCGAGGGGTGGGGCCAAGCAGCGACCGATGGGGAGGTCGTGGGAGCGGAAGGCCTTGCCGCCTGGCTCTTTCTTCCCTTCCCCCGTGGTCCGCTCCCCACTTGCCCGCACTGGGGCCGGGGGTCCATGCGGCCCTCGGGGCCGGTCAGAGGGGCCGGGGCCTGCGTGGGCCGGCCGCCGGGCGCCATGAGGCACGGCCTGGCTGCGCTGTGCCGTGCTGCTGGCGGCCTCGGGCTTCGACTCCCCGGCCCACAGCGGGAACCTGGTGCGGGCCGCCACCTGCCTGCTGCCCCCTGGACTGGACCCATGCGGCAGCGGCGGCGGCGAAGCAGGGCGCGTGCCCTAGCCCGAGGAGACGGAAGAGGAGGCTATCGCTGGTGCCCCGGGGGACGAGACGGAGGACGTGGACTTCCTGTCTGGGCTGGAACTGGTCGATTTGCTGGACCCCCGGCGATCGGACTAGCCCCTGGAGCCCGGGTGAGGACTGCGCCCTCCATCTTTCTTGGGTCCTCCATTTTTTGACAGAGCCATGTGCTTCTTCCTGGAAGAAGCCTCTGCTAGCCACACCCAGGATTTCTCTGGACTAACCAATAATAATCAAGGGAAGTGCACATGATCCGCAGAAACAAGTACCGCCCGGATCTGCGCATGGCCGCCATCCACAGGGCCAGTGCCATCCTGCACAGCCAGAAGCCTGTGATGGTGAAGAGGAAGCGGGCCTGCCCCACCAAGAGCTCCTGAACACCCCTCCCCCTAAAGCAATAAAGGATCAGCCAAGGGGAAAAAAAAAAAACAAAACTCTCAATGCTACTGTAACAGAATTAAAGTTTTCTCCCATTAATATTGACATTGGCAACTTTGAAATGCAATTGCTGGATTTAAAAAAACAAAGCACTCTGGAGCTCGAAATTTGAACATCTTTGTGCTGATATAGAAATATTGGAGAAAAACAAATGTGAACTTAGTTCACAGCACAAGTGGTCTGTTTGAAATACCTGGAGAAGGAAGATATGTTGATTTTTAACACCTGGAATAGTATTCCTAACTCATATAATCAACTGAAAAAAACAGCATTTGCTGTTCTTTCCTTATTCGGGTCTACATATTTATGCAAACAATCATTTTCAAGCATGAACCTTATCAAGAGTAAATTGAGAAGTCGTCTTATTGATGAGAACCTGGAATCGTGCCCAAAAATTAAAAACAACATACAAACCTGACTTACCCAAACTTTCTAAGGAGATGCAAGGCCATTGTTCACATTAGTGTTTGTCAGTCGTTGTCATGATTTAATTTTATGGATATTGTAAAGTAAATTGTAAGGAATTTCGTTTTATCAATAAATAATATAATTATTAACTATGATATCAAGTTTTACTCAACATACCTATAGTTTAACTAAGACTTAAAACTTTAAGTAAAGTTTATTAAGTTAATTTTAGGGAACGTTGTGGAGTGAAAAAATTTAGTGTCGAGGATTGAGAAAGGTATGTTGAGATGGTTTGGATATATAGAGAGGATGAACGAAAGGAGTTAGATGAAACAAGTATACAAGACTAGTGTGGATGGGAGAGTTGGAAGGGGTCAACCTCAGCGAATGTACCTCAATCAGATTGAGGACGTTTTTAGCAAAGGCCAGCTTAGGAGTACCCTAATTAAGTTAATAACAATGTACCTACCTATATAGTTTAAGTTTTAAAAATTTGGCTCTCAAAAGAAATTTCAATCGTTGTACTGTTGGTATTTGGCTCCGTCGACTAATGAGTTTGCCAACCACTGCCCTAGGAGATGTATCCACAAATGTATTGCTATGAGAGATGTCTGAGATTTTTCTTTTAAGATTTTTATGGTTTTTCAACTTACATTTAAGCCTTTTATCCATTTTGAGTTTATTTTGGTGTATGGTGGTCTAGTTTAATTTTTTTTTTCTTATATCTGTTCAATTATCCCAATACCATTTGTTGAAGAGACTGTTTTGACTCCATTGTATGCTCTTGCCTCCTTTGTCAAATATTAAATGAGCATAACGGATTGGGTCAATTTATGGGGTCTCTGTTCTGTTCATTAATCTATATGTCTGTTCATGTGTCAGGATGTTTTGAGTAGAGTGGCTTTGTAGTATAACTTGATATCTGACATTGTGATTCCTCCAACTTTGTTCTTTCTCAAGATTGCAGCAGCTATTTGGGGTCTTCTGGGCTCCATATAAATTTTAGGAGTATTTGTTCTAGATCTGTGAAATATGCTGTTGGCATTTTAGTAGGGATTGTATTGAATCTGTAGATTGCCTTGGGTAGTATGGACATTTTAATGATGTTGATGCTACCAATCCCTGAACACGGTATATGCTTTCACTTGTTCACATCTTCTATCTTTTTTCCCCCCAAATCCTGTAACTTTCCAAGTACAAGTCTTTTACCTCCTTGATTAAGTTTATTACTTAATCAATATCTTAATTTTTTGTTGCAATGGTAGATGGGATTTTTTTTCATTACTATTTATGAGAATTCATTATTGTCGTATTAAAAAGCCATCATTTTTTGAGTGTTGATTTTGTATCCTTCTACAATGTCAAATTCATTTATTAAATCTAGTAGTTTCTTGATGGGTTCTTTAGGGTTTTCCATGTACAATATCACACCATGTGCAAATAATGTGAAAGTTATTTGAAGAAATAACTTCAGAAAACTTCCTGAGGTGTGGAAGAAGAAAGTCACACAAGCACAGAGTCCCAAACAAGATGAACCCGAAAAGACTCACACCAAGACACATCATAATTACCATGGCAAATGTTCAGGACAAAGAGAGAATCTTAAAGGCTGCAAGAGACTGACAGAAAATTGCATACAAGGGATCCCCCATTAGATTATCAAATGACTTCTCAACAGAAACACATCAAGCCAGAAAAGAATAGACAGAAATTTACAAAGTGATGCAAAGCAAGGGACTGAATCCAAGAATACTCTAGCCAGCAAGGTTATCATTCAAAATTGAAGGGGAAATAAGAAGCTTCAAAGACAAATAAGGCTAAGGGAGTGTATCACCACCAAGCCAGCAATGCAAGAAATGCTAAAGGGACTGGTGTAAAAAGAAGAAATAAATAGCTAAGAAAGAAAACAGGCACAAAAACTAAAAATGGCTACAAACAAGTACCTTTCGATAATAACTTTAAATGTAAAGAGACTAAACGCTCCAATCAAAAGACATCGAGTGGCTGAATGGATAAAAAAACGTGACCCTTTTATATGCTGTCTACAAGAGACCCACCTCAGAATAAGAGACTCACACAGACTGAAAGTGAAGGGATGGAAAAATATCTTTCAGGAAAATGGAAATGAAAAAAAAGCTGGAATTGCAATGCTTATATCTGACAAAATAGACCTCAAAGTGAAGGCAATAACAAGAGATAAGGAAGGCCACTTCATAATACTAAAGGGATCGATACAAGAGGATATAATCCTGATAAACATATATGCACCCAATGCAGGAGCACCCAAATAAATAGCTAACTAAATAAATCAATAAACTCCCAGAAGATATCAAGGAAGAGAGCAACAACAATACAATCATAGTAGGGGAGTTTAATAGACCACTGACATCACTGGATAAATCCTATAGACAAAAAATCAGCAAAGAAACAGTAATCCTAAATGACTCACTAGATCAAATGGACTTAATTGACATCTTCAGAACATTTCACCCCAAAGCCATGGAATATACCTTCTTTTCAAGTGCACATGGGGCATTTTCAAAAATAGACCACATATTGGGTCACAAACAAAGTCTTCACAAATCCAAGAAGAATGAAATAATACCAAGCATCTTCTCAGACCACAGTGGCATAATATTAGAAATAAACAACAATAAAAACAATCCAAAAAAATTCAAACACTTGGAAGCTGAAAAGCATGCTATTGAACAATGATTGGGTTACCAAAGAGATTAAAGAAGAAAATAAAAACATCCTGGAAACTAATGACAATAAAAAGCACAACAATCCAAAATCTATGGGACACAATGAAAGCAGTCCTGAGAGGGAAGTTTATAGCTCAACAGGCCTACCTCAAACAACAAGAAAAAATGGTAATAAATCATCTAACTCTACAACTCAAATAATTAGAAAGAGAGCAATAAGAAAAGCCCACAGTATCCAGAAGGAAGGAGATAATAAAGATCAGAGCAGAAAAGAATGACATAGAGACCAAAAAACCAATAGAGATGATCAATGAAACGAAGAGCAGGTTCTTTAAAAGGATAAACAAGATTGATGAACCTCTATCCAGGCTCACCAAGAAGCAAAGAGAGAGGACCCAAATAAACAAAATCAGAAACAAAAGAGGCAAAATAACAACAGACCCCACAGAAATACAAAGGATTGTTTAAAAAAAAATACTATGAATAACTCTATTCTAACAAACTAGAAAACATGGAGGAAATGGACATATTCCTAGAAAAATACAACATTCCAAAACTCAATCAGGAAGATTCTAAAAGTCTCAATAGGCTGATAACTATGGAAGTAATTGAAGCAGTAATCAAAAAGATTCCAGGAAACAAAAGCCCGGTGCCAGAAGGCTTCACAGGAGAGTTTTACCAAACATTCAAGGAAGAACTAAAACCTATCCTCATACTCAGACTATTTCAAAAAATTCAAGAGGAAGGAACACTTCCAAGCACATTCTATGAAGCCAGCATCACCCTAATACCAAAACAAGATAAAGACAACACAATGAAAGAGAACTACAGGCCAATATCTCTTATGAACATAGATGCCAAAATCCTCAACAAAATTCTTGCAAATGGGATCCAGCAGTACATCAGAAAGATCATACACCATGACGAAGTAGAATTTATTTTGGGGATGTAAGGATGGTACAATATCTGCTAATCAATAAACATAATATATCTCATAAACAGATTGAGAGATAAAAACCACATAGTCATATCAATTGATGCAGAAAAAGCATTTGACAAAATCCAACACCCTTTCTTGATAAAAACTCTCAGCAATGTGGCAATAGAAGGATCATATCTCAACATAATAAAAGCCATATATGAAAAACCCACAGCCAACATCATAAGCAATGGGCAAAAACTAAAACCATTTCTCCTAAGAACAAGAACAGGACAGGGATGTCCACTCTCACTACTCCTATTCAACGTAGCACTGGAAGTACTAGCCATTGTGATCAGACAAGATAAACTAAAAGGCATCCAAATTGGAAAAGAAGAAGTAAAACACTCCTCATTCGCAGAGGACATGATACTTTACATCGAAAACCCTAAAGACTCCATCAAAAAATTATTAAATTTAATAAATGAATTCATCAATGTAGCAGGATACAAAATTAACACCAAGAAATCTATGGCATTTCTATACACCAATAAGGAACTTACAGAAAGGGAGACCAAAAAAGCAATCCCATTTACCATCACACCAAAAAATTAAGATACCTAGGAATAAACTTGACTAAGGAGGTAAAAGACCTCTACTCAGAAAACTACGGGACACTGGAAAAGGAGATAGAGGAAGACATAAACACATAGAAGAACATACAATGTTCATGGATTGGTAGAATCAACATCATCAAGATGTCCATACTACACAAAGCAACCTATATATTCAATGCACTCCCCATTAAAATACCAATGGCATATTTCACAGACCTAGAACAAACTTTCCAAAAATTCATCTGGAATAAAAAAAGACCCCATTAGCTGCAGTAATCCTGAAAAAGAAGAATAAAGTAAGTGGGATCTCAATACCAGATATCAAGCTGTATTACAAAGCCACTGTTCTCAAAACAGCCTGGTACTGGCACAAACAGACATATAGATCAATGGAATAGCATAGAGAACCCAGAAATCGACCCAAACCACTATGCTCAATTAATATTTGGCAAAGGAGGCAAGAGCATACAATGGAGTCAAGACAGTCTCTTCAATAAATGATGTTGGGAAAATTGGACAGATACAGGCAAAAAATTAATCTAGACCACCAACTTACACCATACACAAAAGTAAACTCAGAATGGATAAACAACTTAAGCATAAGATGGGAAACCATAAAAATACTAGAGGGATCCATAGGCCACAAAATCTCAGACATATGCTGAAGCAATTTCTTCACTGATACTGCTCCTAGGGCAATGGAAACTAAACAGAAAATAGAAGAATGGGACTACATCAAAATAAAAAGCTTTTGCACAGCAAAAGAAACCATCAACAAAACAACAAGAAAGCCCACTGCCTGGGAGAACATATTTGAAAATGTTATCACTGATAATGGTTTAATCGCCAACATTTACAGGGAACTCATACAACTTAACAAAGGAAGATAAACAACCTAATCAAAAAAATGGGCAATGCGCCAAAACCGGTTTGGCTCAGTGGATAGAGCGTCAGCCTGCGGACTGAGAGGTCCCGGGTTCGATTCCGGTCAAGGGCATGTACCTGGGTTTCGGGCACATCCCCAGTGGGGGATGTGCAAGAGGCAGCTGATCGATGTTTCTCTCTCATCGATGTTTCTAACTCTCTCTATCTCTCTCCCTTCCTCTGTGAAAAATCAATAAAATATATTAAAAAAAAAAATGGGCAATGGACCTAAATAGACACTCTTCGAAAGAAGACAGAAGAAAGGCCAAAAGACATATGAAAACATGTTCAAAGTCACTAATCATCTGAGAGATGCAAATCAAAACAACAATGCGGTATCATCTTGCACCTGTAAGAATGGCTGTCATCAACAAATCAACAAACCAAGTGCTGGCGAGGATGTGCAGAAAAAGGAACCCTCATGCACCATGGGTGGGAATGCAGACTGGTGCAGCCACTGTGGAGAAGAGTATAGACTTTCCTCAAAAAACTAAAAATGGAACTCCCATTTGACCCAGTGATCCCACTTCTAGGAATATATCCCAAGAAACTAGAAACACCAATTAGAAAGGATATATGCACCCTTATGTTCATAGCAGCACAATTTATCATAGCTAAGATTTGGAAATAGCCTAAATGCCCATCAGTGGATGAGTGGATTAGAAAATGGTGGTACATCTACACAATGGAATACTACGCTGCTGTAAAAAGGAAGGAACTCTTACCATTTGCAACAGCATGGATGGAACTGGAGAGCATTATGCTATGTGAAATAAGCCAGTCAGAGAGATAAATACCACATGATCTCACTCACTTATGGAATATAATGAACAACATAAACTGATGAACAAAAACAGATCCAGAGACAGAGAAGCATCCATCAGAACTTCAAATCTCAGGTAGGGGAGGGTGGGGGTAAGGGGGAGAGGTCAACCAAAGGACTTGTATGCATGCATATAAGCATACCAATGGATACAGACAACAGGGGGCTGAGGGCATGAGTGGGCGGTTGGGGCAATGGGGTAAAAGACACATATGTAATACCTTAATCAATAAAAAAATTGAATATATATATATATATATATATATATATATATATATATGAATGAATGTTGGATTTTGTCAAATTCCTTATCTGCCTATATTGACATGATCATGTGATTTTTATATTTCAATTTGTTTATGTGATATATCACATTTATTGATTCACCAGTATTGTACCAGACTTGTATCCCTGGAATAAATCGCAATTGTTCATGGTGTAAATCTTTTTAATACATTGCTGGATCTGATTTGCTAATATTTTGTTGAGGATTTTCTTTTTTTTCTTTATTGATTAAGGTATTACATATTAGTCCTTATCTCCCCATTGCCCCCCACCCCCCTGCTCATGCCTTCACCCGTCTAGTGTCTGTGTCCATTGGTTATGCTTATATGTATGCATACAAGTCCTCTGGTTGATCTCTCTCCCTTCCCCCCACCCTCCCCTGCCTTCCCTCTGAGTTTTGATGGTCTGATCAATGGTTCTTTGTTTCTGGATCTGCTTTTCTTCATCAGTTTGTGTTGTTCATTATACTGTATTCCACAAATGAGGTTAGGTGATATTTATCTTTCTCCATCTGACTTATTTCAGTTAGCATAATGCATAATTCAAGTCTATATTCATCATGGAAACTTGCCTGCCATTCTGTTTCTTTGTAGTGCCTTTATATGGTTTAGGAATTAGGTTAATGCTGGACTCATAAAAAGAGCTTGGAAGTATTCCTTCCTATAGGATTGTTTGGAATAGTTTGAGGAGTAGAGATGTTCTCTTTTGAATGTTTGTTAAACTCCTTTGTGAAGCTGTCCGGACCCAGGCTTTTATTTGCTGGGAGATTTTTAAAATTTTATTATTGCTGTATTTCATCAGTTTTTATTGGCCTATTCAGGTTTTATGATTCTCTCTGATTCAGTTTTGGGAGATTGTATATTTCTAGGAACTTTTCCATTTTATCCAAGTTGTCCAGCTCATTGGCAAATAGTTGTTCATAGTATTTTTCAACAATCCTTTGTATTTCTGTGATGTCAGTGATTACTTCTCCACTTTCATTTCTGATTTTATTTATTTGGGTCCTCTCTCTTTGTTTCTTGATGAGTATGGATAATAGTTCATCAATCTTGTTTATCCTTCCAAAGAACAAGCTCTTGGTTTCATTGGGGGTTTCTTTGTCTACCCATGTTTGATCTCACTGACATATCTAGACGTTGAGTCTTTCAGTGGCTGCTCCCTGGGTGGCAGTGGCTCCTTGGGCTGTGGTTGCTCCTCAGGTGGTTGCGGTAGCAGCTGCTCCTCAGTTGGCAGCAGCTCCTCTGGTGGGTGCTGTTCACAGCTGTGGTGGCTCTTCTGGCTGGTGGGGGGAGGCTTCACGTACAGCTGCTGTTCCTCAGACAGAGGGTGTGGTGCTCAGGAGGCTGCTGTTGTTTGGATCTGCTTTCCAGGGGAGTTCTGCCCTTCCCGGCTGCAAACCGTCTCACCAGCTGAGTAATTTCGCCAATTCAGGGTGGGTGTTATTAGTTTCAGCTGCTCACTCCATTTGCTCCAGGACACAACCTGGGACGCATCTGCCTATATCGCTGCCATCTTCCGTAATCAATCATATATTTTTCCAAGCTCTTGGTTTCATTGATTTTTTTTTGTATAGATTTTTTAGTCTTTATGTCAATTAGTTCTGCTCTAGTATTTATTATTTCTTTTCTTCTATTTACTCTAGGCTTTTCTTATTTTTTCTCTTTCTAGCTTTTTAAGTTGTAGAGTTAAATAGTTTTCTTAATTGCTCTTGTTTTGTTTGTTTGTTTGTTTGAGGTAAGCCGGTAGTGGTATGAACTTCCCTCTCAGGACTGCTTTTGCTGTGTCCCAGAGATTGTGGGTGGTGGTGTGTCCAGAAGTTATTTTTTTCTTGATGTCTTTGGTAACCCTTTCTTGATTTAATAGCATGTTATTTAGCCTCCATGTGTTTGAATGTTTTGGGGTAGTTTTTGTTTTGTTTTGTTTTGATTTTTTTTTTTACTGTAGTTGATTTCTAATTTCATTCCACTGTGATCTAAAAAGATCCTTGATATGATTTCAATCTTCTTGAACTTTTAGAGACTTGTTTTGTGTCCTAACATGTGGTTTATCTTTGTGAATGATCCATGTGCACTTGAGAAGAATGTGTATTTTGCATCTTTGGGCTGAAATGTTCTATAAGTGTAAATTAAATCCATATGTCCAGTGTTTTATCTAGAGTCACTGTTTCCTTGTTAATTTTTTGTTTCATTTAGAGTCACTGTTTTCTTGTTAATTTTGGGAGATCAACCAAGTGAAGTCAGCGGGGTGTTAAAGACCCCTATTATGACTGTATTGTTGATCTCTCCCTTAAAGTCTCTACAAGATTTTTATATTTAGGTGCTCCTCTTTTGGGTGCATATATATTTACCAAGGATAGATCTCTTCAGTATTATGTAGGGACCATTTTTGTCTCTTGCAATAGTCTTTATTTTGAAGTCTAGTTTGTCAGATATGAGTATTGTTACTCCAGCTTTTTTTCCCCATTTGCATGGGAAATTATTTTACCATCAATTCAATCTCATCCTGTGTAAATCTTTTGTACTTAGGTGGGTCTCTTGTAGACTGCAAAGAGTTGGGTCATGATTTTGTATCCATTCAGCTACCCTATGTCTTTTTATTAGAGTATTTAATCCATTTACATTTAAAGTTATTATTGATAGGTACTTATTTATTGTCATTTTAATTCTGTGTGCCTAGGTTTCTCTCTGTATTTCTTCTTCTCATTACAGCAGTTCCTTTAGCATTTCTTGTAATGCTGGCTTGGTGGTAATTTTCTCCTTTAGCCTTTTTTTTTTTCTTGGAAGCTCTTTATTTCATTTCCTATTTTGAATGATAACCTTGCTGGGTATAGTACTCTTGGTTTCAGATACTTTCTTTCCATTACCTTGAGGATTTCGTGCCATTCCCTTCTGGCCTGTAGAGTTTCTGATGAGAAATTAGGTGTCAGCCTTATGGGAGCTGTAGATAACAGTTTGCTTTTCTCTTACTGCCTTTATGATTTTCTCTTTGTCTTTAATTTTTGACATTTTAATTAGGATGTGTCTTGGCATGGGCCTTTTTGTGTTCTTCCTACTTGGGAGTCTGTGTCTCCTGAACTTATGTGACTTTTTTCCTTCACCAAGTTGGGGAAGTTTTTTGTCATTATTTCTTCAACCACATTCTCTATTTCTTTCTCCCTATCTTCCTCTTCAGGCACACTTCATGTTCATATATTGTTACATTTCAAGTTGTCCCACAACTCCATTAAGCTGTCCTCTTGTTTTTTCATTGTTTTTCTTTTTCTTTTTGGTTCTCTGAGAAATTTTTCAACCCTGTCTTCTAATTCACTGATTTGATCCTCAGCTTCCTCTAACCTGCTGTGTATTCCATCCAATGTGTTATTTACTTGTGCTATGTCATTCTTTATTTCTGATTTCACAGTTACTACTAGTATATCTTTTCTCATGTTGTTGAGCATCTTTATCATCATTATTCTGAACTCTATATCAGATAAATTCCTTTTTCATAGGCCATCATTTGTCTTTTTAATTATTTTTCTTTATTGATTAAGGTATTACATATATGTCCTTATCCCCCCATTGTGCCCCAAATCCCCACTCATGCACTCAACCTCAAGGTGTCTGTGTCCATAGGTTATGTTTATATGTGTGCATACAAGATCTTTGGTTGATCTCTCCCCCTAACCCACCCCCTACCTTCCTTCTGAGGTTTAACAGTCTGATCAATGCTTCTCTGTTTCTGGATCTGATTTTGTTCATCAGTTTATGTTGTTCATGATAATCCACAAATGAGTGAGATTATGTGATATTTATCTTTCTCTGACTGGCTTATTTCACTTAGCATAATGCTCTCCAGTTCCATCCATGCTGTCGCAAATGGTAAGAATCCCTTCTTTTTTACTGCAGCATAGTATTTCATTGTGTAGATGTACCAGTTTTTTAATCCACTCATCTGCTGATGGGCACTTAGGCTGTTTCCAAATCTTAGCTATGGTGAATTGTGCTGCTATGAACATAGGGGTGCATATATCCTTTCTGATTGGTGTTTCTAGTTTCTTGGGATATATTCCTAGAAGTGGGATCACTGGATCAAATGGAAGTTCCATTTTTAGTTTTTTGAGGAAGCCCATACTGTTCTGCACAGTGGATGCACCAGTCTGCATTCCCACCAGCAGTGAACAAGGCTTCCTTTTCTCCACATCCTAGCCAGCACTTGTCATTTGTTGATTTGTTCATTATAGCCATTCTGACAGGTGTGAGATGGTACCGCATTGTCATTTTGATTTGCATCTCTCAGATGATTAGTGACTTTGAGCATGTTTTCATATGTCTCTTGACCTTTCTTCTGTCTTCTTTCAAAAAATATCTATTTAGGTCCGTTGTCCAATTTTTGATTGGGTTATTTATCTTCCTTTGTTAAGTTGTATGAGTTCCCTGTAAATGTTGGAGATTAAACCCTTATAGGTGATAACATTGGCAAATAAGTTCTCCCATGCAGTGAGCTTTTTTGTTGTTTTGTTGATGGTTTCTTTTGCTGTACAAAAGCTTTTTATTTTTATATAGTCCCATTTGTTTATTTTCTCTGTAGATTATGCTGCCTGTGGATTCATTTAAAATTTTTATGGTTTTCCATCTTATGTCTAAGTCCTTTATCCATTTTGAGTTTATTTTTGTGTATGGTGTAAGTTGGGGGTCTAGTTTCATTTTTTTTGCATGTATCTGTCCAATTTTCCAACACCATTCATTGAAAAGACTGTCTTGACTCCATTGTATGTGCATGCCTCCTTTGTCAAATATTAATTGAGCATAGTGGTTGGGTCGATCTGGGTTCTCTATTCTTTTCCATTGATCTATATATCTGGTCTTGTGCCAGTACCTGGCAGTTTTGAGAACAGTGTCTTTATAATACAGCTTGCTATCCGGTTCTGAGATCCCTCCTACTTTGTTCTTTCTCAGGATTGCTGCAGCTATTCAGGGTCTTTTTTTATTCCAGATGAATTTTTGGAAAGTTTGTTCTAGGTCTGTGAAATATGCCATTGGTATTTTAATGGGGAGTGCATTGAGTCTATAGATTGCTTTGGGTAGTATGAACATTTTAATGATGTTGATTCTACCAATCCATGAACATGGTATGTTCTTCCATGTGTTTATGTCTTCCTCTAGCTCTTTTCTAAGTGTCTTGTTGTTTTCCGAGTACAGGTCTTTTACCTCCGTAGCTAAGTTTATTCCTAGGTATCTTAATGTTTTTGGTGTGATAGTAAACGAGGTTGATTTTTTTAGTCTCTCTTTCTGTAAGTTCACTATTAATGTATAGAAATGCCACTGATTTCTTGTTGTTAATTGTTATCCTGCTACATTGCAAAATTGTTATTAATTCTAAGAATATTTTGATAGAGTCTTTAGGGTTTTCAATGTACAGGATCATGCCATATGCCAATAATTACAGTTTTATGTTTTCTTTTCTATTTGGATACCTTTTATTTCTTTCTCCTTTCTAATTGCTCTGGCTAGCACTTCCAGTACTATACTGTACAGGAGTGGTGAAAGTGTACATCCCTTTCTCATTCCTGTTCTAAGATGAAATGGTTTTAGTTTTTGCCCATTGAGTATGATGTTGGCTGTAGCTTTGTCATATAAGGCTTTTATTATGTTGAGGTATGATCCCTCTGTTCCAATTTTGCTGAGGGTTTTTATCAAATAAACATGTTGGATTTTGTCAAATGCTTTTTCTGCGTCAACGATATGCCTATGTGAATTTTATCTCTCAATTTGTTTATGTGATGTATCATGTTTATTGATTTGCGGATATTGTACCATCCTTGCATCCTCGGGCTAAATCCTTATTGGTCATGGTGAATGAACTTTCTGATGTAATGCTAGATCTGATTTTCTAGAATTGTTTTGAGGATTTTGGCATCTATGTTCATGAAGGATATTGGTCTGTAATTCTCTTTCTTTGTCGTGTTTTTATCTGGTTTTGGTATTAGGATGATTCATAGAATGAGCTCGGAAGTGTTCCTTCCTCTTGAATTTTTTTTGGAATAGTCTGAGGAGGATAGGCTTTAGTTCTTCCTTGAATGTTTGGTATAACACCTCTGTGAAGCTATCTGGCACAGGGCTTTTGTTTACTGGAAGGTTTTTGATGACTGCTTCAATTTCTTCCATTGTTATTGCCTATTGAGATTTGTAGATTCTTCCTGATTGAGTTTGGGGAGGTTGTATTTTTCTAGGAATATGTCCTTTACCTCCAGGTTGTCTAGTTTGTTGGAATAGAGTTTTTCATAGTGATTTTTAACAATCCTTTTATTTCTGTGGAGTCTTTTGTTATTTCACCTCTTTCATTTCTGATTTTGTTTACTTGGGTCCTCTCACTTTGCTTCTTTGTGAGCCTGACTAGAGATTCATCAATCTTGTTTATCCTTTCAAAGACCTAGCTCTTGGTTTCATTCATCCTTTGTGTTTATGTGTGTGTTGTGTTTTGTTTTATTTACTTATTTATTGGTCTCTGTGTTATTTATTTCTGTTCTGATCTTTATTATCTCCTTCCGTGTGCTCACCCTGGGCTTTTACTGTTGCTCTTTTTCTATTTCTTTAAGTTGTAGAGAAGATTATTTACTACAATTTTTTCTTGTTTTGTTTTGTTTTGTTTTGTTTGTTTGTTTCTTTTTTTGAGGTAGGTCTGTGGAGCTATAAACTTCCCTCTCAGGACTGCTTTCATTGTGTCCCGTAGATTTTGGATTGTTATATTTTCATTGCCATTCATTTCCAGGATGTTTTTAATTTCTTCTTTGATCTCTTTGGTAACCTAGTCATTGCTTAATAGCATACTATTCAGCTTCTAAGTGTTTGAATTTTTTGTTGTGTTTATTGTATTTTATTTATATTATTATGCCATTGTTGTTTGAGAATATGCTTGATATGATTTCAGTATTCTTGAATTTGGAGAGACCCTTCCTGTGACCCATTATGTGGTCTGTTTTTGAAAATGTCCCATGTGCACTTGAGATGACTGTATATTTCATGGCATGGGGTGAAGTGTTCTGAAGATGTCAATTAAGTCCATCTTATGTAGTGAGTCATTTAGGATTGCTGTATCTTTGTTGATTTTTTTCTAGAGAATTCATCCAGTGATGTCAAAGGGGTATTAAAGTCTCCTACTATGATTGTATTGTTGTTGATATCTCCCTTGATATTTTCCAGGAGTTTTTTGTTTGTTTGTTTTTGTATTTTGGTGCTCCTGCATTGGGTGCATATATGTTTATCAGGGTTATATCCTCTTGTTATATTGATCCCTTTATTATTATGAAGCAGCCTTTCATATCTCTTGTTATGGCCTTCACTTTGAGGTTTATTTTGTCAGATATAAGTATTGCTACCCCAGTTTTTTGTGTGTTTTTTTTCACCTCCCTTTTCCTGAAAGATATTTTTTCGTTCCTTCACTTTCAGTCTGTGTGAGTCCCTTGTTATGAGGTGGGTCTCTTTTAGACAGCATATATATGGATCATGTTTTTTTTATCCATTCAGCAACTTGATGTCTTTTGATTGGAGCACTTAGTCCATTTACATTTAAAGTTATTATTGATAAGTACTAGCTTGTAGCCATTTTTATTTTTGTGCCTGTGTTTCTTCTTCCCTTTTCATTTCTTCTTTTTACACCAGTCCATTTAGCATTTCTGTCATAAGATAAATTTATCTCCATTTCATTTATCTCTTCTTCTGGAGAATTTTCTTGTTCTTTCATTTGGGGGTAGTTTCTTTGTCTCCTCATTTTGGCTGCCTGCTTGGGTTTGTGACTGTGTATTAGGTAGATCTGTTATGCCTCTAATTTCTAGTGCAGGAAGGTGTCAAATGCTGTTTCTGACTAATTAGGTCAGGCAAAGTCTCAAAGCCTCCAGAGATCACCTCATTTGGCAGACTGATTGGATTTAGTCTTTAATAACCCTCAAGCAATTGTCTACAAGTGAGGTGAGAGTTTTTTCAACAGGGTGGGCCATTGCTTCTGCTTGTAAGCTGTTATTCTCAGTCTCTTATTGGGCCTCAGAAACTCTGTACCATGGGGCAAGATGTTTTCCAATAGGGCCTCTGCCCCTCCTACCAGTCTCTATGAGGTCTCCACTTTCTGTCCTTGGTTATCAGGATTCTCTCCAGCAAGTATTCTGTTGATTATTCAGGAAGTTTTTCTGTATTTTAGTTGTAATTCTAGTTTGGTCCTGGGAGCATGT
Organism: Myotis myotis; assembly: GCF_014108235.1. Lineage (NCBI taxonomy): Eukaryota > Metazoa > Chordata > Mammalia > Chiroptera > Vespertilionidae > Myotis > Myotis myotis. The sequence goes on from NW_023416335.1 coordinate 102,806,242, forward strand.
TCATACAGCATCCAATTACTCCACTGCCATTTTTAATATCTCCTAAATAGTTTCTCAAAAGCAATTTTCAAATACTGAGAGAGATGAGAATATTTTAAGGTGGTGAATTGAGCCTACTCGTTTTCTTCCTCCTCTCCCTCCACCTCTTCTTCCAAAGTTTCTTCTCACCTTGATTTGTAAACAAGATTTCCAATTTTATCAGTTTTACTCAACATCCATGTTAAAACCTTTGCATTATAGTAAGTCAAGAAAAAGAAAAGAAATTATGCATATTTGAAAGATAATTGTTACAGAGCAACATATTAACTAAAACAATGAGTTTTATACTATGCAAGACTATCTAGTGCATTTTATGGTTTGGAGCTCTATCTTAAAACGATGAGATGTCCCTGAGTAATTTTATATGGGCAGCAAAATGATCAGATTTGCTTTATATAAAGGCACAAAGTCTGTGGTATTCACGATGTATTTGAGCATGGAGAGAGAAAGGCTAAATCCACAAACACAAAATTCAATTTCAAGGCTTACATTCTAAATTTAGATGAGAGAATAGGTATTATAACCTAGAGTTAATGGTTATAATGAAGAAGGAATATGAAGAGAGATATTGAATAAGTTATACTGCTTAATTGGATATAGAAGTGATGAAGATGGATAATACAAAGTTAACCAGTGATAATTCCTGGGATTTTGTCTTGAGCAATTGCGTAGTTTCTTAAGATAGGAACCAAAGTTAGAAAAGTCACTTTGAGAATAGGAGAGATAATGATTCAGGTTTGCGAATATGTAGCAGAATCAACCTGTTATCCACTAAAGATCTGTTAGCTCTTTCCTTAGAAACTGAACCCTAATTCTTAGGTGAGCATCTTTCCTCCTAGAATAAGACTAGGTGCTTCAATTTTACTTGCAGAAGTGTGGTCATGTTGAATAGATTTTTCCAATGAAATGATATCATAAATTTTGAATAGGACTTCTAATAGGGTTATCTAAAAGGGAAGGTGCATGTCAGCTCTATCCCTTCCTTTTGTCTGAAATGAGGTTATTGTGGCTGGAGTTACAGTTACTGTTAGTATGGTAGAAGAGGAAGGAAGAAGCAGCCTCAATCCAATCCTTGATATATCTAGATTTTCCAAAAACAGTTTAAGACTGCATACCTCTGGACTTATTTTTTCATAACAGAGAATTAAATGTTTATCTGCTCTGAGCTTTAACTCCAGATCCCCTTATCCTGACTTCTTTTGATATTGCTATTTTTTCTTTTATATGAATTTAAAATAGAGCATAACTAATAGAGCATGTGATTCAAATATATAATCATCCCTATAAACTATGGATTTGAAGAGAGAACACTTTCTAAAAATAATGTAAAGAAAATTCAACTTTTAATTTAATGGAGAAGCATGCTTTTATAATGTCCAGGAAAACACACAAATATCTCTTTTACTGAGATTTGTGCCACACATTATATCCTCCACAGAAATAGTTGTCACTACCCCCAAACCTTTCTCAAACTCATTATTGAGTTCCAAATAATATTTTATCCCAAAAATGGGTCTGTGTATTTTTGTGTCCTCTGTCTCCACCACCCCTAATTCTCTTACATCTGTTACACAATGTAAAATAATCTTTACTGCCAACCTTTATTTCTGGTCTTGCTCTTCCTCCCTTTTCTTTTAATTTAAAAAAATTAAATATTTTTATTGATTTTTAGAGAGAGAGGAAGGGACAAGAAGAAAGAGAGAGAGAGAGAGACAGAGACAGAAACATCAATGAGAGAGAAATAATTGGTTGTCTCTTGCACATGCCCTACTGGGGATTGAGCCTGCAACCCAGGGCATGTGCCCTGATTAAGAAACAAACAGGTAACCTCTTGGTGCATGGGACGATGCTCAACCAATTGAGCCATATTGGTTGGACTCTTTTCCCCTTATTTTAATTTAAATAAGCCCCAAGAAAAAAGTAGTCTGCTTCAGATTCTTCCATAGCAGCTACAAGATGGGAGGGTTACAAGGATAAGAATCTTTATTCTGCCAGGGCCATTTGGATATTTATAACATCATTCTCAGTCCATATAAAATTACCAACTTAAAAATTAGCCAGCTACATTTTGTCAAAAGTTTAATGAACTCACCCCTAATGCCTTGGCAGGGCCTCACGAAATTATTTTGGGTCCTTAGCCCATGACCAGATGATCCCCACACCTGAAGGAATGCATAGAGTATATTTACATTAATATTTTTGAACTTTAGACAAAGTTGAGAGTAAGATACTTTTGAGATATCTAGGCAAAGATGTTTAATAGATACTTCTATGTAAGAGCCTGATGCTCATAATGGAATTTTGGGGGGGATATATTAATTTGGGATTTGTCAAAATACACCAAATAATCACAACCATGCTAGTTGATAACATTGCCTAGGTTGAGAATGTAAAGTAAAAAAAGAAAAGTTTCTAGATAAATATTGAGATTATTTTTTGTTTAACTTCTTGACAGAGGTCAATGAGCTGGCAAAGGAACTGAGAAAGTAGATATTAATTGAGATCCAGGAAACTGTTATTTCAAGACACGTAATGCTTACAAACTAGTTTCCACTTAAAAAGAGTGTTCAAAAGTGGTTTTCATTGGCCACTTTGCTAGACTGGGAGTTTGAGTATATGAAATATTGAATTTCCCAAAAACAAGAAAATAAGATACACCTAACTGTCGAGTAACACTCCCTCCACATTCTGCATGGAGTAGGGTTCGGTATCTGAAAGAGGAGCCGCACAACAAATGAGAGAAAAAGACATGAGATAATTTTGCAATATTGGGGGACCAGGCGGGCAAGTCCCGAAGGACTTCCACCCGTGCTCAGGCCGCTCCAATCTTTTATTGATCTGGAGTAGCCCTTAGGGTAAGGAGGTTTCAATGACACACAGATCAGCAGACAATTTCCAGGAATAGACAAAGTATCTGATTAGCTCATCAATAGATGATTTCCAGGAATAGGCAGAGTATCTGATCAACAATAATCAACAAGGATCTACATAAGTATCTAAGGAATTAAGTGAACTAAGGTGGGGATGATGCTTCAACTATTATTACCTAAATTAACTGGGTGGTTCCTAGATTAACTGGGTGGTGCACAGTCCTGACCTTTGCTAGGACTTCAAAGGTTACTAGCTTTTGGGGGTCTCTGTCTAAACTCAGCTAGTGAAGACAATGAATGGACTCCGGCACCTAACAGTAAATGTTTATCAATTATTATTAATGCATGATGATTCTATGGGGAAAATGTTGCATTAACATTGGTAGATTTTAATTCAGAATCTGAAAGAGCAGGTGAATCAAGTTAAACACATATCACAATGCATCTTAATTTACTCAATTAAGTCTCATTCCTGATTGACTAGAAAATACACTAGGCCAGGTTCTGAAGGGATAGGTACAAAAGGTGGAGGGTAACATCTCAGAGGAGTTGCATAGTTCAGCTCTAACACAGGTTTTATTTAGGGGCTAAAATTCAACCATAACATCTTTCTGCTATGGAATTTTTATTAAAGCCATACTGATAGTCTTGTACTACTAAATATATTTGAAAGATAGCTTTCTGTATATTGACTTTATTTTACCAATTGTTAACCTATAGTAGCCAGTTAACAAAATCCTGATATCTGCAGCTTTTTTTTTTTTATTGTTTAAAGTCTTACATGTCTCCTTCTTTCCCGATTGACTCCCTAGCCACTCCAACCATCAAGGGCAAGCCCCCGCCGCCCCAGTATCTGTGTCCATTGGTCATGCATACAAGTCCTTTGGTTGATCTCTAACACTCCCCTACTTCCCCTGCCTTTTCCCTGAGGTTGGACGGTCTGCTCAGTGGCACCTTGTCTCTGGATCCATTTTTGCTCATCAGTTTATGTTGATCATTATATCCCACATATGAGTGAGATCATGTGATATTTATCTTTCTCCGACTGGCTTATTTCGCTTAGCATAATGCTCTCCAGGTCCACCCATGCTGTTGCAAATGGTAAAAGTTTCTTCTTTTTATAGCAGCATAGTATTCCATTGTGTAGATGTGACACAGTTTTTTAATCCACTCATTTGCTGATGGGCACTTAGGCTGTTTCCAAATCTTAGCTATTGTAAATTGTGCTGCTATGAACATAAGGGTGCATGTATCCTTTCAGATTGGTGTTTCTGGTTTCTTTGGGTATATTCCTAGAAGTGGGATCACTGGGTCAAACGGGAGTTCCAATTTTAACTTTTTGAGGAAACTCCATATTGTTTTCCACAGTGGTTGCGCCAGTCTGCATTCCTACCAGCATTGCATGAGGGTTCCTGTTTCTCCACATCCTCGCTTGCACTTGTCCTTCGTTCATTTGTTGATGATAGCCATTCTGACAGGTGTGAGATGGTGCCTTGTTTTGATTTGCATCTCTTGGATGATTAGTGACTTTGAGCTTGTTTTCATATGTCTCTCAGCCTTCTGAATGTCCTCTTTTGAAAAGTGTCTATTTAGGTCCTTTGCCCATTTTTTGATTAGATTGTTTATCTTCCTTTTGTTAAGGTATGAGTTCCCTATAAATGCTGGAGATTAAACCCTTATCGGTGATAACATTGGCAAATATATTCTCCCATCCAGTGGGCTTTCTTGTTGTTTTGCTGATGGTTTCTTTTGCTGTGCAGAAGCTTTTTATTTTGATATAGTCCCATTTGTTTATTTTCTCCTTAGTTTCCATTGTCCTAGGAGCTGTATCAGTAAAGATATTGCTATGACATGTCTGGTATTTTGCTGCCTATGGAGTCTTCTAAGGTATTTATGGTTTCAAGTCTTACATTTAAGTCCTTTAACCATTTTGAGTTTATTTTTGTGTATGGTGTAAGTTGGTGATCTAGTTTCATTTTTTTGCATCTATCTGACCAAATTTCCCAGCACCATTTATTGAAGAGACTGTCTTGACTCCATTATATGCTTTTCCCTCCTTTGTCAAATATTTTTTTTATATATATTTTATTGATTTTTTACAGAGAGGAAGGGAGAGAGATAGAAAGTTAGAAACATTGATGAGAGAGAAACATCGATCAGCTGTCTCTTGCACATCCCCCACTGGGGATGTGCCCGCAACCCAGGTACATGCCCTTGACTGGAATCGAACCCGGGACCTTTCAGTCCGCAGGCCGATGCTCTATCCACTGAGCCAAACCGGTTTCGGCACCTTTGTCAAATATTAATTGCGCATAATAGCTTGGGGCTATTTCTGGCTTCTCTGTTGCCAGCTTAATTTTTATTTGTTTTTCCCATAAAAGAATGTGCAGCAAAATAGTCTAAGTAATTTACTTTTACATTTTCAACTTAAGTTTATCCAAATTATGTTTTCTTCCTAGAGAATAGGAATATGAATAAACTACAAATAATATAAAGATTCTAACTTTTCAGATATATCTCTTTGCAAATTTTTCTTTGCTCCTGAGTCAGTCACTTCCGATTCGGAGCAGCTGGATCCGCGGCGGGACCGGCGGGTGCGGGGGCTGGACGGGCACCAGGGAGGCCAGGCCCAGGGCAGCTCCAGCTCCGCGCACCCTCTCGGGTCCCCTGGGCGGGAGGGGCGGCCGCCGGGATGCCCTTCCTGCACGGCTTCCGGAGGATCATCTTCGAGTACCAGCCGCTGGTGGATGCGATTCTGGGCTCCCTGGGGATCCAGGACCCCGAGCGCCAGGAGCCGCTGGAGGGGCCCAGCTAGGTGCCCAGCGAGGAGAGCCGGCTCCTTGTTCTCACCGAGCTTCTGGAGAGAAAGGCCCACTTACCAGGAAGACGTGAGCAATGCGCTGCTGAAGATGGCCGAGCTGGGGCTGACCCAGGCGGCCGATGTTCTCCTGTGAAACGGGGCCAACCTCAACTTTGAAGACCCGGTCACCTACTACACGGCCCTGCACATCGCTGTCCTGAGAAACCAGCCTGACATGGTGGAGCTGCTGGTGCGCCACGGGGCCGACATTAACCGTAGGGACCGGATCCATGAGAACAGCGTCCTGGACCTGGCCAGGGAGGAGCCGGAGCGTCTGCCCTGCCTGCAGCGCCTTCTGAACCTTGGGGCAGACGTCAATGGGAAGACTGCTCTGCTCCACGCTCTGGCCAGCAGGGATGGCGTGCAGATCCACAACACCGAGAACATCCGGCTGCTGCTGGAGGGAGGGGCAAACATGAAGGCGACCACCAAAGACGGGGACACCGTGTTCACCTGCATCATCTTCCTGCTCGGGGAGACGGTGGGAGGGGACAAAAAGGAGGCCCAGATGATCAACCACTTCTGCTTCCAAGTCACGCAGCTGCTGCTGGCTCACGGGGCCGACCCCAGCGAGTGCCCAGCCCACGAGTCGCTCACGCACATCTGCCTCAAGAGCTTCCAAGTGCACTTCCCTCTCCTGCGCTTCCTGCTTGAGTCCGGAGCCACCTATAACTGTTTCCTCCACGGGGCGTCCTGCTGGTCTGGCTTCCACGTGGTCTTCGACAGGCTCTGCTCCCACCCAGGCTGCGCTGAGGACGGGAGCCACGGGGACCTCCTGCGCAAAGCCGAGACCATCCTGGATCTCATGGTGACTAATTCCCCAAAACTGCAGCTGCCGGAAAACTTCGACATCCATCCCGTGGGCAGCCTGGCAGAAAAGATCCGGGCCCTTCACTCCGCCCTGAGGCAGCTGGAGGGCTACCCCCCGCCCCTCAAGCACCTGTGTCGTGTTCTCATCCGGCTCTACCTTCAGCCCGGTGGATGCGAAGGTCCAAGCCCTGCCTCTGCCTGACAGGCTGAAGTGGTACCTCCTCAGTGAGCACAGCAGCCCCGTTGGAGGCTGACATCTGACCGCTCCAGACCGAAGGGACAGTCTGAGCCCCTCAGCCAGCCCGCTGGTGGACTAAAGTCCCGGCGGCCTTGGGGGAACCTTCGGTCCCACCTGTGAGAAGGCACAGGCTGCCTGTCAGAAGGTGTAGGCTGGTACAGGAGAGCCGGCAGCTGCGGTCATTCCTGTGGGAAAGGCTGTGTCTTCAGGGAGATGGCCCCCATCCCTTTGACAGTGACCCAGTTCTCAACCCACATGGGAGAAAATGACAGGGCTTTGATTTGGGACAGGCGTGAAAGGACTGGTGGGCATTCCTGAGCGCAGGACTCCTGTGAACTGCATGGACAGAGCTGAAGCCAGAAGGAACTGGGTGGGCCTTTGTGGGTGCGGCCCAGGCAAGGCCCTTTACTCCACAGAAGGGCTTTGGTGGGCGGGGAGAGAGCGGAGCTACTTCCTGCTGGTGTCGCCGCCCCGCCCACCAGGGCACAGGGCTGTGCCAAACCCAGCTCTTGGGGACCATGCCTTCTGCTAAAAAGCAATCATGCATGACCAGGGACATTCCAAAATGTCTCCCCTGAGGACGAAAGCTACCAGGACTGAAGGCTGACTCCTGCCTGGTGCTGAGCCTCACAAAGCTGTCACGATGGTCCTTGTGAATTGTGTAAATGCCTCAGATATAAGCTAAGGCAACTAAAAGCATATTTATATTACCCAATTAGACTGACTTCTCTGGTCTTAAAAGGTCCTTGATAACATCTCTGCCCCCCATTTCAGGATGAGGAACCTCACAGCGTCCTGGAAGAGGGGGTCAGCACGAGCAGACACTGCATTAGGGCTCAAGTAACACTTGTCCCATAACAAAAACACCACTCCAGATCGTGGGGCCTTCCAACACAGGTATTCACCCTTTTTATTTCTGACTGAAAACGTCTGCCAAGGAGGAACCACAAGGCATGGCCAAGAGTGAGCTGTGGGCCTCTCCGGCTGCGGGCTGCTGTGACCACCACATTAGGGACATGAGGACCCATCACCAGAGGACTTGGAGCATGAACCTGCCACCAGCTGTGATACAGCGGCTGCGCCTCTCCCCAGACGTCATGTCCTCAGCTGCGGTCAGGGTTCTCTTCCTCTTAAGGCGGCCAGGCCTGTGGCTGGTGATGGAAACCAGGAGTCTCCGCTTCTGATGGGTCGCCATACCCCACAGACCTGCACTGCCCAGGCCCCCCCTGAGGGCAGCTGAGCCAGGCCCCTGCCTCACTGCCCATTGGATGGCACTACTCCCCGGTGGGTCCTGTGGTTAAAAAGAGCCTGTATAGCCAGTGGATGGCAGGCAAGTACATTTACTGGCCTCACTCAACTCCTGCGAACCATCGGCATGAGCCTCTGATGGCACCTGGCTGCCAGCTGTCCGCCCCCGCCAGTCCCTCTTGCCCTGCAGCCCTGCTCATCTCAGGGCCAAGCTGTAGACGTGGTAGATCTCAGCGGGGAGGTTCTCCTGCCGCTCCTGGGCGAGGAGGCTGAGGCCTGCGCTGCGGACGATGCCGTGGACCACCTCGAGGTCTCGGCACAGGCTGCTACCCACATTGTCCAGGATCATGCCCTCCTGGGCCATGTTGTCTTTGATGATGATGATGCTGTTGGGGCGCAGGCCCTGCTTGCAGCACCGCAGAACTCGGCCAGGTGATGATCTGTCAGGTGGCCTGGAAGGCAGAGACGTGGGAACAGGATGGTGCAGGCACACTCACCACTGGCTGCTCCTCAGCCACTGCTCATTCCACTTTGCACTTTATGATGACACATAGGGCCAACTGCCCTCAACAGTCCAGGGGGGTCACTGAAGCCCATTTTGTGAAAGAGGAGACTGGGTCGAAGTCACCGAGCCACAGGCAGCCATGAAATGTGCAGCTGGGATTCCACCCTGACCAGTGACTTCAGGCCCTGTCTGACACCTCACTTCACATGCCACCCACCCTCCTAGGCCTGGACCAGGGCGGTGTACCCAACAGTTCATTCCCTCCATTAGAACTCCAGACAGGCTTTTTGGGACCACAGAATACAGGGCCAGATGCAGTAGGTCCCATAGGGTGGTGCTGCCTGCCTGGAAGGGTGGCTGACCACTGGCACAGTGGCCTGCTCAAGGCCAGCAGTCTGGGCAGAGCACCCTGCACGTGTCGTTAGGCCGAGAGGGCGCAGGACATGATGGCAAAGCCGGCTTATTGCCAATAGCAGGGACAGCCAAAGCTTCAACCTTCCTCTTGAAAAAAACCCTTTTATAAAAATAAAAAATAAAAAATTTTCTTTGCTCCTATTCTTAATGCTCATAATTTTAATAATAAACTGCCACATATGCTTAATTATTTTCAAATTGTTATATAAATCGTTGAATGACTGTAAGTACATTTTGATTAAGAAATACATTTTATTTTCTTATAAAATCAAACCTGAAAGAGTAACATTTATTTCTTTTCTTCCTATTCTGAGCTGCTACCCTGAATCAATACTTTCTATTTGCATTAGAGCACTACATCATGGTGCTCTTTTATGCATGACTTCCTTCATTTTGGGGAAGTATTTTATCTACTTCTTTGTACCATACATTTATTTTGATTAAATTTTTAAAATATTGGTTAGCATTTTAAAGACTAACCTTAAGTAGAATTTTAACCTTCTGAATTACATCTATTTGCAAAGTGCTTTTTATTCTATGGTGTATTCTTCCTATATAATGTATTGTGATTTCATCTGAGATAAAATTTTAAGAATTGAAAAATTACAATTTTTAACACAATTGTATATTATGGGAAGATATATTTTGGAGTGATACTTTTTGAAAATATTTTCATAACACATGTGTACATTTCTACTCAGCCTCCCATTTCAAAAGGAATAATTGGAGAAAAGGAGCCAAGTTTAAGATTCTTATCCCCTGGGTGGCAATTTTAGCTCTATTGCTTATCAGTTGTGTAACCTTGGGCATAATATTTTGTTTTCTATACATCAGATTCATCATCTGTAAAATAGGAAGTGTGATAGGACCTGATTCATAATATAGTTATGATGTTTAAATTAATTAATAACTGTAAGTACTAAGAATGTTTTCTGACCCGGAAATGCTATTTTAAAAAAACATTTACTCACAGTTATTTTCAAATACCTGCCTTCAGACAGGCTTTGGTCCATTTTGAAGTTTGCTAGACTCCATTATCAAGAGGCGATAAACTACATTAAGGTGAGATTTTTATAAAACAAAATTATTAATTCATTAGCTAGAATTCTCTTTTATTATGAAAGATAGGTTAGCTCATGACATTTTGGTGACTACATGGCATAAGCTAAGATCTTTAATTCAACATACTTTACGGGAATTTAACATTATCCAGAAGCTCTACAACTATCATACGCAGTGTCCAGCTTAGAATACAAATGTGCAAAAAAAAAAAAATGAATAAATAACATTCTGTCAAAAAATAAAGCAGAAACTTCAGATATTAGAAGGAGCAAAAGAAAAAATATAAAACATAAAGCTGCTATTATGAATGTTTTAAAGGACTTAATTAAACTTATGGTGATAATATACAAAGAGATAGAAAGATATGTTAGCTTATGCCATTTTGGTGACTACATGGCATAAGCTTTTTTTGCGAAATAGTAATCCTAAGTAGAAATCATTATTATTATTCTTGCTATATATGCACTTAATATCTAGAAAAAAGCAGCATTACAAAATGTATTTCATATAAAGTGTTTAAAATTTTATGAACTGAAAAGTTGATAAACCACTGAGTTAGAAAACCTACCCCAATCTATATTTTTCTAGAACTATTCACTTGCAAAGCAGATATATGCAGTAGAAATACTTTAGATATAAAATCAGAAGACCTGAGTTAAAATTCATCTTTTTTATCACTCTGTCACAATAAGCAAATAACAGCTTTTCTTCATTTAAGCTTTCTTAATATTGACAACAGTTAAAATGTATTTCTGTTTTGAAAGAGTAGCTAGTATAGGACTTGGCATTCCAACACTAACTCCTATAAAATTGTATCAAATTTTGAAATCAATATTTTCAGACATTGTAAAAGAGGCAGTTGAGGACAACTATCCTTGGGGAAAGAAAAGAATATAATGTGAGCCCCAGTATTTCAACAATTGCCACAACTTTGTCTAGAGTACTTTACTGACAGAGAGCATAGAAATAGAAACAAACTTGAGTGAAAGTCTTGCTTAACTGAGGAGACAGAGTCTAGATTTACAGGCTACTGAGGCAGTTGGAATTGTAGGAAAAGTATGTAAGATGGAAAGGATATTTCTACTCTTTCATTTTTAAAATGGTTTGGTTGAAAAAGCAAAGGGTTGAGATCTGTCTGGGATTCCCTGGGATTCCTAGAAGAAAATGGTTATTGTGGAGCTGACCTGTGAAAGGAATGGCAGTTTGTCTAAAGTAGGAGGAAATTATGCAGCTTATTGGTCTTCAGTGGAAACCCAAAAAGATCATACATTTTTGTAAAGGCCATATGCAAGAGTAAGAGTAAAGCCTTAGTATTAAGTAAGAATAAAAGCAAAATAAATATTCCTCAGTAACAAATGAATTCAAGTCTTAGTTATCTACCAACAACTTATTTGCCAAAATAAAATTCAACATACTTTAAGGGAACTTAACATTATCCAGAAGCCATACAACTATCCTACTTGGTGTCCAGCTTAGAATACAAAATTACCAAATGTGCAAAGAAAAATAATGATTAAGTAACATTCTGTCAAAAGATAAAGCAGATACTTCAAATATCAGAAGGAGCAGAAGAAAAATATATAACAGAAAGCTGAAACTATGAATATTTTAAGGACTCAATTAAACTTATGGTAATAATACACAATGAGATATGAAAAAGATATGATAAGAAAATATGAAAAAGAAAAACAAAAATATGAGAAATTTCAAAACAACATAATTATATTAAAAAACAGTACTGGATGAGGTTATTGCAGACTGGGATATGAAAAGAAAAAAAGAAGTGAACTTCAAATTATAGTTTGAAATTCTTTGATTAGAAGAACAAATAGAAAAAAAATAGGATGTGAAATATAAGTAGTCTTACTAAATTGTGGGACAATACTGTTTAATAGATATATGTAATTGGAATTACCAAAAGGAGAAAAAAGAATATCAGGCAGAATAAATATGCAAGTAAATAATGGCCACATATCTTCCATATTATGAAGTTCAGCAAATGTCAAATAAGATAAATACAGCAAAAATTACAAACAGGTGCATCATGTTAAAATTACTGATGACCAAGGACAGAAAAATATGAAGAAGCCAAAGTAAAAAAATATTACATGTAGTAAAATAGCAATAGGAATTACTGCATTTTATTATCAGAAAGAAAGATGGAGAGCAAAAAAACATTAAAAAAATCTTTAAAGTTCTGAAATAATAAAAAAGGACAAAACATCAGTTCCAAATGATCTAATCTAATAAAAGAGAAACATGCAAATTGACCACACCTCCACTATGCCCCAAGCACGCCCACCAGCCAATCAGAGCAACTATATGCAAATTAACCCAACCAAGATAGTGACCAGCAGCCACAGAGCTGGAGCAAGCAGGAGGCTTGGTTTCCCCAGTGATGGAGGAAGCCAAGCTTCCTGCCTGCCCTGGCCGGCTGTGGCCACCGCTCGAGGCAACAAAGTTTCAATTATAGAAGATAAATAAATCCCAGATATCTGCTTCCAGCCAGCCTCCACTGGGAGCTTGGTTGGCTGGAGGCCATGGTCAGCATGAAAACAGCCATCAACCCCTCACCCAGGCTGGCCAGGCACTCCAGCAGGGACCCCCACCCTGAAGGGGGTGTGGCCAGTCTGAAAACGGCCCTCAGCCCCTCAAACAGGCTGGCCAGGCACCCCAATGGGACCCCCACACTGATCTGGGACACCCTTCAGGGCAAACCAGCCAGCCCCCACCCATGTACCAGGGCTCTATCCTATATAATAAAAGAGTAATATGCAAATTGACCCTATCAGCAGAATGACTGGGAATTACTGGTCACTATGACACACACTGACCACCAGGGGGCAGATGCTCAATGCAGGAGCTGCCCCCTGGTGGTCAGTGCGCTCCCACAGGGGGAGCTCTGCTCAGCCACAAACCAGGCTGCTGGCTGCCAGTACAGTGGTGGTGGCAGGAGCCTCTCCCGCCTCCTCAGCAGCACTAAGGATGTCTGACTGCAGCTTAGACCTGCTCACCGCTGGCAAATGGACATCCCTTGAGGGCTCCCAGGCTGCCAGAGGGATGTCTGACTGCCAGCGTAGGCCCAGTCCCCTGGGGAGCAGGCCTAAGCCAGCAGGTGGTCATCCCCTGAGGGGTCCCAGACTGTGAGAGGGCACAGGCCGGACTGAGGGACCACCCCGAGTGCAAAAATTTTTGTGCACCGGGCCTCTAGTCTATATATATAAAAGCATAGCCTTAAGAGATGGTGGTTGGCAGGGTGAGGTGAGGGAGAGAAAATGAGTGAGTGAGAGAATGAAAGGAGAGTGTGTGGATGTGTGTGGTGTGTGTGTGAGTGAGTAAGGGACAGTTAAATCCTTCAGGAGCAGCAGGGGCTGGTGCCGGAAGCTGGTCCATCCTTGCTGCTTGACACAGTCGCTGCAGGATAGAAACATCTGCACAGCATATGTTTCAAGGGACCTGGCGTATATAGCATACTGTTCTTAATATGTTTGCTCCCCTTAGCGCTGTGTGTTTTAACCAAGGTCACCTCTCCGAGAAAGGTTGTTTCCCCAGGTAGGGATTTTTCCCTGAAGTTGGGAGGGGATGAAACTCCTTAACTAAGTGCCAGGTGGGTAGTTAATCACTTTAACTACAAACAATCATGCTTAAGCTACATAATCTTTACTCCCTGGAATGGAGATAAGAAACGCCCTAACCTTTGTAATAGAAATTGACAGGATTAAAATCAACTGGTATAAATACGGATGTAATAAGACAATAAACAGCAGAACCTCTCTGGAGATCCAGACCAGAACTTCTCTGGAGATCCAGACCAGAACTTGGCTGGAGATCCTGGCTGGAGATCCTGGCTAGGCCGCTGATCAACTGAATGCTGTCTCTGTGTCATTCCTTCTTCGCCGACTCCGTCCACACCTTTGGGGACCCCTGGACCTGCTGGGTCCCCAATGCCTCAATTATGCTTATGCGGCTTCAGTGCCAGGGCCCTTCAGAGTGCTTCAGTGCGCTGCGCTGACAAACGCACTGCTGGTGCCCCTGTGAGCCGCCACTGGGAGTGCGCACCTATCCACCACAGGTGCAACAGCAAAAACTAAGTCTTCCCACCCCACAGCTGCAGAACTCTGGACTCCACAGTCTCGCCTTTCCAGAGCACAAGCCTCCTAAGCCCACTGCTCCACAGGCAGCTCTTGGGCACCTCTGTAAACCCCCACTGGCACACACTTATACAAACAGGGAGCACTGCTGGGATGTAGACGTGCTGAATTCCCTCTTCTGGAATACCTGCCCACAGACACCACAATCCCATGGCTTCAGCGCTAGGGCCCTTCAGAGTGCATCAGTACAACCTGCTGGCAAACGCACCATGGATGTCCCTCTGAGCTGCCACTGGGGGAACGTGTATCCAATCACAGAAGCAGCAGCAAAAGCTGAGTCTGCCCACCCCACAACACAGAACTCTGGACACCACAGTCACGCCTTTCCAGAGTGCAGGTCTCCTGAGCCCCACCACCCCAACAGATGGTTCCTGGGTGCCATTGTGAGTCCCTGCTGGGCATGGGTGATTTCAACCAAGGGTGCAAGACAGCAAAAATTGGGACCCCACTCCATGGCTGCTGACTTCTAGACACCACAGTTGCACCTTTCCAGCTCACAGGCCTACATCAAGAGAACTCAAATAGCTCAAGTAGGGAGCTACACTAGATTACCAAGTCCAGGAGACCTGAGAGATCACACCAGTAGCACCATTCCCAAAAGAACCTGGTTAGCAAAGCAATTGGATCTACAATTAAAACGTTACAGCAAAACATGGGAAGACAAAAAAGCAATCCCAAAAGGAAAGAAAAAGAAGATCACCAGAATGGGAGTTAAATGAAACTGAGACAAGCAACTTTTCAGAGAAAGAATTCAGAGTAATGGTTATAAGGATGCTCAAATGGCCGGATGACAAATACACACAACTCAATGACAAATACACACAACTCGATGAGAATTACAAGGAGCTGAATGAGAATGTCACCAACATCAAAAGGAACCAAGAGTAAATGAAGAATGACATAGCTGCAATAAAGAACACAATGGAAGGCTTAAACAGTGGACTACCAGAGTCTGAGGACCGCATCAGCGAATTAGAAGACAAGGTAGGAAAATAAACACAAAGACAGGAAAAACAGGAAAAAAACTTAAAAAGCAAGAGGAGAGCCTAAGGGAGCTTTGGGACAATACAAAACAAAACAACATTTGCATAATAGGGATACCAGAAGGAGAGGAAGAGAAGCAAGGAATAGAAAACCTGTTTGAATAAATAATGACAGAAAACTTTCCTCATATTGGCAAGAAAAAAAACTATGCAAGTCCAAGAAGCACATAGAGTCCCAAATAAGATAAACCCCAAAAGACCAGCACCAAGACACATCATAATTAAATTGGCAAACACCAACAACAAAGTAAGAATCTTAAAGGCTGCCAGAGAGAGACAAAAAGTTACCTACAAGGGAGCTTCTATTAGAATATCAACTGGTTTCTCTACAGAAACACACCAGGTCAGAAGGGGATTGAATTAAATATACAAAGTGATGCAAAACAAGGGACTGAATTTGAGAATACTATATCCAGCAAAACTATCATTCAAAATTGAAGGTGGAATCAGGAGCTTCACAGACAAAAAAGGGCTAAGAAAGTTTATTACTACCAAGATAGCAATGCAAGAAATCATAAAGGGACTGCTGTAAAAAGAAGAAACAGAAAGGCAAGAAGAAACACAAACATTAAGAATAAAAATGACAACAAATAAGTACTTATCAATAATAACATTAAATGTAAATTGATTAAATGCATCAATCAAAAGACAAAAGGTAGCTGAATGGATATGAAAACATGGCCCATATATTTGCTGTCTGCAAGAGACCCACCTCAGAACAAAAGATTCACACAGACTGAGAGCAAAGAGATGGAAAAAAATTTTCAGGAAAATGGAAATGAGAAAAAAGCTAGGGTTGCAATACTTATATCTGACAAAATATACCTCAGAGTGAAGATCACAATAAGAGATTAGGAAGGCCAATACATAATACTAAAGGGAGCAATTCAACAAGAAGATATAACTCTGGTAAACATATATGCACCCAATGCAGAAACACCCAAATACATAAAACAACTTCTGGAAGATATCAAGGGAGAGATAGATAGCAATACAGTCAGAGTAGGGGGCTTTAATATCCCACTTACACCACTGGATAAATCCTCTAAACAAAAAAATCAGCAAAGAAACAGCAATCCTAAATGACTCACTAGATCAGGTGGACTTAATTGACATCTTCAGAATATTTCACCTCAAAGCTAGAGAATATACATTCTTCTCCAGTACCACTGGACATTTTCAAAGATAGACTACATATTAAGGCACAGGAAAAGTCTCTTTAAATTCAAAAGGATATAAATCATAATGAGAATCTTCCAGATCACAATGGCATAAAACTAGAAATCAACTACAATAAAAACAATGAAAAAATAAACACTTGGAGGCTAAATAGCATGCTATTAAACAATTATTGGGTTACCAAAGTGATCAAAGAAGAAATCAAAAGCATCCTGGAAACAAATGACAATGAAAACACAGCAATACAGAATCTATGGAACATGATAAAAGCAGTCCTGAGAGGCAAGTTCATAGCTCTACAGTCCTATCACAAAAACAAACAAAAAAAAAACTGGTAATGAACTACTAACCTTGCAACTTAAAGAATTAGAAAGAGAACAACAAAAAAGCCCACAATATCCAGAAGGGAGGAAATAATAAAGATCAGAGCAGAAATAAACAACATAGAGACCAAAAAAAAAAATACAAAAGATCAATGAAACCAGGAGCTGATTCTTTGAAAGCATAAACAAGATTGATAGTCAAGCTCACCAAGAAACAAAGAGAGAGGACTCAAATAAACAAAATCAGAAATGAAAGAGGTGAAGTAACAACCAATCCCACAGAAATACAAAGGATTGTAAAAAAATACTACGAACAACTCAACTCCAAAAAACTTGACAACCTCGTTGAAATGGACACATTCCTAGAAAAATACAAGCTTCCGAAACTCAATCAGGAAAAATAAAAAAATTTGAATAGGCCGATAACTACTGATGAAGTTGAAACAGTAAACAAGAAGCTTCAAGCAAATAAAAGCCCTGGACCAGATGGCTTCATAGGGGAGTTTTACTGAACATTCAAAGAACTAAAACCAAAAAATTCTCAGACTATTGCAAAAAATTCAAGAGGTAGGCATACTTCCAAGCTCTTTCTATGAAGCCAGCATTACCCTAATCCAAAACCAGATAAAGACACTACAAAGAAAGAGAATTATAGGCCAATATCCCTCATGAACATAGATGACAAAATCCACACACAAAATTATAGCAAACCGGATCCAGCATTACATTAGAAAGATCATACACCCACTGGGATTTATTACAAGGATGCAGGGCTAGTACAATATCCGCAAATCAATAAACATGATACATCACATAAACAAATTAGGAGAGAGAAAGAAAATGGCAACCAGCAGGAAGGTAGGGAGGGAGAGAGTGTGAGAGTGCAAGGAAGTGATAGAGGAGTGTGTGGACGTGTGTGGTGTGTGTGTATGAGCTAGGGACAGTTAGATTCTACAGGTCTTCTAAGGGGGATGCTAAACCGGGCAGTCTTAGGCAGCGGAGTACTGCTCCCTGCGTGGACACTCCTGGGCGGCAAGCAGAGGCACAGCGACATTGCCATCTTGGGAAACAGAGCTGCTTGAGATTATGATCCTGGCCTCAGCACTACCCAGTCTGATCTCAGATGCATACCAGGACCCTGCAGCCACTGGGGACAGAGACCTGTGACCACAGCCACAGACCTGCAGACACCAAAAGTTCAGAAATCCATGTGACAGATCCCTGAGTAACAGAGCCCATCACCCCTTCCCACAGGCTCCCAGGAAGCACTATAGTAACTGATAGACCCATCCCTTGCCGGGGCCTCAGTGCCACAGGAACTTTAGCCTGGAAGTGCAGGAGCACCTTGGAACTGATCCCACGTAGGGCCCAGTTCAGGAGTCCTGGGCTGGGAGCAAATGCACAAACACCTGGAACTGATCTGACACGCACGGCCTGCTCCAGGAGACCTGGGCTGGGCAGAAACACCTGGAACTGGTCCTGCTCACACTGCCAGCTTTGGAGCCCTGGGCTGGGAGCAATCACGCAAACACCGAACACCGGGAATTTGTCCCGTGTAGCACAGGCCCAGGGACCCCGATTCTCTGGGCAGGAGGCAGCACCAAGCACCAGTGACTTGACTGTGTTTCTTATCACCTGCGCCTGAGATCCTGATTCCCTGTGCATTCATACTAAGAGCCAGTAACTCCAATTCCTGGTGCAAGGGCACACAGGGACCCTGATTCTCAAGGCGAGATCGCATGAAACAACAGAGACTCCGATACTGGATTCCTGGGGAACTCTGACTCCTGGCACACGCTAGAAGGCTCTGATTTTCAACACACTCCAGGGGGGTCTCTGTTTCAGCACGGTGCAGGCAGTGTCCTGATTCTAAGGGCCCGCACGAGGCCACATTGAGCGCTGGCAACACTAACTCTGAGCGAGCCTGGTTCCCACCAATCCACAACAACCACACATCTTAGTGTCACAGCTCTTCAGTGACACTAGGGTGGTGGGAGGCTCCACTGAACACGGCCCAGGCACACACAACTCGATGTTTGAACCATCGGGAGATAATCAGAATGAAGAGATGACACAACACCCAGAGGAAAGACAATGAGGAGTCGCCAAGAAAGGAAATTAATGAAGTTGAAGCATGCAACATGACAGAAAAAGAATTCAGAATAATGGTTGTACAATTCATTCACCGGATGGATGAGAAAATCAACAACCTATGCAAGAATCAGGAAGAAATGAAAAGGGATATAGCTACAATCAAAAACACCATGGAAAGTTTCAACAGCAGACTAGAAGACACAGAGGACCGAATAGTGAGTTAGAAGATAAGGCAGAGAAACAAGCTCAATCTGAACAGCAACTGGAGAAAAAAATTAAAAAGCAGGAGGAGAGCCTAAGGGAGCTTTGGGACAACATGAAACTAAGTAACATACGAATAATAGGGCTGCAAGAAGGACAAGAAGAGCAGCAAGGATTAGAAAATCTATTTGAAGAAATAATGAAAGAAAAATTCCCAGATATGGGGAAGAAAAAAGTTACAAAAGTACAGAGAGTCCCAGGCAAGATGAACCCCAAAAGACCCACACCAAGACACGTCATAATAATGATGGCAAATGTACAAGACAAAGAGAGAATCTTAAAGGCTGCAAGAGAGAAACAGAGAGTTACCTACAAAGGATCCACCATCAGATTATCAAATGATTTCTCAACAGAAACACATCAGGCCCGAAAAGAATGGACAGCAATTTACAAAGTGATGCAAAGCAAAAGACTGAATCCAAGAATACTCTATGCAGCAAGGCTATCATTCAAAATTGAAGGGGAAATAAGAAGCTTCACAGACAAAAAAAGGCTAAGGGAGTTTATCACCGCCAAGCCAGCAATGCAAATAAAGCTAAAGGGACTGGTGTAAAAAGAAGAAATAAAAAGCGCAAAAAGAAAACAGGCACAAAAAAATAGAAATGGCTACAAACAAGTACCTTTCGATAATAACTTTAAATGGAAAAAGACTAAATGCTCCAATCAAAAGATATCGAGTGGCTGAATGGATAAAAAACATGACCCATATATTTGCTGTCTACAAGAGACCCACCTCATTAGAAGGGACTCACACAGACTGAAAGTGAAGGGATGGAAAAATATCTTTCAGGCAAATGGAAATGAAAAAAAAGCTGGGGTGGCAATACTTATATTGGACAAAAAAGACCTCAAAGTGAAGGCCATAACAAGAGATAAGGAAGGCCACTTCATAATACTAAAGGGATCAATACAATAAGAGGATATAATCCTGATAAACATATATGCACCCAATACAGGAGGACCCACATACATAAGAAAATTCCTGGAAGATATCAGGGGAGAGATCAACAACAATACAATCATAGTAGGGGACTTTAATACACCACTTTCATCACTGATAAATCCTCGAGACAAAAAATCAGCAAAGAAACAGCAATCCTAAATGACTCACTACATAAGATGGACTTAATTGACATCTTCAGAACACTTCACCCCAAAGCCACAAAATATATGTTCTTCTCAGGTGCTCATGGGACATCCTCAAAAATAGACCACATATTGGGTCACAAACAAAGTCTCCCCAAATTCAAGAAGATTGAAATCATACCAAGCATCTTCTCAGACCGGAAGGGCATAATATTAGAAATAAACTGAAATAAAAACAACTCAAAATACACAAACACTTGGAAGCAGAATAGCATGTTATTAAATATTGATTGGGTTACCAATGAGATCAAAGAAGAAATTAAAAACATCCTGGAAACTAATGACAATGAAAACACAACAATACAAAACCTTTGGGACACAATTAAAGCAGTCCTGAGAGGGAACTTAATAGCTCTACAGGCCTATCTCAACAAACAAAAAAAATGGTAGTAAATCATCTAAATGTACAGATCAAAGAATTAGAAACAGAGCAACAAGAAAAGCCCAGAGTGAGCAGAAGGAAGGAGATAATAAAGTTTAGAGCAGAAATAAATGACATAGAGACCAAAAAAACAATACAGAAAATCAATGAAACCAAGAGCTGGTTCTTTGAAAGGTTAAACATAATTGACAAACCTCTATCCAGGCTCACCAAGAAGCAAAGAGAGAGGACCCAAATAAACAAAATCAGAAATGATAGGGGTGAAATAACAACAGACCCCACAGAAATACAAATGATTGTTATAAAAAAAAAAAAACAAAAAAAAACTATGGACAACTCTACTCCAACAAACTAGACAACCTGGAGGAAATGGACATATTCCTAGAAAAATACAACATTCCAAAGCTTAATCAGGAAGAGTCTAAAAATCTCAATAGGCCAATAACTATGGAAGAAATTGAAGCAGTCATCAAAAAGCTTCCAGCAAACAAAAGCCCAGGACCAGACGGCTTCACAGGGGAGTGTTACCAAACATTCAAGGAAGAAATAAAACCTATCCTCCTCAAACTACTACAAAAAATCCAAGAGTAAGGAACACTTCTAAGCTCATTCTATGAAACCAGCATCACCCTAATACCAAAACCAGGTAAAGACAACACAATGAGAGAGAATTACAGGCCAATATCCCTCATGAACATAGATGCCAAAATCCTCAACAAGATCTTAGCAAATCGGATCCAGCAGAACATCAGAATGATCATACACCATGACCAAGTAGGATTTATCCCAGGGATGCAAGGATGGTACAATATCCGCAAATCAATAAACGTGATACATCACTTAAACAAATTGAAAGAAAAAAACCACATAGTCATATCAATTGATGCACAAAAAGTGTTTGACAAAATTCAACACCCATTTTTGATAAAAACTCTCAGCAAGGTGGGAATAAAAGGATCATACCTCAACATAATAAAAGCCATATATGACAAACCCACAGCCAACATCATACTCAGTGGACAAAAACCAACACCATTTCCCCTAAGAACAGGAACAAGACAGGGATGCCCACTCTCACCACTCCTGTTTGACATAGTACTGGAAGTATTAGCCATTGCAATTAGAGAAGAAGAAGAAATAAAAGGCATCCAAATTGGAAAAGAAGAAGTAATACTGTCCTTATTTGCAGATGACATGATATCATACTTAAAAAACCCTAAAGACTCCATCAAAAAACGATTAGACTTTATGTAAGAATTTGGCAATATAGCAGGATACAAAATTAATGCCAAGAAATCTATGGCATTTCTATACACCAATAGTGAACTTACAGAAAGAGAAACTAAAAAAGCAATCCCATTTACCATCGCACCAAAAAAATTAAGCTACCTAGGAATAAACTAAACTAAAGAGGTAAAAGACCTCTACTCAGAAAACTACAGGACATTGAAAAAAAGAGATAGAGGTAGACATAAAGAGATGGAAGAACATACCATGTTCTTGGATTGGTAGAATCAACATCATTAAAATGTCCATACTACCCAAAGCAATCTATAAATTCAATGCACTTCCCATTAAAATACCAATGGCATATTTCACAGACCTAGAACAAACTCTCCAAAAATTCATCTGGAATAAAAAACGACCCTGAATAGCTGCAGCAATTCTGAGAAAGAACAAAGTAGGTGGGATCTCAATACCACATATCAAGCTGTATTACAAAGCCACTGTTCTCAAAACTGCCTGGTATTGACACAAGAACAGACATATAGATCAATGGAATAGAATAGAGAGCCCAGAAAGCAGCCCCAACCAAAACGCTCAATTAATATTTGACAAAGGAGGCAAGAACATACAATGGAGTCAAGATAGTCTCTTCAATAAATGGTGTTGGGAAAATTGGACAGATACATGCAAGAAAATGAAACTACACCACCAACTTACACCATACACAAAAATAAACTCAAAATGGATAAAGGACTTAAAAATACGAATGGAAACCATAAAAATACTAGAAGAATACAAAGGCAACAAAATCTCAGACATATGCCAAAGCAATTTCTTCACCGATACAGATCCTAGGGCATTGGAAACTAATGAGAAAATAAACCAATGGGACTACATCAAAATAAAAAGTTTCTGCACAGCAAAAGAAACCATCAACAAAACAACAAGAAAGCCCACTACATGGGAGAACATATTTGCCAATGCTATCACTGATAAGGGTTTAACCTCCAACATTTATAGGGAACTCATACA
The DNA here is from genome assembly GCF_014108235.1 of Myotis myotis. NCBI lineage: Eukaryota > Metazoa > Chordata > Mammalia > Chiroptera > Vespertilionidae > Myotis > Myotis myotis. The sequence goes on from NW_023416335.1 coordinate 102,829,126, forward strand.
ACTCAACAAAAGGAAGATAAACAATCCAATCAAAAAATGGGCAAAGGACCTAAATAGACACCTTTCAAAAGAGGACATTCAGAAAGCCAAGAGACATATGAAAAGATGCTCAAAGTCACTAATCATCCGAGAGATGCAAATCAAAACAACAATGAGGCACCATCTCACACCTGTCAGAATGGCTATCATCAACAAATCAACAAACGACAAATGCTGGAGAGGATGTGGAGAAAAAGGAACACTCCTGCACTGCTAGTGGGAATGCAGACTGTGCAGCCACTATGGAAGACAGTATGGAGTTTCTTCAAAAATCTAAAAATGGAACTCCCATTTGACCCTTGATCCCACTTCTAGGAATATATGCCAAGAAACCAGAAACACCAATCAGAAAGGATACATGCACCCCTATGTTCATAGCAGCACAATTCACCATAGCTAAGATCTGAAACCGCCTAGGTTCCCATCTGGAGATGAATGGATTAGAAAACTGTGGTACATCTGCATGATGGAATACTATGCTGCTGTAAAAAAAGAAGGAACTTTTACCATTTGCAACAGCATGGATGGAACTGGAGAGCATTATGCTAAGTGAAATAAGCCAGTCAATGAAGGAAAATACCACATGATCTCACTCATTTATGGATAATAAAGACCATTATAAACTTTTGAACAAAAATAGATACAGAGGCAGAGCTGCCTCGAACAGATTGTCAAACTACAGCAGGAAGGCCAGGGAGGGTGGGAGGACAGGGGTGTGGGGTTAAGAAATCAACCGAAGGACTTGTATGCATGCATATAAGCATAACCAATGGACATAAGACACTGGGGGGTAGGGGAGGCCAGGGGATTGTCAAGGGCGGGGAAAGAAAAAGGAGACATATGTAATACTCTTTGTAATACTTTAAGCTATATATATATTATATATATATGACATTATATATATATATATATGACATATATATATATATATGACATATATATATATATGACATATATATGACATATATATATATATATGACATATATATGACATATATGACATTAGGAGTCAAAAATCACATAAACTTATCAATCTATTGGGAGGGAAAGCATTTGACAAAATCCAACACCCTTTCTTGGTAAAAACCCTCAGCAAATGAGAATAGAGGGGTCATACCTCAACACAATAAAAGCCGTAAATGACAAACCTACAGCCAACATCATACTCAATGGGCAAAAACCAAAATCTTTCCCTTAAGAACAGGAACAAGACAGGATGCCTGCTTTCACCATTCCTGTTCAACATAGTACTAGAAGTACTAGCCATAGCAATCAGACAAGAAGAAGAAATAAAAGGCATCCAAATTGGAAAAGAAGTAAAATTGTCATTATTCGCAGATGACATAATACTGTATATAGAAAATCCTAAAGACTCCATCAAAAAATTATTATACTTAATAAATGAATTTTGCAATGTAGCAGGATATAAAATTAACACCAAGAAATCTTTGGCATTTTTATACAACAATAGTGAATTTACAGAAAGAGAATTTACAAAAACAATCCCTTTTACCACTGCATAAAACAAAAATTAAGATAAACTTAACTAAGGAGGTAAAAGACCTGTCCTCAGAAAACTGCAGGACACTTAAAAAAGAGATAGAGGAAGACATAAACAGATGGAAGAATATACCATTTTCATGGATTGTTAAAATCCACATGATTAAAATGCCCATACTACCCCAAGCAATCTATAGATTCAATGCACTCCCCATTAAAATACCAACAGCATATTTCACAGAGCTAGGAAGAACTCTCCAAAAATTCATCTGGAATAAATAAAGACCACAAGTAGCTGCAGCAATCCTGAGAAAGAAGAACAAAGTAGGAGGGACCTCAATACCAGATATCAAGATGTATTACAAAGCCACTGTACTCAATACTGCCTGGTACTGGCACAAGAACAAAAATATAGACCAACTAAGGCCTGGTGCATGAAATTCATGCAGGGGATTGTCCCTCAGCCCAGCCTGCACCCTCTCCAATCTGGGACCCTTTGGGGGATGTCCGACTGCCGGTTTAAACAGGCAAGGCAATCAAGCATCCTTCTCACAATCCAAAATTGCTGGCTTCCAACCACTCGCCTGCCTGCCTGATCACACCCTAACCACTCCCATGCCAGCCTGATCGATGCCTAACTGCTCCCCTGCACTCCCGATTGTCCCTAACTGCCCTCCCCTCCTGGCCTTGTTGCACCTAACTTTCTTCCCTTGTAGGCCTGCTCGCCCCTAACTGCCCTCCCTTGCCAGCCTGGTAACCCCTAACTTCCCTCTCCTGCTGGCCTAGTTGCCCCTAACTGTCCTCCCCTGAAGGCCTGGACACCTACAACTACCCTCCCCAGCTGGACTGGTTGCCCCTAACTGCCCTCCCCTGCTGGCCTGGTCCCCCGCAACTTCCCTCCTCTGCAGGCTTTGTCCCTCCCAACTACCTTCCCCTGCCAACCTGGTCTGTCCCAACTAACCTCCCCTGCAGACCTGGTTACTCCTAACTGTCCTCCACTGCAGGCCTGTTCGCCTCCAACTGCCCTTCCTTACAGGCCTGGTCCCTCTCAGCTGCCCTCCCTTGTAGGCCTGATCATGAAGAACTGCCCTCCCCTGCTGGCCTTCTTGTGTCCACATGGGTGCAGCCATCTTGTGTGTTGGAGTGATGGTCAATTTGCATATTACTCTTTTATTAGATAGGATGTAATAGAATAGAGAACCCTGAAATTGACCCAAACCATTATGTTCAATTAATATTTGACAAAGGAGTTAAGAACATAAAATGGAGTAAAGACAGTCTCTTCAATAAATGGCGCTGGGAAATTTGGTCAGATACATGCAAAAAAATGAAACTAGACCACCAACTTACACCATACACAAAAATAAACGCAAAATGAATAAAGGACTTAAATGTAAGAGGGCAAACCATAAAAATATTAGAGGAACCCACAGGCAGCAAGATCTCAAAAATATGTTGAAGCAATATCTTCACCAATACAGCTCCAAGGGCAATGGAAACTAAAGGGAAAATAAACAAATGAGACTACATCAAAATAAAAAGCTTCTGCACACCAAAAGAAACCATCAACAAAACAACAAGAAAACACACTGCATGGGAGAACATATTTGCTAATGATATCTCCGGTAAGGGTTTAATCACCAACATTTACAGGGAACTCATGCAACTGAACAAAAGGAAGATGAACAACCCAATCAAAAAATGGGCAACAAACCTAAATAGACACATCTTGAAAGAAGACATACAGAAGGCTGAGAGACATATGAAAACAAGCTCAAAGTCACTAATCATCCAAGAGATGCAAATCAAAACAACAAGGCACCATCTCACACCTGTCAGAATGGTTATCATCAACAAATCAACAAATCACAAGTGCTGGCAAGGAAGCAGAGAAAAAGGAACGCTTGTGCACTGCTAGTGGGATGCAGACTGGTGCAGCCACTGTAGAGAACAGTATGGAATTTCCTCCAAAAACTGAAAAAGGAACTCCCATTTGACCCAGTGATCCCACTTCTGGAAATATATTCCAAAAAACCAGAAACACCAATCAAAAGGATATATGCACCCCTATGTTAATAGTCGCACAATTTACAATAGCTAAGATTTGAAAACAGCCTAAGTGCCCATCAGCAAATGAGTGGATTAAAAAACTTTGGCACATCTACACAATGGAATACTATGCAGCTGTAAAAAGGAAGGAACTCCTACAATTTACAACAGCATGGATGGAGCTGGAGAGCATTATGCTAAGTGAAATAAGTCAGTCAGAGAAAGATAATTATTCATAATCTCACTCATCTGTGGATTATAATGAACAACATAAACTGATGAACAAAAACGGATCCAGAGGCAGAGAAGCATCAATCAGATGCTCAAACCTCAGAGGGGATTTAGGGGAGGGTGGATGTAAGAGGGAGAGATCAACCAAAGGACTTTTATGCATGCATATAAGCATAAGCGATGGACACAGACAACAGGGGGTGAGGGTGAGGGCAGAACTGGGGGGATGAGGGGACAATGGGGGGGATAAAGACACATTTGTAATACCTTAACCAATAAAAATTAATAAATCCTGTCTAATAAAAGAGAAACATGGTAATTAGCTGTACCTCCGCTACCCTTCCCATTGGCTAATCAGGGAGATATGCAAATTAACTGTCAGCCAAAATGGTGACCAGCAGCCAGGCAGCTTGAAACGAACATGAGGCTTGCTTGCTTCAGTGACAGAGGACTCCAACGTTCCCCGCCTGCCGCTGCCAGCCTCTGAGCTTGCAGTTTGACACATTGTTACAAATATAGAAGCTAAACAAAACCCCAGAAACCTGCTTTCAGCCAGCTGGGATCTCAGAGCTGGAGTTGAAACAGTGTTTCGATTATAGAACCCAAACAAACCAGATACCTGCTTTCAGCAGCCGAGGCCTCAGAGCTGGAGCCAAGCCTCAGAGCTAAAGCTGGCCCAGAATATAAAAAAAGAAAAAAAGGAGTGACTGGGAGCTTCAGTCACCCGCCAGCCTGAAAAGAGCCCTCAGCCCCTCACCCAGACTGGCCAGGCTCCCCAGTGGGGACCCCTACCCTGAAGGGGGTGTGACCAGCTGCAAACAGCCATCATCCCCTCATCCAGGCTGGCCAGGCACCCCAGTGAGGACCCCCACCCTGATCCAGGACACCCTTCAGGGCAAACCAACTGGCCCCCACCTGTGCACCAGGCCTCTATCCTATATAGTAAAAGGTTAATATGCCTCCCAGCACCGGGATCAGCAGAGCCGTGAGGCCTCGCGGCACCGGGATCAGCGTGACAGGGGGGCAGCACCCAAACCCGCTGATTGCCCTGCTGTTCTGTGTGTGACAGGGGGCAGGGCCACAACCTCCCTATCCACCCTGCTCTGTTCGTGATAGGGGAAGGCACCCCAACCCCATGATCAGCTGTGCTCTGTGCCTGATAGGGAGGAGCTCCCCAACCCGCTGATCGCCCTGCAGCTCTGTCTGTGACAGGGTGTGGCACCCCAACCCCCTGATCAGCCCTGCTCTGTGTGTGACAGGGTGCGGCGCCCCCCCCCCTTCCCCACGGGTCCTGCTCTGTTTGTGATGGTGTAGAGCCATAACCTCCCCATCGGCCCTGCCCTGAGTGTGACAGGGTGCGGCGCTCCAACACCCTGATCCGCCCTGCTCTGTGTGTGATGCGGGGGGGGGGGGGTGCCCCAACTCCCCTATCGGCCCTACTCTGTGAGTGACAGATGGGAGCTCCTCAACCCCCTGATCAGCCCTTCTCTGTGCATGACAGTGGGGAGCTCCCCAACCCCCTGATCAACCCTGCCTTGAGTGTGACAGGGGGCGGTGCCCCAACCCCCCCATCGGCCCTACCCTTAGCGTGACTGAGGGTGGCATCGCAACCTCCCGATCCGCCCTGCTCTGTGCATGACAGGGGGCAGTGCCACAACTCCCCAATCAGCCCTGCTCTGAGCCCGACTAGGGGCTGCACCTAGGGATTGGGCCTGCCCTCTGCCATGCGGGAGCAGGCCTAAGCCAGCAGGTCGTTATCTCCCAAGGGGTCCCAGACTCCGAGAGGGAACAGGCCGGGCTGAGGGACCTCCCCATGCCCCCCAAGTGCACAAATTTTTGTGCACCGGGCCTCTAGTAAATATATAAAATAAAAGCATAATATGCAAATTGACTAGACTAAGGAACAACTGGCCACTATAATGAGCACTGACCGGTCACTATAGTGCTTCCTCCTGCCCACAGGCCTCAAGCAACAGATCGGAGCCTGCTGGCCAAACTCTGGGCACCTCCCCCGGCCAGCAGGCTCTGATCACCTGATGGTGAACAGGGAACTGGGGATGGGTGGCAGCAGACCCATGTAGCACCAGGCCAAGGCAGATGTGAGCGGGGCACTGATCGTCCCACCAGTTGCCCCACACACAGAGGGTGACTGGAGGTGGTGGCAGCAGGGGAGGTGGGGGGGAGTGGAGGGCTGCAGCAGCAGGAGGGCTGGACCAGCTACCGGCAGTCTTTGCAGATCAACCTTGATTCCAGGCCAGGCCTACGGACCCTACCCGTGCACAAATTTTGTGTGCTGGGCCTCTACTATAAAGAATAAAAATTTATATTAAGGTGAGGTAATATTTCTGATAAGTAAGACCAGAGATAATTCACTACCACAGATTTGCACTATCAGACACACTAAATAAATTAATTTGAAGGAATAAAAGATATATATAAAAAAAGGAAAAGAACTAGAAGTTGAAAGCATGTAGAGAATATGTATATAAATATATGTCCATGAATCTATATTGTATACCCTTTATTATCTTATTTTTTAAAAGCATGAAACTGTTTAAAATAATATAGGTATTATTTTAATTATATATATTAATTAATATATATTACATTATTGTGGAAAATTTCTCACATTGTTTATCATGAATAGGTATTGTATTTTATCAATTGACTTTCCTGCATCAATTGATATACTTATGTGTTGCTTTAATCTAGACTGTAAATATGATGGAATATAGTAGTTGACTTTCAAAATTGAACTCATTTTCCATTCTTGCAAAAAATGCCATTTCCTAATGGAATATTACTCTTTAATATGCTGTTATATTCTAATAGTAGCCCGGTGCACAAAATTCGTGCACATTAAAAGGGAACTAATTAGCAGAAATATTTTAATATTGATATTTGCCCTTTCTCTATAATAGAAGTGTGAGAGATGAAAGGAAATTAGTAAAATGTAAATGAAAATAATATATAAATTTATTAATAAATAAACAGTAACAAAAGGATATAACAGCAACAGAGGCATGATATAAAAACGACAAAAACATGATATGAAAACAACAAAAACATGATATAAAAACAACAGTGATGCAAACAATGACTGATAAAGTGATTCATCTTATTCTAATATCTCCTTGTACACCACATTAAGAGTGAAAACACTTTCAGAGTGCTTGATTAATTTCAATAGTACCCATTCTTTTTTTGTTGTTGTTTATTGTGCTATTATTATTTATTTATTTATTTATTTTTATTGCTTAAAGTATTACAAAGAGTATTACATATGTCTCCTTTTTTTCCCCCCGCCCTTGACAATCCCCTGGCCTCCCCTACCCCCCAGTGTCTTATGTCCATTGGTTATGCTTATATGCATGCATACAAGTCCTTCGTTTGATCTCTTACCCCCCCCCACTCCTGCCTTCCCACCCTCCCTGGCCTTCCTGCTGTAGTTTGACAATCTGTTCGAGGCAGCTCTGCCTCTGTATCTATTTTTGTTCACAAGTTTATAATGGTCTTTATTATCCATAAATGAGTGAGATAATGTGGTATTTTTCTTTCATTGACTGGCTTATTTCACTTAACATAATGCTCTCCAGTTCCATCCATGCTGTTGCAAATGGTAAAAGTTCCTTCTTTTATACAGCAGCATAGTATTCCATTGTGTAGATGTACCACAATTTTCTAATCCATTCATCTGCTGATGGGCACTTAGGCTGTTTTCAAATCTTAGCTATGGTAAATTGTACTGCTATGAACATAGGGATGCATGTATCATTTCTGACTGGTGTTTCTCTTTTCTTCAGATATATTCCTAGAAGTGGGATCACTGGGTCAAATGGGAGTTCCATTTTTAGTTTTTTGAGGAAACTCCGAACTGTCTTCCATAGTGGCTGCACCAGTCTGCATTCCCACCAGAAGTGCACAAGTGTTCCTTTTTCTCCACATCCTCTCCAGCACTTGTCGTTTGTTGAATTGTTGATGATAGCCATTCTGACAGGTGCGAGATGGTACCTCATTGTTGTTTTGATTTGCATCTCTTGGATGATTAGCGACTTTGAGCATGTTTTCATATGTCTCTTGGCTTTCTAAATGTCCTCTTTTAAAACGTGTCTATTTAGGTCCTTTGCCCACTTTTTGATTGGATTGTTTATCTTCCTTTTGTTGAGTTGTATGAGTTCCCTATAAATGTTGGAGGTTAAACCCTTATCAGTGATAGCATTGGCAAATATGTTCTCCCATGTAGTGGGCTTTCTTGTTGTTTTGTTGATGGTTTCTTTTGCTGTGCAGAAACTTTTTATTTTGATGTAGTCCCATTGGTTTATTTTCTCTTTAGTTTCCAATGCCCTAGGATCTGTATCGGTGAATAAATTGCTTTGGCATATGTCTGAGATTTTGTTGCCTTTGGATTCTTCTAGTATTTTTATGGTTTCCAGTCGTATTTTTAAGTCCTTTATCCATTTTGAGTTTATTTTTGTGTATGGTGTAAGTTGGTGGTGTAGTTTCATTTTCTTGCATGTATCTGTCCAATTTTCCCAACACCATTTATTGAAGAGACTATCTTGACTCCATTGTATGTTCTTGCCTCCTTTGTCAAATATTAATTGAGCGTTTTGGTTGGGGCTGCTTTCTGGGCTCTCTATTCTATTCCATTGATCTATATGTCTGTTCTTGTGTCAATACCAGGCAGTTTTGAGAACAGTGGCTTTGTAATACAGCTTGATATGTGGTATTGAGATCCCACCTCCTTTGTTCTTTCTCAAGATCGCTGCAGCTATTCGGGGTTGTTTTTTATTCCAGATGAATTTTTGGAGAGTTTGTTCTAGGTCTGTGAAATATGCCATTGGTATTTTATTGTATTTATTTTTTTAATATATTTTATTGATTTTTTACAGAGAGGAAGGGAGATCGAGAGCTAGAAGCATCGATGAGAGAGAAACATCGATCAGGTGCCCCCTGCACACCCCCCACCGGGAATGTGCCTGCAACCCAGGCAAATGCCCTTGACCGGAATCGAACCCGGGACCCTTCAGTCCACAGGCCGAAGCTCTATCCACTGAGACAAACTGGTTTCGGCGCCATTGGTATTTTAATGGGAAGTGCATTGAATTTATAGATTGCTTTGGGCAGTATGGACATTTTAATGATGTTGATTCTACCAATCCAAGAACATAGTATGTTCTTCCATCTCTTTATGTCTACCTCTATCTCTTTTTTCAATGTCCTGTAGTTTCCTGAGTAGAGGTCTTTTACCTCTTTAGTTAAGTTTATTCCTAGGTAGCTTAATTTCTTTGGTGCGATGGTAAATGGGATTGCTTTTTTAGTTTCTCTTTCTGCAAATTCACTATTGGTGTATAGAAATGCCATAGATTTCTTGGCATTAATTTTGTATCCTGCTAATTGCCAAATTCTTTTATAAAGTCTAATCATTTTTTGATGGAGTGTTTAGGGTTTTTTAAGTATAATATCGTCATCTGCAAATAAGGACAGTTTTACTTCTTCTTTTCCAATTTGGATGCCTTTTATTTCTTCTTCTTCTCTAATTGCAATGGCTAATACTTCCAGTACTAGGTTGAACAGGAGTGGTGAGAGTGGGCATCCCTGTCTTGTTCCTGTTCTTAGGGGAAATGGTGTTGGTTTTTGTCCACTGAGTATGATGTTGGCTGTGGGTTTGTCATATATGGCTTTTATTATGTTGAGGTATGATCCTTTTATTCCCACCTTGCTGAGAGTTTTTATCAAAAATGGGTGTTGAATTTTGTCAAACACTTTTTGTGCATCAATTGATATGACTATGTGGTTTTTTTCTTTCAATTTGTTTAAGTGATGTATCACGTTTATTGATTTGCAGATATTGTACCATCCTTGCATCCCTGGGATAAATCCTACTTGGTCATGGTGTATGATCATTCTGATGTTCTGCTGGATCCGATTTGCTAAAATCTTGTTGAGGATTTTGGCATCTGTTCCTGAGGGATATTGGCCTGTAATTCTCTTTCATTGTGTTGTCTTTATCTGGTTTTTGTATTAGGGTGATGCTGGCTTCATAGAATGAGCTTAGAAGTGTTCCCTCCTCTTGGATTTTTTGTAGTAGTCTGAGGAGGATAGGTTTTAGTTCTTCCTTGAATGTTTGGTAACACTCCCCTGTGAAGCCGTCTGGTCCTGGGCTTTTGTTTGCTGGAAGCTTTTTGATGACTGCTTCAATTTCTTCCATAGTTATTGGCCTATTGAGATTTTTAGACTCTTCCTGATTAAGCTTTGGAATGTTGTATTTTTCTAGGAATATGTCCATTTCCTCCAGGTTGTCTAGTTTGTTGGAGTAGAGTTGTCCATAGTTTTTTTTGTTTTTTTTTTTATAACAATCATTTGTATTTCTGTGGGGTCTGTTGTTATTTCACCCCTATCATTTCTGATTTTGTTTATTTGGGTCCTCTCTCTTTGCTTCTTGGTGAGCCTGGATAGAGGTTTGTCAATTATGTTTAACCTTTCAAAGAACCAGCTCTTGGTTTCATTGATTTTCTGTATTGTTTTTTTGGTCTCTATGTCATTTATTTCTGCTCTAAACTTTATTATCTCCTTCCTTCTGCTCACTCTGGGCTTTTCTTGTTGCTCTCTTTCTAATTCTTTGATCTGTGCATTTAGATGATTTACTACCATTTTTTCTTGTTTGTTGAAATAGGCCTGTAGAGCTACAAACTTCCCTCTCAGGTCTGTTTTCATTGTGTCCCAAAGGTTTTGTATTGTTGTGTTTTCATTGTCATTAGTTTCCAGGATGTTTTTAATTTCTTCTTTGATCTCATTGGTAACCCAATCAATACATGCTTCCAAGTGTTTGTGTATTTTGAGTTGTTTTTATTTCAGTTTATTTCTAATATTATGCCCTTCCGGTCTGAGAAGATGCTTGGTATGATTTCAATCTTCTTGAATTTGGGGAGACTTTGTTTGTGACCCAATATGTGGTCTATTTTTGAGGATGTCCCATGTGCACTTGAGAAGAATGTATATTTTGTGGCTTTGGGGTGAAGTGTTCTGAAGATGTCAATTAAGTCCATTGATCTAATGAGTCATTTAGGATTGCTGTTTCTTTGCTGAGTTTTTGTCTAGCGGATTCATCCAGTGATGTCTGTGGTGTATTAAAGTCCCCTACTATGATTGTATTGTTGTCGATCTCTCCCCTGATATCTTCCAGGAATTTTCTTATGTATGTGGGTCCTCCTGCATTGGGTGCATATATGTTTATCAGGGTTATATCCTCTTATTGTATTGATCCCTTTAGTATTATGAAGTGGCCTTCCTTATCTCTTCTTATGGCCTTCACTTTGAGGTCTATTTTGTCCGATATAAGTATTGCTACCCCAGATTTTTTTTCATTTCCATTTCCCTGAAAGTTATTTTTCCATCCCTTCACTTTCAGTCTGTGTGAGTCCCTTCTAATGAGGTGGGTCTCTTGTAGACAGCAAATATATGGGTCATGTTTTTTTATCCATTCAGCCACTCGATGTCTTTTGATTGGACCATATAGTCCATTTACGTTTAAAGTTATTATCGAAAGGTACTTGTTTGTAGCAATTTCTATTTTTTTGTGGCTGTTTTCTTTTTGCGCTTTTTATTTCTTCTTTTTACACCAGTTCCTTTAGCATTTCTTGCATTGTTGGCTCAGTGGTGATAAACTCCCTTAGCTTTTTTTTGCCTGTGAAGCTTCTTCTTTCCCCTTCAATTTTGAATGATAGCCTTGCTGCATAGAGTATTCTTGGATTCAGTCTTTTGCTTTGCATCACTTTGTAAATTGCTGTCCATTCTTTTCGGGCCTGATGTGTTTCTGTTGAGAAATCATTTGATAATCTGATGGTGGATCCTTTGTAGGTAACTCTCTGTTTCTCTCTTGCAGCCTTTAAGATTCTCTCTTTGTCTTGTACATTTGCCATCATTATTATGATGTGTCTTGGTGTGGGTCTTTTGGGGTTCATCTTGCCTGGGACTCTCTGTATTTGTGTAACTTTTTTCTTCCCCATATCTGGGAATTTTTCTTTCATTATTTCTTCAAATAGATTTTCTAATCCTTGCTGCTCTTCTTGTCCTTCTTGCAGCCCTATTATTCGTATGTTACTTAGTTTCATGTTGTCCCAAAGCTCCCTTAGGCTCTCCTCCTGCTTTTTAATTTTTTTTCTCCAGTTGCTGTTCAGATTGAGCTTGTTTCTCTGCCTTATCTTCTAACTCACTAATTCGGTCCTCTGTGTCTTCTAGTCTGCTGTTGAAACTTTCCATGGTGTTTTTGATTGTAGCTATATCCCTTTTCATTTCTTCCTGATTCTTGCATAGGTTGTTGATTTTCTCATCCATCCGGTGAATGAATTGTACAACCATTATTCTGAATTCTTTTTCTGTCATGTTGAATGCTTCAACTTCATTAATTTCCTTTCTTGGCGACCCCTCATTGTCTTTCCTCTGGGTGTTGTGTCGTCTCTTCATTCTGATTATCTCCCGATGGTTCAAACGTCGAGTTGCGTGTGCCTGGGCCGTGTGCAGTGGGAGCCTCCCACCACCCTAGTGTCACTGATGAGCTCTGACACTAAGATGTGTGGTTGTTGTGGGTTGGTGGGAACTAGGCTCGGTCAGAGTCAGTGTTGTCAGCACTCAATGTGGCCTCATACGCGCCCTTAGAATCAGGGACCCTGACTGCACAGTGCTGAAACAGAGACCCCTCTGGAGCATGTTGAAAACCAGAGCCCCCTAGCTTGTGCCAGGAGTCAGAATTCCCCAAGAATCCAGTATCAGAGTCTCTGTTGCCTCGCTCGACCTTGCCTTGAGAATCAGGGTCCCTGTGTGCCCTTGCACCATGAATTGGAGTCACTGGCTCTTAGTATGAATGCACAGGGAATCAGGATCTCAGGCGCAGGTGATAAGAAACACAGTCAAGTCACTGGTGTTTGGTGCTGCCTCCTGCCCAGAGAATTGGGGTCCCTGGGCCTGTGCTACGCGGGACAAATTCCCGGTGTTCGGTGTTTGAGTGATTGCTCCCAGCCCAGGGCTCCAAAGCTAGCAGTGAGCATAGGATCAGTTCCTGGGGTTCACGTGTTTGCTCCCAGCCCAGGGCTCCGAAGCTGTCAGTGTGCGTAGGACCAGTTCCCGGTGTTAGTGTGATTGCTCCCAGCCCAGGACTCCTGAACCAGGCCCTACACGGGATCAGTTCCAAGGTGCTAGCACACTTCCAGGCCAAAGTTCCTGCAGCGCTGAGGCCCGGGCAAGGGGTGGGTCTATCATTTAGTTACTCTGGCACTGCCTGCAAGCCTGTGGGAAGGGGGGATGGGCTCTGTTACTCACTGATCTGCCACATGGATTTCTGAACTTTTGGTGTCCGCAGGTCTGTAGCTGTGGTCACAGGTCTCTGTCCCCAGTGGCTGCAGGGTCCTGATATGCGTCTGAGATCAGACTGCATGGTGCTGAGGCCAGGATCCTAGTCTCAAGCAGCTCTGTTTCCCAAGATGGCGTGGTCGCTGGCCCTCTGCTGGCCGCCCAGGAGTGTTCACACAGGGAGCGGGACTCCGCAGCCTAAGACTGCCCGGTTTAGCAGCCCCTTAGAAGACCTGCAGAATCTAACTGTCCCTAGCTCATACACACACACCACACACGTCCACACACTCCTCTATCACTTCCTTGCAGTCTCACACTCTCTCCGTCCCTACCTTCCTGCTGGTCTCCATTTTTCTCTCCAATAGTACCCATTCTTAAATGAAAACTGCTATCAAGTTTGCCATCTCCAAGTTTTACTAACTATTCACTATAACAGAATCCTCTGATCTCATATTAGTTTTAAGAGACAACTTTCTGAAACATCCCCAAACATCACAGTACTTTAAACTCGTTTGTACTATGACCGATCCCATAGCATGTGGTACAATACTGAGACATTGTCGAAAATCCCCTCCAAGAAGAAGTTTCCCACCAAATACAACATTCAAATTCGTAATTTCTCTTAGTAATCTGTCTATGGCATTTATAGCATGACTGGATGCATTCATCAATAATGAGAAGTTGGGCCTTTTTAATAGTTTTAGCAACTTCACTGTTTATATTGTCTAGAAATTAAAGTTTCATTTAATGGAATTGATCATTTATATTGGGAATGAAAGGTTCTTCCACCAAGAAGTAAATTTTCAGCAATTCCTGTAGACACTGTGGGTAAAACAGTACCACCACAACCTCCAATATAATGTATTAAAACTTTACTTTGGGGAGCCGCTACAGTGTTTTGGACAGGGTCAAACCTTGAACTGATGAGAGGGCGCAGTCCTCTCATTGTCACGTGCAAGTCCCAGCTTGGAGGGCAGGGCTCTACCAGCACAATTATAACCAACAGTTATAGTTGCAAGCTTGAACCTATGGTCCAAACACATGGCCCCATGTGCCTGAATGATATAGGCTTGATTGAGTTCAGGTGCATGTAGTTGAGTAGGATTGTAACCCAGGAGAATGTTGTAAACATCTTGGTCATGCTCTTACTTTGCCTTGTGGCATCTGCTATAAAATAAAGACATGGCTGTGGGTGTGGTCACTGTCTCTCAGAGAAGCAGCGTCCCACCGAGACCCATCTTTCATTCTCTTGTCTGTCTTTTCTAAGCCTTTCAGCCACCCCCACTCAGGTTCACCCTTGGCCATGCTGGCGTGGCACACTTTATAAAGATATGCCTCCATGCTCCAAAGGCGGGTTCCTGCCTCAAACCTCACCCTTACCGGAAACAGCTCTAGGAAACAGCTCAGGAGAGGGTGCAGCTGTTTCCAAGACAACCTCTGCAGGACTGACTTCCTTCTGGTTGGTCGTGCCTCTGGTGGTGATGTTACACCCAGGGTTTTTATATAAGTAGATTAATGTTTGATTGAGGGTTGTTGCATCTATGTTCATGAGGGATTTTTATGTTTTGTTTTTTTATCTATATTTGTGAAGGTCTTTCATTTTGTTATGTTTGGAACTATCTGGTTGTGATATTAGGATAAATCTGGCCTCATAAAATGAGTTGGGAAGTATTTTCTCCTTTCTGTTTTTCTGAAAGAGATTGTGTAGAATTCACCCATGAAAACATCTGAAACTGTAGCTGTTTTTGTTTGTTTGTTTGTTTGTTTGTTTCCATAACATTTTATAATGTGGAGTCAATTTCTTTGATCATAAACTCAATTTTGACAATAAATTCAATAAATAGTTAGATAATTTTTCTGGTTGTCTGATTCATCCTGGAGAAAAGATTTTGTATTCTTCTCTTTGTGGATTTTGAAAAATCAGTTCATATCATTTAAATAGTAGAACTAATCTAAAATAAAATAATTTCTTTAGAAAGTAAGAAGAAAGACTTGAACAGACACATTGCCAAAGAGGACATAGAGATGGCAATGCCATATAAAATCATATTCAGCACCATTATTTATTATGGAAATGCTATTTAAAATCATGATAAACTAACACTATGTAGTTATTAGAATTACTAAAAATTAAAAGAGTGAAAATATCCACAGAAATACAATACCATAAGGTTATGTACTATATTATTTTATTTATAAATTATCCTCAAAAATGACAAAATCATAGTGATAAAAATAGATCATATGTTGCCAGAAATTTAGGTTGGGCAGATACTATGCCTATAAAAGGGTGACATTAGGAACTTTCTTTGAGTGTTTGAGTGATGTGTAGCCTGTACATCATCTATCTCTCTATCTTATACCTATCATCATCACATTGTGGCTAGGTTCATGGAAATTTCAGACAGTCTCTACAAATTGGCCTTCTATCAACATACACCAAAAAAACAGAAACATTCACCCAATAAACAGCAAGGAACTAAGTCCTGGCAACAACTTGAATGGGATTTAAAAAAAAAAAAAAAAGGTAGGTTAGGTAAGATTAGGTCTCTATTATGACTACCTCAAGCCAACTAATTAGTAACCAACACAGTCCTCACCAACACTCAAGAGGAGAGAATGATAAATAGGTTTATACATCAAGGAATGGAAATATTGGGTGGGGTGTGAAGGTGACTCATCTTAGAATTCTGTCTACCATAGCAGAAGAATAATTCACAAGGTGATGGGTTGTTAAACCAGGTGTTTGCAATGCTGTATTTGTGAAACTGGTATTTTTTGGGGGAATATTGGAATTGCTATTCCATAAATTAATAAAAGTTAATAAAAGTTTAACTGTAAAATGAAGGCAATGTCTGTGTATATAAGGTATGCGAGAAAAAAGAAACCTTTTAGAAAACAATATCAATGTAAACAAAATAACCTCCAAAAGAGCAGACACAAATATTAAGGTAAAATACTATGCCATTGAAATAATTATGTAAACACTGAAACTACTCATATAAACCCATGCTTTTTAATTTAATGAAGATTTGTAAGTAGAAAAACTAATTTTCTCCTATAGTACTTATATCATTTCATTATTAAGCTAGAGGCCTGGTGTATGAATTTGTGCACGGGTGGTCCCTCTGGGCGGCCTCACAGTCCAATGCTGCCTGCAGCTACTACCTGCCACTCCCTTTCATCCTGGCCCCACTGTGCTTGCTGTGGGCTCACGCCCAATCAGTCCCAATCAGGAGAGGCTTGCACTGCTGCAGCCGTGAGCCCTGCATCTGGCTCCCTCCCATGAGCCCTGTGTTTGGTGCCCTCCCAAGAGGAGTGGCCTGCGATCAGGCTGAAACCAGCTCTCTGACATCCCCCCGGGGGGTCCCAGATTGTGAGAGGGTGCAGGCCAGGCTGAGGGACCACACCAGTGCACGATCTGGCTGGAGAGGGACCGCCATAGGGCTCCAGGGCATGTCTGCCCCATCTTGCTCAGTCCCAATTGATCAGCTGGACCCCAGCAGTAAGTGAACTTACTGGTTGGAGCATAACCCCTGGTGGTCTATGCACTTCATAGCGACTGATTGACCAGTTGACTGTCTGCCTCCAGTGGTCAGTGCACCTCATAGCGAGCTGTTGAGCAGCCTTAACATATCATTAGCATATTACACTTTGATTGATTTTTTCAGTTGTTCTGCCTTTTGGTCTATTTGCATAGTACCCTTTTATTATATAGGATCTTCTCTAATCTCTTCTTAGTTTTTCTCAATAAATATTTTGGAGTATATATGACAAGATAATTAAGAGATTTAGGAGAATTAGGGCAGTATAAAAGCAAACTAAGGCACATATTTTAGTAATAATCTAGTAATGAAAAATAATTTAGTGTATATCATAAACAATGATTTTTTTGGAGTTGGCACCAAAAATGAAGGCAAAAGAAGCAAAAATAAAATTTGATATTTCATCAGAATAAAAAGTTTCACCATAACAAAGGAAACAATGAGTAAAATGAAAAGTGTAGGGTCACTAAAAGAGGAATGCATAAGGCTGAGTGGTGAGCGATTATGAATTTCTTAGGTCATCTGGATACCAGATGGGCTGAGCCCCAAAAGAGCGCCAGCACTCAGGGTTGGGAAGTGAGAGGTTTTAAAGGACTCTAGGTGGGATTTTTCTGGGTAGAGAATTCTTTGTGCAGGTCTGTGTGGGAAGCCACCTATTGTCTTCACTAGCAGAGAGGTGTGGACAAGGAACCCGGAAGGCTGGTGACCCTTGAAGGCCTGGCAAAGGTCGGGGCTGTGCACCCATTGTTAGTCCAGACAATAGTAGCTGAAGCAACTTCCCCATTTATTATTATGTAAATCCTTGCTGATGGGCTAGTCTGCCTGTTACTGGAAATTGCCTGCCTAAGGGCTATGGGTGTATCCCAAACCAATAAAAGGTTGGTGAGGCCTGAGCACCAGTGCAAGTCCTTCCCCTTGAGTTGGACTTGCCTGCCTTGCCCCCCAGTATTTCCGAATTATCTCTTGTCTCTTCGCTTTCATTTGTGTGTGGCTCCTCTTCCAGATCCTGAACCCTGAACCACACGGGACGTGGGGGGGAAACTTTACACAGGTCTGGATTCTGGGAAGGTTCAAAGGGGAGAGATAATTGTCTTAGCAAATGCAATATGGTCTAAGTGAAAGGGAATGTCCATTGTGAAGTGGCATAAAGGTCAGTTCCCAGGGGATAGGTATTGATTCAATTATTTGATCAAACCTAACATTCTAGCCTTTTTGTTTTATGGAATAGGGATGAAGGTCATATCTTCCATAGTTACTTCCTGCTGAGGGGGGACATAAAGATAATAGGGGGAGGGACTTTTAATGTAGTTGGCTGGAACACTGTATATATTTCTCCTGGTTGGGTGGAAGGTCACAACAGCATAATTTCCCTGAGAGACTGGTTGGAGAAGGCTTGAAAGCATTCCTGTTGAGTGACTTGGGAGATAAAAGCTGGTCTTGAGGCTGCCACAGGTCACTTGTCTAGTTTTATTGCTTTCCTGGACCTGGAGCTTAAAGACAACTGAGGCCTAGATGTTATTTATTTATTTATTTTTGTTGAAAATTTTACATATGTATCCTTTTTCCCCAATTGACCCTCCTCCCCCCCGCAGCCATTCCCACCCCTGAGGGCAAGCCCCCACTGTCCCAGTGTCTGTGTTCATTGGTTATGCTAATATGCATGCATACAAGTCCTTTGGTTGATCACTATCCCCCCACCTCCCCAGCCATTTGTCTCTGGATCTATTTTTGTTCATCAGTTTATGTTGATCATTATATCGCACATATGAGTGAGATCATGTGATATTTATATTTCTTCGACTGGCTTATTTCGCTTAGCATAATGCTCTCCTGTTCCATCTATGCTATTGCAAATGGTAAAAGTTCCTTCTTTTTTATAGAGGCATAGTGTTCCATTGTGTAGATGTAGGCTGGATTAGCGTCACTCTGCAACTCACTACAAGGGTCCCAAAGCCTGTGACAGTGGGGGGAGGATGTCTCATAGTCTGTGGTTGAGGCAGTGGGACTCTGACAAAAGTGATTTCCCTCTCTGAATCATGAAGGTGTTCAGGATCCAGCATCTGGGGAAGTGGGAATCTTGGAGTCTGGCTGAAACAATGCGAACCTGTCCAGTGAGGTGAGTCCTCAGTAACTTACCAAGCTGTCCAAAGGTAGGTAGCTTAGAGGGTAATGTTGTGGATCCTGCTGAGGCAGATGTGCATCCTTGGTTGGAGAGGCACACACCCAGTGGCAACTCACAGAGGTGCCCAGGAGCCGTCTGCCATGGGTGGGTGCTCATGGGGCCCACATGCTGGATAAGAGCAATTGTGGTGTGCCACCGGTCCCATGGAGGGAGAGTCCCAGTTTCTGCTTTGGGAGATGTGCATCCCTGGTTGGCTACACATTCCCAGTGGCTGCTTACAGAGGCACCCAAGAGCTGTCTGCTGGGGCAATGGGCACAGGAGGCCTATGTGCTTGAGCAGTGCTATTGTGGGCACTGGATGCCGGAAGCCTGGGTTGTGCCTTAAGGCAGCTCAGTAAAGCACCTGGGGGTGCCTGCCAGGGCAGCAAGCTCAGGGAGCTTGGGTGCTGGATAGGTACAACTGCAGTGACTAGAGGTGGGCAGCCAAGGAGGGGGAAGTCCGAGTTTCTGATGCTGGGGCCTTGTGCCCTTGGTTGTATATGAGTGCACCTAGTAGCAGCTCACAGAGGCACCCAGGAGTCATCTGCCAGGGTGGCAGCCTCAAGGGGGCTGTGTGCTAAAACCACACAACTCTAGTGCCCTTGGGGAGGCAGCTGGGAAGGGGTAAGTTCCAATTTCTACTGCCTGGGCTATGCACCCTTGTTTGGATATGAGTACGCTCAGTGGGGGCCCAAGGAGGCACCCAGGAACTACCTATAGGGGCAGCAGGCTCAGTTGCCTGCGTGCTGGAAAGTTGTAACTGTGGTGCCCAGAGGTCAGCAGCCTGGGAGGGGGAAGTTCCAATTTTTGCTGCCTTGCATCCTTGGTTAAATTTATGCATTCCCTGTGGGGGTTCACAGAGGATCCTGGGATCTACCTGTTGGGGTGGCAAGGCTAAGTAGGCCTGTGCACTGGAAAGACATGACTGCAGTGTCCAGCAGTCAGCAGCTGTGGAGGGGGAAGACTCAGTTTTTTTCTGCTGGGGCATTGCACCTTGGTTGGATTTGTGCACACCCAGCAGCAGCTCACAGACACACCCAGGAGTCCTTTGCCAGGGCAGCACACTCAGAGGGGCAGAAGCCACATGACTGCAGTGTCTGTGTACAGGTAGGTGGGAAGGTGTAAGATCAAGTTTCTGTTGCAGGGGCCATGTGCCCTTGTTTGGATACGAGCACACCCAGCAGGGGCTAACAGGGGCACCCAAGAACAGCCTGTGGGGTGGTGGGCTCAGGAGGCCTGCACTCTAGGAAGGCGCAACTGAGGTGTCCAGAGGTCGGCAGCCGGGGACAGGGAAGTTGAAGTTACTGCTGCAGGAGCTGTGCAGCCTTAGAGGTGGACATCTTAGGGTCTGCTGGTCTGCAGATCTGCAGGTTGGCAGCATAGCAGAATTTTGGCTGGAGTTTCTTCAGGGTCGCAGGCAGTGTCCAAGGCCAGTCTGGGTGGTGGTACTGATGAGTTCCTAAAAGAGGCTGCTCTCCCCTTCAAGATGGCATGGGCTCGGGCCTGACCCTCGCAGCCTGGGGAGTACCCATGGTGGTGGAAGGTGCTCCCTGGTCAAGAGAGCCTGGTCTACCATCCCCTGATACTCCTGCCAGGTTTAACTGTCCCACATTCACTCACAAATACACCTCACTGGTCCACACACTTTCCTTTCAATCCTTAACTCATTCACACCCTCTCCCTCACCTCCATCCTGCTAGCCCTCATCTTCCCCTCCCCATTTTTAACATTTTGAGGAAACTACATACTTCTTCCACAATGGCTGTACCAGTCTGCATTTGTACTAGTAGTGCACAAGGGGTCCTTTTTCTCCACATCCTCACCAGCACTTGTCATTTGTTGATTTGTTGATGATAGTCACTCTGACAGGTGTGAGAAGGTATCTCATTTTGTTTTCATTTGCATCTCTCGGATAATTAGTGACTTTGAGCATGTTTTCATATGTTTCTCAGCCTTCAGTACATCCTCTTTTCGAAAAGTGTCGATTTAGGTCCTTTGCCCATTTTTTAATTGGATTTTTTTATCTTCCTTTTGTTAAGTTGTATGAATTCTCTATAAATTTTGGAGATTAAACACTTATCTGAAATAGCATTGGCAAATATATTCTCCCATGCAGTGGGCTTTCTTGCTGTTTTGTTGATAGTTTCTTTGGCTGTGCAGGAGCTTTTTATTTCTTATTTTTATTTTTTTTAATTTTAATAAATCTTTATTGTTCAGATTATTCCAGTTGTTCCTCTTTTTTCCTCCCATAGCTCCCCTCCACCTGGTTCCCACCCCACCCTCTGCCCTTACCCCCCCCACCACCACCACTGTCCTCATCCATAGGTGTACGATTTTAGTCCAGTCTCTTCCCCCAACCCCCGAAACAAATTTGCCCCCAAGAATTGTCAGTCCACTCCCTTTCTATGCCCCTGATTCTATTATAATCACCAGTTCATTCTGTTCATCAAAGTTTTTATTCACTTGATTTTTAAATTCACTTGTTGATAGATATGTATTTGTTCATAATTGTTATCTTTATCTTTTTCTTCTTCCTCCTCTTCTTAAAGAATACCTTTCAGCATTTCATATAATACTGGTTTGGTGGTGATGAACTCCTTTAGCTTTTTCTTATCTGTGAAGCTCTTTATCTGACCTTCTATTCAGAATGATAGCTTTGCTGGGTAAAGTAATCTTGGTTGTAGATTCTTGGCATTCATCACTTTGAATGTTTCTTGCCACTTCCTTCTGGCCTGCAAAGTTTCTGTTGAGAAATCAGCTGACAGTCATATGGGTACTTCCTTGTAGGGAACTGACTGTTTTTCTCTTGCTGCTTTTAAGATTCTCTCTTTGTCTTTTGCTCTTGGCATTTTAATTATGATGTGTCTTGGTGTGGTCCTCTTTGGATTCCTTTTGTTTGGGTTCTCTGCACTTCCCGGACTTGTAAGTCTATGTCTTTCACCAGGTAGGGGAAGTTTTCTGTCATTATTTCTTCAAATAGGTTTTCAATATCTTGTTCTCTCTCTTCTTCTGGCACCCCCAAAATTCAGATGTTGGTACGCTTGAAGTTGTCTCAGAGACTACTTACACTATCTTCATATTTTTGGATTCTTTTTTCTTTTTGCTTTTCCAGTTGGGTGTTTTTTTCTTCTTTGTATTTCAAATCTTTGACTTGATTCTTGTGATCCTCTAGTCTGCTGTTGTATCTCTGTATATTATTCTTTATTTCAGTCAGTGTATGCTTAATTTCCAGTTAGTCCTTTTTCATATCCTCGAGGGTCTCACTAAATTTATCAGCAGTTTCTAGGAAATTCTTGAAAAGCCTTAAAAGTGTGGTTTTGAACTCTATATCCAGTAGTTTGCTTTCCTCCATTTCTGTCATTTATGACCTGTTTCTTTGTCTCCACATTTTGGCTGTGTCCTATAGGGCCCAGTGGCTCAGCCTCCCCATTTATCTGAGGTGGATTCTTGGTGCACCCCTTTGTGGGCTATGTGCACAATCTTGTTGTAGTTAAGCCTTGATTGTTGTTGGTATCACTGGGAGGAATTGACCTCCTGGCCAATTGGCTGTGAGAATCAGCTATGTCTACAGTGGGAGGATTTCTGTGCTGAAGACACCCTTTTGAGGCAAGACTTGCTTCAGTTGGGCTTTGGTGCTCACTGAATCTGCCCCTTGAGTGTGTCCCTTATGGATCTGAGGAGTTGTAATCTGGATGGTCCCACTCTGACCGCTGGGTACACTGGCTCTTGGATCTCTAAGGAGGTGCTAATTTAGCTTCTGCCTGAGGCTACCCAACAGGAGCTAGGAGAGATCTGCAGATTCCTCTTCCTTGTTTGGGATTTGGAGGTGCCCAGATGAGGCCCAGCTGTGAAGCAATGCAAGCTGCTGTGGGGCTTTGGGCCTTCTTTTGGATGTTCTGGGTCTCTCTGACCCAGCTGCAGCTTGTTAGGTAATTATAGATTGCAAAGGGCCAGGCCATTCATATGCAAAAGCCTCTGCACACATCTTGGGTTTCAGGGAATCAACAGGGTGGAGCAAACAGCTATGGTTGATCCTCGGCCCTGCCCTAAGAGGCCCTAGGTCACAGTGTCCCGTGGTAATCACTGCAAGCACCTCTGAAAGAAAGCCGTCCTCGAGTTCTGCCAATGCCAGGCTAGTTTCTCCCCGTATGAGTCTGGGTCTCCAGAGACACACCCGGAACTGGAGTTCAGAGCAGTCGGCAGCTTGTGTCTCCCTCCCTATTGAAAAAGATAACCACATCATCAGTTGCCAGCCCTTTCCGAGTGCACCTCCATACCTCTGCACTTTACTTCCGCAACTCCTCTGAGTCTCAGTGTGCTTTTCTCTTTCCTTCTAGTCGTAGAATTTCCACTCAGCCAGCCTTCCTGTGGTTCTGGATGATGTCTGTTTTGTATTTTAGTTGCAGTTTTGAAGTGGTTGTGCGAGGCAGCAATTTCAGGTGTTTACCTATGCCGCCATCTTCATTTCCCAGAAGCTTTTTATTTTGATGTAGTCACATTTGTTTATTTTCTCCTTAGTCTCCACTGCCCTAGCAGTTGTATCAGCAAAGATATTGCTACGACATATGTCTGCTATTTAGCTGTCTATGGATTTTCATGGTTTCCCATCTTACATTCAAGTCCATTAGCCATTTTGAGTTTGTTTTTGTGTATGGTGTAAGTTGATGATCTAGTTTCATTTTTTTGCATGTATATGACCAAATTTCCCAGCACCATTTATTGAAGAGACTGTCTTGAGTCCATTGTATGCTATTGCCTCCTTTGTCAAATATTAATTGAGCATAATGGTTTGTGTTGATTTCTGGGTTCTCTGTTCTGTTCCATTGGTCTATATGTCTGTTCTTGTGCCAATTCCAGGCAGTTTTCAGAACCATGGCTTGGTAATATACCTTGATATCAGGTATTGTGATCCCTCCAACTTTGTTCTTCTTTCTCAGGATTGCTGGGGCTATTCGCGGGTCTTTTTTTATTCCAGATGAATTTTTCGAGAGTTTGTTCTAGATCTTTGAAATATGATTTTGGTATTTTAATTGGGATTGTATTGAATCTGTTGATTGCTTTGGATAGTATGGACATTTTAATGATATTGATTCCACCAATCCTTGAAAATAGTATGTTCTTCCATTCTTTCTGTGAGTTCATTAGTGGTGTATAAAAAGGCCATAGATTCCTGGGTGTTAATTTTGTATCCTGCTACATTGCCAAATTCATTTATTAGGTCAAGTAGTTTTTTGATGGAGTCTTTGGGGTTTTCGAAATACCGAACTATGTCATCTGTGAATATTGACAGCTTTACTTCGTCTTTTCCAATTTGAATGCCTTTTATTTCTTCTTCTTGTGTTATCGCTATGGCTATCACTTCCTGTACTATATCGAACAGGAGTGGTGACAGTGGGCATCCCTGTCTTGTTCCTGTTCTTAGGGGAAATGGATTTAGTTTTTGCCCATTGAGTATGATATTGGCTGTAGGTTTGTCATATAAGGCTTTTATTGTGTTGAGGTATGATCCCTCTATTCCCATTTGCTGAGGGTTTTTACCAAGAAATGGTGTTGGATTTTGTCAAATGCTTTTTTTTTCATAGATTGATATGTTTACGTGATTTTTGGATTTCACATTGTTTATGTGATGTATCATGTTTATTGATTTGTGGATATTGTACCAATATTGCATCCCTGGAATAAATTTCACTTGGTCATGATGTATAATCTTTCTGATGTAATGCTGAATCTGATTTGCCTGTATTTTGTTGAGGATTTTGTCATCTATATTCATGAGGGATATTGGCCTGTAATTCTCTTTCTTTGTATTGTCTTTAACTGGTTTTGGAATTAGTGTAATGCTGGCTTCAGGGAAAGAGCTTGGGAATGTGCTTTCCTCTTGAATTTTTTGGAATAGTCTGAGGAGGATAGGTTTTAGTCCTTCTTTGAATGCTTGGTAGAAATCCCCTGTAAAGCATCCAGACTAGGCCTTTTGTTTGCTGAAAGATTTTTGATTAATGCTTTAATTTATTTGGTAGTTATTGGCCCATCAGGTTTCTTTATTCTTCCTGATTCTGTTTTGCAATCTTTATTTTTCTAGGAATATGTCCATTTTGACTAGGTTGTTCATTTTGTTGGAATAGAGTTGTTCATAGCATGTTTTTACAATACTTAGTATATTTATGGAATCTTCTTTCATCTGATTTTGTTTATTACGGTCCTCACTCTTTGTTTCTTTGTTTCTTGGCTAGAGGTTCATCAATATTGCTTATCCTTTCAAAGAACTAACTCTAGGCTTTGTTGATCTTTTGTATTGTGTTTGGTTTTTTGTATCTATGTCGATTATTTCTGCTCTGATCTTTATTATTTCCTTCCTTCTGCTTACACTGGGCTTTCTTGTTGCTCTTTTTCTAACTCTTTGAGTTGTAGTGTTAGATAATTTATTACCATTATTTCTTGTTGTTTGAGGTAGGCCTGGAGAGCTATGAAGTTTTCTCTCAAGACTGCTTTCATTTGTCCCATAGATTTTGGATTATTATGTTTTCATTGTCATTTGTTACCAGGATGCTTTTTATTTCTTCTTAGATCTCTTTGGTAACCCAAACATTTTTTAATAGCATGATATTTACCCTCCAAGTGTTTGATTTTTTTCATTGCTTTTATTGTTCTTAATTTCTTATTTTATGTCATTGTGATCTGAGATGCTTGATATGATTTCTATCTTCTTGAATTTGAAGAGACTTTGCTTGTGTCCCAATATGTTGTCATTCTTTTAAAATTAACCATGTGCACTTCAGAAGAATATATATTCTGTGGCTTTGGGAGGAAATGATCTGAAGATAATAATTAATTCCATCTCATATAGTGTGTCATTTAGGTTTGCTGTTTCTTTGCTGATTTTTTGTTTAGAGAAATTATTCAGTGGTGTTAGTGGGGTTTTAAAGTCCCCTGCTGTGACTGTATTTCTGTCGACCTCTTCCTTTATATCTTCCAGAAGTTTATTTATGTATTTGGGTGCTCCTATATTGTGTGCATATGTATTTACCAGAGTTATGTCTTCTTGTTGAATTGCTCCCTTTATTCTTATGAAGTGGTCTTTGCTATCTCTTGTTATGGCTTTCACTTTGAGGTCTATTTTGTCAGGTACAAGTATTGCTACCCCAGATTTATTTTCATTTTCGTTCGCCTGAAAAAAAATATTTTTCATTTCTTCACTATCAGTCTGTGTTAGTTTTTGTTCTGAAGTGGGTCTCCTGTAGAGAGCAGATATATTGGTCATTTTTTAATTCATTGAACTACCCTATATCTTTTGATTGGGGCATTTAATTCTTTTACAATTTAAGTTATTATTGATAGGTACATGTTTGTCGCAATTTTTAATTTTTATGCCTGTGTTCCTTCTTCCCTTCCTATTTATTCTTTTACAACAGTCCCTTTATGATTTCTTGCATTGCTGGTTTGGTGGTAATAAACTCCCTTACTCCTTTTTTTTTGTCTGTGAAGCTCCTGATTTCAACTTTAATTTTGAATTATAGCCTTGCTGAGTGTATTATTCTTGGATTCAGACTTTTGTTTTGCATGACTTTGTATATTTCATTCCATTCCCTTCTGGCCTGGTGTGTTTCTGTTGAGAAATAAGTTTACAGTCTAGTTGTAGATCACTTGTAGGTAACTGTCTGTCTCTCTCTGGAAGCCTTTAAGATTCTTACTTTGTCATTGATGTTTGCCAATTTAATTATGATGTGTCTTGGTGTTGGTCTTTTTGGGCTCATCTTATTTGGGACTCCGTGAGCTTCATGAACTTGTGTGAGTTTTTTCTTCCCAATATCAGCTCACCCTCCTTCTGTCATTGTTTATTCAAACAGGGTTTCTGTTCCTTGCTCAGATTCCTCTCCTTCTGGAACCCATATTTTGTGGGTGTTGTTTTGTTTCATGTTGATCTAAAGCTTCCTTATGTTCTCCACCTGATTTTTTTAAAAATATATTTTATTGATTTTTTATAGAGAGGAAGAGAGAGAGATAGAGAGTTAGAAGCATCAATGAGAGAAAAACATTGATCAGCTGCCTCCTGCAAATCTCCCACAGGGAATGTGCCCGCAACCCAGGTACATGCCCTTGACCGGAATCGAACCTGGGACCCTTCAGTCTGCAGGCTAACGCTCCATCCACTGAGCCAAACCAGTTTCGGCTCCACCTGATGTTTAAGTTATTGGTTTTTATTTTTTTCCAGTTGCTGCTCTGCTTGGGTATTCTGTTCTACATTGTTTTCTAGCTCACTAATGTGGTCTTCCACTTCTTCTAGTCTACTCTTGATGCTTTCTGTTGCATCTATGTCATTTTTCATTTCTTCATGGTTTTTCTTCATTTCTTCTTGGTTCTTACACATGTTGTTGAATTTGTCC
The DNA here is from genome assembly GCF_014108235.1 of Myotis myotis. Taxonomy (NCBI): domain Eukaryota; kingdom Metazoa; phylum Chordata; class Mammalia; order Chiroptera; family Vespertilionidae; genus Myotis; species Myotis myotis. Next base: position 102,856,380 of record NW_023416335.1, read on the forward strand.
TCTATCCTTTTCAGCATCCTTATGGCCATTGCTCTGAATTATTTCTCTGACATATTTCTTACCTTTATTTTGTTTGCTTCCTTTTCTGGTGATTCCTCCTTTTCTTTCATATGGAGGCTGTTTCTTTGTCTCCCCATTTTCTCTCCTGTCACGGCGTCTGGTTTTGTAGCTCAATCTCTACTGCGTTGACTTAAAGGCACAAAATACATGAGAAGACACAACCCAGAGTGTACCAAACACAAATGTGTTCATGATACCAATAATCCCAAATAAATGTGGCCACTAGAGAAAAATGTTTAGGAGAGAGAAAAGAGTGCAAAAATGATATTGAGAGAAGTAAAAAATGTAAGAGAGAAAAGAAAGAGAAGAAAATAGAAGGGTAAAAATAGATATGTATATGGGGAGAAAACTCCAAAAAAGAAGCAACTAATGCAAAAAACAAACCCCCAGAAAAGATTAAGAGGGAAGCTAAATCTGAAGGGGCAGAGCTTATTTCTGAATGTAAGGTCAAGGTATTGAATGAATGGGTAAATGACCATGATTCTATATAGAGGAGATAGAAAGAGAATGAGTGTATAAGAAGAAAAGTAAAAAAAACCCAAAATACTAAAAATAAAATAGATAAAAAATAAAAAATAATTGAAAAAATATATATTAATATATATATATAAGAAAAATATATATATACACATATATAATTTTCCCTTTCTTTAATTTATCTATGTATTCATCTATTTTTGGAAAAGGAGAATACAGAGTAGACAGGCCTGAGTTGGTGATTGACACTAATTAAGCTATTAGTAGAAGAAGAGAAAAAGTGAGGAGAGGAAAAACAGAAGCATAAAAAATAAAAACAGAAAATAACAAGCTAACAAACAATCAAACAACAACAATAAAGGAAAAAAATGAAAAAATTGGCTGGTGAAGAAAGAGAAAAAGAGAAGTGTGCATGGACTTGGATCAGGGGAGAGGAAATTAGGTATATGAGTAAGATCAATTTTTAAAAGGGAGTAAAAAAGGATAGTGAAAAACTAAAGCAGGAACAGGGGAAGAGAAACAGGATAAAAAAGGGAAAATGTGAGTAAGGAAGTGTTGGCATAAAGGAAAAATTAAGAGAGAGTAAAATAATGTTAAAAAATAAAATAGAATGTAGAACACTAATAAAAAAAACAAAATAAAAGTTAAAAATGTAAAATCATAGTAGTAAAAATAATAAATAAAAATATAATAATAAATAGTAAAATAAAGTGAGAAAAATGTTTAGTTTCTTAAGTAAAAGATAAAAAATAAAAATGTGAACTAGTGAAATTTGTTCACTTCAGCAGAGCTCCAATGACCCATGGTGAATGGTTTAAGACCCATCTCTACTGTTCTACCTGGCATGTCTGTTTCCTGACAGATAGTCAGCACAGTGTTGAAGTTCCCAGAGATCCACCGCTCTTCTCTGTCAAACCACAACCTTGGTTTCAAGCAGGTGTGATCACTCTGCTCAGTTTGTTTCTCTTCCTGCCTTCAGTTGCACTGTATTTACACAAGTGTCTATTTATGACACATCCCCTGGATGGTGGTGTTTCTGTATTAGTTTCCAGAACCAAATGGCCTGTCAATCCATTCCCCCAGGGTTCCCTGGGGGTGTATAGACTCTTCCTTTCCCTGCCACACTCAGGACTGGGTTGGAGGAACGGACTGTCCCAGAGTTGGTTTCCTGCTCGTCTCTTCCTATTCTTCTCCCCAGTCTCCACAAAAACCATCTTCTCTGCAGTCTTGGTGAGTGTTTTTAATTGAAAAAGCCCATGCACTGGGTTTAGCAAGTAAAAGCAATGAAATTATAAAGACAATGCAACCACACCATCTCTCGTCTTTTTCCCCCATCACTGCACGGCTGGTATAGAACTTCAGGCTGCCTTTCTGAGCACAGTCCCACAGCTTAAATCTAGAGTCTCCCACTTCCAGCAGCACTGTGGATCCCTTTCCACATTCGAGGGCTACACTGACCGCAAGGGCTGCGGATTTGGTGCAGCACAGTCTCCCCTCCGAGATTCTAGTCCCCTCTCAGTATGTTTCTCCCTCCACCTGGATCCCAGATCCCACCTCTCTCCAGGCAATCTCTGACCTTTCCATACATGGATTGCCTCACCAGCTGTGTTTAACTTGCAAATTCCTGGTGGATGTTATTGGATTCAGCTGTTTCTTCTATCTGCTCTGTGTGAAGGTGCAGGACCCATTTGCATATTTGGCCGCCACCTTGTCTCCCCCTGGACAAACTTTTTATGTGCCCATGGCTGGGGAGGCTGGAGTCTCAGTGTTCGTGGGTTCACAGCTGAGGCAGCTGGTCCCTGGGCGTTGTGGCTATAGAGTCCTGGGAGGTATCTGACGTCTCCCCAGGTTAAGGTAAGGCTGGGCTTCTGATCACAGCCACTCTCCCCTTCAAGATGGCATGATCTCTGTGGCATAGCCAGCCACTCCAGGAGAGATTTCAGTGATAGTATAAATCTGGTCCACCAGTCCCCGACAGTCCTGTGGAATATAACTGTCCATCACTCACAAATACACACACTCCCCACACATCCACTCACTATCCTTCGCTCTTTCACTCATTCACACTATCTTGCTTACTGCCATCCCATTGGCCACTATCTTGGATCTTGTAGATGTTATCTTTAGGGAGAAAAAGATCAGGGGTCTGAGTTCCCTGACTAGTGATATGAAAGAGGAGGATAGGTTACTCTGGGGATGAGGTTCTTGTTTAACCAGTTTTTCCCCTTGCTAGGCATCCAGAGCTTTCTTGTAGGTACTGAGACAGGATTTCAAAATAGGATGTTGCAGTGGTTAGGCCCCCTACGCCAGTTCCAACCCTTGTTTTGATGCCAAGGGTTATTAGGAGAGGAATTATCTGGACTGCCCTTTTATGTCGGATATGATGGGGTATGGGGACAGGTAAAGATTTATTATTAGGGGCTATATCTATTGGGTGAGAGATAGATGAGAGTACAGGCTGCTCTCCAGTTGGTCAGGGGCAGATGTATGTTTTCTCCCCACAGAGAAAGAAAATTCCCTGATTATGGAGACAATGTGAAAGGTGTAAGGAGAAGAGGTGGAATAAAGGGTATGAGGTTCCCTTCCCCAGTTCTGGAATCCAAACCAAGAGGGTAGTCACCATGGAACTAATGATAAGGGGTGACAGATGAGTGGTTGAGATTTTATTACAGTGAAAGTGGGTAGGAATGCTAGAATGGCTGTTATTCAAGGGAAAAGTGAAAGGGAAGAAAAAGAGCAGTTGAAGACTTGGGCCTGGATGGTTGGATAAGGAGTAAAATGGATCTGCTGTAGGAAATAACTGGAGGAAAGAGCTACCTTAGTAAGAGATTGAATATAAGCACAAAAAAGAGGGGAAGCTTTATTTTCCTGTGCTTTAAGATAATTACCTAGAAGTGTGTCTGCTTTTTGAGAAACCCTTTTTACAAGCTAGAGAGATTTTTGCCTGATTCCATCTCTTGATTGGTATAAGAATGGTGGTATATGCTAAAGAGGTGTGGTAAAGGCAGAGCCAGAAATTTCTGGTTTAGGAGGGAATGGGTGAGGTTTGAGATGAGTAGAGGTGAGAAAGTTGTTTATGGGTGTAGCTTATGGGTGTAGGAGAGGAGGGCTGGAATAGGATGAGAAGGAGAGCTAATCCCCACTTCTAGGATTGGGATTGTCCCAAGGGGAGAAAGGGTATGTTTGGGATCTAGAAAGAAGAAAATTTCGTCCCATGGGTAATCAAAGTCCCGTTGTAGAAAGACTTAAATAACATAAAATACTGAAACATTGATAGCAAGACAAGTTTTAAAATTTTCTGCTCTTAGTTTTTATTATAGACTAGTAGCCCGGTGCACAAAATTCGTGCACTGGGGTGGGGACGGGGGGGATGGGCCCCTCAGTCTGGCCTTCACCCTCTCCAATCTGAGACCCCTCAGGGAATGTCCAACTACCTGTTTGTGTCCACACTTTTAACAGATAACAGCTCCATTGTTGTTTCTTTCTTATGCTTAAAACCATTGGAATTAGTAGGTATTCAGAGTGTGGATACATTTTGGGGGGACACCCTGTATATCTCTAGTCAGCGGTGAAAGAAACCAACAGCAGATTTGGAACCCCCAGACAGGGAACCTCGCTCACTCCCCACATGTCTCCCCACTTCACTTTCCACCTTCGTGCGCAGCAGGAGAATCAACATTTTCTCTCATTAATTTGGAAAAGCACGTCCTGTGACCCGCTGCCCGGCAGGAGTGCGCTAGGCCCCAAGCAAGCGAGGCTCAGTCAGGGCAGCCTTCTCTCATGGGTGCTGGCACCCAAAGTGCACATTCCTCCTCTACAGTTGCCCCGACTATCCCACTGTTTCACTGAGAGGATGGAATTCCTCTCCACCTCTGGGTTCTTGATCTTGAACGCTGACCGAAGGCACCTCAGCGAGGGCTGCCCTTGCCCACCAGGTGTGTCTGCCTGCATCTGCTCCCGCCTCAGCACCTGCATTAACCCCCTAGAGGTGATCTCGTAGCTGCACTGGCCTCCATGGGAACAGGGCATCACCACTCCACCCTCTCACTGTCATTTCGCAAGTGCCCACCCTCAGCACCCAGAACACCCAGACACTCTCCAAAAAACGTGAGCGCATCATAGAGGATGTGTGCACATCCTGTGGGGGTGTTAGGCATGCTGAGTTGATGGAAGTGTGGTGGAGAGGCAGGGGGAACTTGTGCACACCTTGGTTTGCAACTGTTGCAGGTGCGGGAGGGTGACAGTGTGCTGGGGGATGTTCACACGCCAGCAGGGGATGTGCACACCGGAGGCCTCTGGCTTTGCAGATCCACAAACCCTCGTGGTGCGGCCAGGAGGACATCAGTCTGGCCCACCACGGTGGCTGTCCCTGCATCCTGCACCTTCTGGGCCAGGAGGCGGTTCTTGCGCAGCCACTCCTGAGCGCTGATGGCCTGCAGGTGCTACTTCAGCTCAGCCTGCAGACTCCGCTTGGCGCGCTCACAGCTGTCACCACCGCCATGTAGGGAGTACAGGCCGTCCTCCGCCAGCCTGCCTCCCCTGTCCAGAGGCTCTCTGCGCTGCTCACCTGCTCAGAGTGACTGGGGCTGGGTGGAAGGCAGGCGTCCTGCCCTGCCCAACCCCAGCCTATCTGCCCCTGTGCAAGCTGCCGCCCCACAGGGAAGGGTCATGGATCCGAGTCCTGGGACCACAGACAGCCTCAAACACTGCCCCCGCCCGGCAGGGTCACAGATCTGGTCCCAGACCGCAGACAGCCTTGCCCGCTGCTGCCTGCCTTCAGTATGCAAATTAGCCACCATCTTGTTGCTTCATGGTGGGAGTCCCCCCTGGGGTGCCTGGTCAGTCAGCCCGCACCCCCTTCAGGGTGGGGGTCCCCACTGGGGTGCCTGGCCAACCTGGATGAGGGGATGATGGCTGTTTGCAGCTGGTCACACCCCCTTCAGGGTGGGGATCCCCACTGGGGTGACTGGCCAGTCTGGGTGAGGGGCTGAGGGCCGTTTTCAGGCTGGCGGGTGACTGAAGCTCCAACTTCTCCTTTTTTTTATTTTATTCTGGGATGTATTTACCTTCTATGGCTGTCACTGGAGCTGAGAGCCAGCTTTAGCTCTGAGGCCCAGCTGCAGCTCTGAGACCTGGTTGTCACCTTTATTGGGATTATCGATGTCATGAATACATTCCTAGTCTGTTCCCTCTGTGTTGTGTCTTGTCAAGTGTTATTTTGTGACTTTTGGTCAACACGGTAGAGAATGAGCCATGTAACCAAAAAACCTGAGAGGAGCAAAAATGGGAAGATAAAGAAATAGCCCCTATATGAAAGAAAAAGAGGAATCACCAGAATAGGAAGTAAATAAAATGGAGGTAAGCAATTTGTCAGAGGAAAAATAAAGAGCGATGGTCATAAGGATGCTGAAAAGGATGGAAGACCAATTCAACAACATGTGTAAGAATAAAGAGGAAATGAAGAAGAATCAGGAAGAAATGAAGAATGACATAGCTGCAACAAAGAACACAATAAAAAGCATCAACAGTAGACTAGATGAAGCTGAGGACCGCATCAGCAAGCTAGAAGGCAAGATGGGAAAAACACCTAAGTAGAGCAACAACTAAAAATAAAACCTAAAAGAAGGAGGAGTGCCAAAGGGAGCTTTGGATCAACACAAAACAAAACAACATCTGTATAACAGGGGTGCCAGAGGAGAGGAATCTGAGAAAGGAAGAGAAAAGCTGTTTTAAGAAATAATGACAGAAAACTTCCCTGATATTGGAAAGAAAAATATCACCCAAGTTCAAGGAGCACACTGAGTCCCAAACAAGATGAACCCAAAAATACCGACACCAAAACACAACATAATTAAATTGGCAAACACCAATGGAAAAGTAAGAATCTTAAAGGCTGCCAGAGAGAGACAGAAAGTTACCTACAAGGGATCTACAATTAGATTATCAACTTATTTCTTAACAGAAACACATCAGCCCAGAAGAAAATGGAATGAAATATACAAAGTGATGCAAACCAAGGGACTGAATCAAAGAATACTATATCCAATAAGGCTATCATTCAAAATTGAAGGTGAAATCAGAATCTTCACAGACAAAAAAGGGCTAAGGCTAAGGGAGTTTATTACCACCAAGCAAACAATGCAAGAAATGCTAAAGGGACTGATGTAAAAAGAAGAAATAAGAAGGGAAGAAGAAACACAGGCATAAAAAATAAAAATGGTGACAAACCAGTACCTATCAATAATAACCTTAAACATAATTGAATTAAATGCTCCAAACAAAAGACATAGGGAAGCTAAATGAATGAGAAAAAATTACCCATTTATCTGCTATCTACAAGAGACTCAACTCAAAACAAAGGACTCACACAGACTGATAGTGAAGGAATGGGAAAAAATTTTCCAGGAGAATGTAAAGTAAAAAAAAAAAAAAAAAGCTGGGTAGCAATACTTATATAAGACAAAATAGACCTCAAAGTGAAGGCCATAACAAGAGATAAGGAAGACCACTTCATAATACTAAAGGGAGCAATTCAACAGGAGGATATAACTCTTGTAAACTTATATGCTCCCAATACAGGAGCATATAAATACTTAAGAAATCTTCTGGAATATATCAAGGGAGAGATCAACAGCAATACAATCATAGTCATGGACTTTAATACCCCATTGACACCATTGGATAAATCCTCTAAACAAAAACTCAACAAATGGACAGCAATGCTAAATGACTAACTAGATCTAATGAAATTCACATCTTCAGGACATTTCACCCCAAAGCTACAGAATATGCATTCTCCTCAAGTACACATGGGATATTTTCAAAGATAAACTACATATTGGGACACAGCCAAAGTCTTTTCAAATTCAAGTAGATTAAAATCCTAACAAGCATCTTCTCAGATCACAATTGAATAAAATTAGAAATTAACTACAATAAAATCAATGAAAATAAATCAAACACTGGGAATCAAATAGCATGCTATTAAACAATGATTGGGTTACCAAAGAGATTAAAGAAGAAATAAAAAGCATCCTGGTAACAAATGACAATGAAAATACAACAATCCAAAACCTATGGGACACAGTGAAAGCAGTCCTGAGAGCGAAACTCATAGCTCTACAGGCCTACCTCAAAAAATAAGAAAAATGGTAATAAATTATCTAACCCTACAACTTAAAGAATTAGAAAGAAAGAAACAAGAACAACTGAAAGTAAGTAGAAGGAAGGGAATAATAAAGATCAGAGCAGAAATAAATGACATAGAGGCAAAAAAAATTACAAAAGAACAAAAACACCAAGATCTGGTTCTTTGAAAGGATAAACAAGATTGATGAACCTCTAGCCAGGCTCACCAAGAAACAAAGAAAGAGGACCATAATAAACAAAATCAGAAATGAAAGAGGTGAAGTAACAACAGATCCCACAAAAATAAAAAGGATTGTAAAAAAATACTATGAACAACTCTATTCCAACAAACTGGACAACCTAGAGAAATGGGCATATTCTTAGAAAGATAAAGGTCCCAAAACAGAATCAGGAAGAGGAAGAAAACATGAATAGGCAAATAAGTACTGTTGATATTGAAGCTGTAATCAAAAATCTTCTAGCAAACAAAAGCCCTGGTCTGTAAGGCTTTATAGGGGAGTTCTACCAAACTTTCAAAGAAGAATTAAAACCTATCCTCCTCAGACTATTCCAAAAAATTCATGAGGGAGGCACACTTCCAAGCTCTTTCTATGAAGCCAGAATTACCCTAATTCCAAAACCAGATAAAGATACCACAAAGAAAGAGAACTATAGGCCAATATCCCTGATGAACATAGATGCTAAAATCCTCAACAAAATTCAAGCAAATCAGATCCAGCATTAGATTAGTAAGACATACACTATGACCAAGTGGGATTTATCCAGAGATGCAAGGATGGTACAATATCCACAAATCAATAAACATGATACATCATATAAACAACTTGAGAGACAAAATTCACTTAACCATATCAGTCAATTCATAAAAAGCATTTGACAAAATCCAACATCCTTTCTTGACAAAATCTCTCAGCAAAGTGGGAATAGAGAAATCATACCTCAACATAATAAAAGCCTTATATGAAAAGCCTTATATAGCCAACATCATACTCAATGATCAAAAACAAACCATTTCCCCTAAGAACAGGAACAAGACAAGGATGCCCACTTTCACCACTCCTATTCAATATAGTACTAGAAGTGCTAGTCATAGCAATCAGACCAGAAGAAGAAATAAAAGGCATCCAAATTGGAAAAGAAGACATAAAACTGTCATTATTTGCAGATGACATGATATTGTACATAGAAAATCCTAAAGACCCCATCAAAAACTACTATACTAAATAAATGAATTTGGCAATGTACTAGGATACAAAATTAACACCCAGAAACCTATGGCTTTTTTATACACCAAAAATGAACTCACAGGAACAGAAACTACAAAACAATCCCATGCACCAAAAAAATTAGGTACCAAGGAATAAACTTAACTAAGGAGGTAAAAGACCTGTACTCAGAAAAATACAGGGCATTAAAAAAAAAGATAGCAGAAGACATAAACAAATGGAAGAACATACCGTGTTTTGGATTGGTAGAATCAACATAATTAAAATGTCCATACTATCCAAAGCAATTTATAGATTCAATTTAATCCAAATTAAAATACCAACTGCATATTTCACAGACCTAGAACAAACTCTTCAAAAATTTATCTGGAATAAAAAAGTACCCCAAATAGCCACAGCAACTCTGAAAAAGAACAAAGTTGGAAAGATCACAATACCAGATATCAAGCTATATCACAAAGCCACTCTTCTCAAAACTGCCTGTTACTGGCACAAAAACAGACATATAGACCAACGGAACAGAACAGAGAACCCAGAAACACACCCAAGCCATCATGCTTAATTAATATCTGACAAAGAAGAATACAATGGACTCGAGACAGTCTCTTCAATAAAGTGTTGAGAAAATTGGACAGATACATGCAAAAACAATGAAACTAGATCACCAACTTACACCATACACAAAAATAAACTCAAAATGAATAAAGGACTTAAATGTAAGATGGGAAACCATAAAAATCTTAGAAGACTCTATAGGCAGAAAAATAAATAAAGAAATATCTTTACCAATACTGTTCCTAGGGCAATGGAAACTAAGGAGAAAATAAACTACATCAACATAAAAACTTCTGCACAGCAAAAGAAACCATCATCAAAACAAGAAGAAAGCCCACTGCATGGGAGAACATATTTGCCAATGCATCTCAGATAATGGTTTAATCTCCAAAACTTACAGAGAACTCATACATCTTAACAAAAGGAAGATAAACAATCCAATAAAAAAATTGGCAAAAGACCTAAATAGACAGTTTTCAAAAGAGGACATACAGAAGGCCCAGAGACATATCAAAACATGCTCAAAGTCACTAATAATCCAAGAGATGCAAATCAAAACAACAATTAGGTACATCTCACACTTGTCATAATAGCTATCATCAACAAATCAACAAACTACAAGTGCTGGAGAAGAAGTGGAGAAAAAGGAATCCTTGTGCACTGCTGGTGGGATTGCAGACTGGTACAGCCACTGTGGAAAACTGTATGGAGATTCCTCAAAAAATTGGAAATGGAACTCTCATTCAACCCAGTAATCCCACTTCTATGAATATATCCCAAGAAGTCAGAAACACCAATCAGAAAGAATATATGCACACCTATGTCCATAGCAGCACAATTTATAATAGCTAAGATTTGCAAACAACCTAAGTGCCCGTCAACAGATGAGTGGATTAGAAAACGGTGGTACATCTACACAATGGAATACTATCCTATATAATAAAAAGCTAATATGCAAATTGTCCCCTCGCCCAAGTGTTTGACCAGGGTGTAGGGCCAACAGGCCAACCATCTGTGGCCACCTCCCTAGCCATCCCTGTCCAATCGGCCCCGATTGGGGCAGGCTGGCCAGACCCCACCCATGCACGAATTCATGCACCAGGCCTCTAGTGCTGCTATAAAAAAGAAGGAACTTTTATCATTTGCAACAGCGTGGATGAACTGGAGAGCATTATGCTAAGCAAAATAAGCCAGTCAGAGAAAGATAAATATCACATGATCTCACTTATATGTGGGATATAGTGAACCACACAAACTGATGAAAATAGATTCAGAGATAAAGAAACACTGAATAGACCTTCCAACCTCAGAGAGAAGGCAGGATGGGGAGTAAGAGATCAATCAAAGTACTTGTATCCATGTATATTAGTATAACCAATGGACATGGACACTGGGGTGGAGAGGGCTTGTCCTGTGGTGTGGGAGTGTTGGAGGGTTAGATCAGAGAAAAAGGAGACATATGTAATACTTTAAACAATTAAAAAATCTTACATAATAAAAGCCTAATATGCTAAGTGTCCAGTTGTCCGGTTGGCCATTCAACCAATCAAAGTGTAATATGCTAATGATATGCTAAGGCTGCTCAACCACTTGTTATGATGTGCACTGACTACCAATGGGCAGACGCTCCGACCGGTAGGTTAGCTTGCTGCTGGGGTCTGGCTGATCAGGACTGAGCTAGACGGGCCAGGCACACCCTGGAGCCCTCTCATGGTTCCTCCCCAGCTAGCCAACCTCCCAAATCCCTCCCCGGCCCCTATCGTGCACTGGTGGGGTCCCTCGGCCTGGCCTGCACCCTCTCACAATCCAGAACCCCTCAGGAGATGTTGGAGAGCTGGTTTTGGCCCAATCCTGAAGGCCAGGCCTAGGGACCCCACTGGTGCCCGAATTCGTGCACCGGGCCTCTAGTAAAATAATAAAATAAAATAAAAGAGAGATATTTGGTTCTTTTAATAAAGAACAGGAAAGTAAAGTCTTGTCCAAGGTTTTGGCCCCTTGTCTGAGGAGTGGGGAAAGAAGGAGGTCTAACCTGTCCTTAGGGAGATATTGAGTAACAAGTAGAACAGGTGTTGATATATCTTGCACTAGGGAGGCTAGGGTAGGCCATATTATGAGGGGCTTTAGGAGTTGTAAATGTGGTCTGTATCCTATATGTAAGGAATTGTGAGTAGCCTGTAAGATATTGCGGGCCTGTCCTTTGGGAAGGATATATTTTCCCTGAAATTTTAACCATGGGTCTTCCCAAGTGGTCTCAAGAGCAAATATGGCCTTAAGTTCCTCTGGAGTGTATTTGGGTGTTGTATAAGGCAGAGCTAAGAGTTGGAGAGATAGAGGCTTCCTCTGAGTCACTGCCTTGGCCTCTTGTTCTGCTTTGTTATATCCCTGTATTATGGAATCTTTCCCTACTTGGTGTCCTTTACAGTGTATGACTTTTAAGAAGGCTAGAAAAGGGGAGAGAAGTTCTTAAATACCAAGCAAGAAGACCTGTTGAGGCTTTCAATGATAGTGTCAAGGACTGTGAATGAGTGTTGGAAATAAAGAAAGTCTAGACTCCAGTCTAAGGATATAAGCAACAGGAGAGAGCCTGGGCAGGGTTGCTTTAGCTTACTAGGAGAGAAGGGGTCCCTTCAGATATCAGGGGTGATCAGGTACTGGCTCACTGGACAAAATTGTCTACAAGTTTCACAAATCTATCCATTCACAAATAACCAGTTTAGTAAACAACCAGCATTTACATTTATGAACACACTTTAAATACACTCTTACTTTCAAGAAAATATACCTTCAACGAAGTACAAGAGACCATCTGTCATAAAAGCTAAGAGCAGGCAAATTTAAAACTTGTCTAGCTATCAATGTTTCAGTATTTTATGTTATTTTAAAACATTTAGATGTTTTCAGTAATGCTCCAAGTTATCAAAGACTTTGGAAAATTATGTAATGGCCTATAAGGGTGGAGAAAAGGCAGAGGGAGGAAGGAGCAGGCCCTGCAGCCTGTTCTAAGTCTGCAGCAGCTTGCATTTAAAACTGCCACATTTTCCCTTAGAGATAACATGCTAAGGTTTGGGTGATAATGAGTTCAGCTTATGATAGTAGCAGGACTGGTAAGTAAGGATTTGCAGTTTTGTAGTAAAGAACGTTGTTCTTTGGGAAGGGGGGCGGGGTGAGAAGGTGCTGAGGTGAGAGTAGTTTTCAGAGCATTAAAGGGGATGAGAATGCTGGCTTTGAGATCTAAAGGCTCACTGAGGGATCCTTTCATTCATCATAGAGGGCTTTGTGAGAAGACTAAAGTTTGGAATCCAGAGGCAAAAGTACCCAGCAAGCCCAAGAAAGGATAATATTTCTTGACTAGAGGAGGGGACAGTCATGGAGGAGATAAGGCATTCATGGTCCAAGGTAATGGCTTGGCTTTGTGGGGTGAGAGTTAAAATGAGGTAAATGACTGCGGTTTGGGGCAACTGGGCTTTATGAGGGGATGTGCAGTAGCTCTGGCTGGGCATTCAGGTGGAATGAGAAAGGTGAATAAAGGGGGTGTTTAGTAAAATGCAGTGCTGAGGTGAGGTGACTAATGGTTGTGAGACTAGTCCACCAACCCCCCATAATAGAGACTGAAGAGGGAACAAGGGTCCCAGCAAATTTGGAGAGGGCAGAATAAGTGGCCACAGTGTCAATTAAAAGGAGATCAGCTTACCTGCCACTCCAATCATTACCCAAAGCTCTGTCCTGGTGATCTAAGTCTGCAGGGCCTTGTCAGGAACTGGGCAGCTTCAGTCTTCAGTGGCCAGTCACAGGAGATCTGGAGGCTTGAAACCACATCCACAGTGTGGCCTTGTAGAACTGACTAAAGTCCTACCTGGAGAGGGCAGACTACAGTTTGATTTCTAGTGGCCTTCCCTTCCACACCTTGGCCAGGGCCCAGGAAGAGATCTCAGGGCTGGACAGGAGTTGGTCCAGTGTCCTTTGTTGCATTTGAAGCATGGGCCTGAAGGCAGCTTAGCCTTTGACTTACCCTTGGTTGGGGGACTGGCACTTTGTTTGGGGTTTCTGAGAGAAGTGGCTGAGCTGAGAAGCCTACTTTTATGACCCTATTTTGGCCTGAACTCCCCATTGTTTTTGGATTTTGGTCTCCTCATCTCTATTATTACAGACTTTAAAGGAAAGGTTAAAAAGGTCTTTTTGAGGAGTTTGTGGACCTATGTCTATTTTTTGAAGTTTGCGATGTATGTTGGGGACTGATTGGGATATAAAATGGGTGTTTAGAAGAAGGATTCCCTCTGGGGAGGTGGGGTCTAAGGTGGTAAATTTCTGTAAGGCATCTGTGAAGCAGAAGAGGAGGAGAGCTGGGTTTTTGTCAGGGCCCTGAGTGATTTTATTAAGTTTGTCATAGTTGACCGCCTTATGGGCAGCCTTTTTGGGTCTAGCAATGAGACAGGTGATTATATGGCTACAGAGACCGCACCCTGGAGCATGAATCTGATAGTCCCATCTCAGGTTAGTTCAAGGGACTGCATCAGTGCCAACCAGGTAGACTGCCATGTCCTGTCTATGAGAGGTCATGGGCATGGTCCTGAGCTGATAGCCAAATGAGCTCCTTCTCCTCTGGGGTGAGAGAGGAGGACAGAATGACTTAGATGTCATGCCAGGTCACGTCATAGGACTGGGTCAGGTACTCAAATTTCTTAGTAAAGGTTATGAGTTGGTGGAAAAAGAGCTGAGATGCCTCACAATCTGTGTGAGGTCAGACATGGAAACTGGGATGTGTACCCAGACAATACCCTTGGTTCCTGCTACCTCTCTCAGGGGTAGAATGGGCTTGGGAATAGAAGAGTCTTTTGAGGAAGGCAGTCTTTCAGTGATCTGAGAGCAAATGTTAGGTGGGAAAAGTCTGTATTGAAGCTCGAGCTCTCAGGATTTGGGCCCTCGGGGGCTGGGGTAGAAGGTGGTTGCTAATTAGTAGGGTCTGGGTTTTGAGAATCTACTGCAGGTGAGGGGAGAGGTGCATAAGGGAGTGGAGATCGGTGGTCTACTGGGTCAAAGTAGATGCAGAATCACAAGTGTTGGGGGTATGATGTTTTGCATGAAGGAGAAGGATGTGATGGGTAGAGTAGGACTGACTGAGGGAGGGTCAGGACCAAAAGGTTAAAAAGGCCTGGATATAGGGAATCTGACATTTTCCATTGTAGTGACAGCAATTATCTAAATTGTACAATGTGCTAAAATTGAAAGTGCAGTTTTCAGACTATTTCAGGCTATTGAGACTTATTATTTAGTTTATATTGTGACAAAACAGTATTACAAAAGAAAATGAGGTACTTGGGCCTGATCTCCCTGTAAGTGTGTAGAGCAGCGGTTCTCAACCTGTGGGTCACAACCCCTTCGGGGGTCGAACGACCCTTTCACAGGGGTCGCCTAAGACCATCGGAAAACACATATATAATTAAATACTGTTTGTGATTAATCACTATGCTTTAATTATGCTCAATTTGTAACAATGAAATTGGGGGTCACCACAACATGAGGAACTGTATTAAAGGGTTGCAGCATTAGGAAATTTGAGAACCACTGGTGTAGACGGAGTGTAACATGGCCCATGAAAGAGAGATAGATTGAGTGACAGACCACAAATCCAAAGGTGACTGTTTAGGACAGGCATTTCCACTGCTAAACAAATCACCATGAGAAATAAAGGGGTGACCCTCTGAACTGAGCATCCCCAATCCAGAAGGACCCACAGCCAAATGTCTGAGGAATCTTCTGGCCTAGCGCTAGGACTTTCGAGATGAGAGACCTTTGAGAAGTCAGTGAGAAAGAGTGGGCAGAAGACTCAAGACAAGGAAAATTTTAGAATGTCACTCACCTAGAGAAGATTGGCCAGTGTGGAATGGAGGGTCAGCAATGGAGAAGGAGAGATTCCTCATCCAGAGTCCCCCTTGGCTGGTTCAGGAGGGCCCGCTAGGGAGCGAGGCCTAATCGAGGCTGTCAATCAAGTCACCAGAGTAGGATTCGGAGGTAAGCCCAGGACCAGCTACCGCTGCCTACTGCTCTCTGAGTAGCAAACTTGGGGTGACCAAAGCCAAGGAGATGGCATCCCTTCCCCATGGAACTCTCCCGGGTTTCAGCACCAAATGTTAGGGTTGTTGAAGGAGGAATGCATGAGGCCGAAGTGATGAGTGATTATGAATTTATTAGGTCATCTGGATACCAGATGGGCTATCCCAAAATGGTGCCAGCACCCAGGGCTGGGGAGTCAGAGATTTTTTCTGGGCAGAGAATTCTCTGTTCAGGTCTGGATCCTGGGAAGGTTCAGAGGGGAAGTATAATTGTCTTAGCAAGTGGAATGTGGTCTATGTGAAAAGGAATGTCTGTTGTGAGTGGCCTAAAGGTCAGTTCCCAGGGAAGGGGGTATTGATTCAATTATTTGATCAAACCTAACGAAAAGGTGATCTGTGGAATGGGAAAAATGTTTTCAAACCATATATCTGATAAGGGGTTAGTATAAAAAATATACAATGAATTTTTAAAACTCAACAGCACAAAAATAATCCAATTAAAAATGGGCAAAGAACTTAGACATTTTTCAATCCTTATTTTTTATGGTTGACACTATTACAAATGTCTCCTTTTTTTTTTCTTTTTTTGCACGTTTGCATACCTCTACCAGGTCCTTGTCCCCACTTTGCTCTAGCCAGCACCAAACTATTGTCTGGGTATATGGGTTATGCATATATGTTCTTTGGCTAATTACTTTACCTTCTTTCATCTAGTCACCCCTCCCACCTCACCTCTGACTTCTGTCAGTCTACTCTATGTATCCATGCCTCTGTTTCCATTTTGTTCATCAGTTGAATTTGTTTATTAGATTCCACATATAAGTGAGATAATATGGTATTTGTCTTTTTTATGTCTGGCTTATTTCATGATAATTTCCAGGTCCATTCATGCTGTGGCAAAAGATGAGTTCCTTTTTTTTTTTGTTTTACATTGTGTAAATGTACCACAGCTGTTATTATCCAGTGATCTACTGATGGGCACTTGGGCTGTTTCCATATCTATTGTAAATAACACTGCTGTGCATATATTCTTTGTGATTGGTGTTTTAGGCTTCTTAGGATATATTCCTCAAGGTGATATCACTGGGTCAAAAGACAGCTCCTTTTTTTTTTTTTTTTTGAAATTCCATACTGTTTTCCACAGTGGCTGCATCAGTCTACATTTCCACCAACAATAAACTAGGGTTCCCAATTCTTCACATCCTCACCAGCACTTGTTGTCTGTTTATTTATTGATAGTAGCCATTCTGACAGGTATGAGGTAATATGTCTTTGTGGTTTTAGCTTGCAGCTCTCTGATGATTAGTGAAGTTGAGCATTTTTTTTTTCATACATCTATTGTCCATCTGTATATTGTCTTTGGAGAAGTGTCTATTCAGGTCCTTTGCTCATTTTTAAATTGGATTGTTTCTCTTCCTGGTATTGAGTTATATAAGTCCTTTATATTTTTTGAAAATTAACTCATTATCAGATGTCTCAGTGGCAAATATGTTCTCCCATAGTATGGGCTCCCATTTCATTTTGTTGAAGGTTTCCTTAGCTGTGCATAAGTTTTTAGTTTGATGTAGCACCATTTGTTTATTTTCCTTTGTTTCCTTTGTCCTACAAAATATATCAGCAAAAAATATTGCTACCAGTGATATCTGAGATTTTACTGCCTATGGCTTCTTCTAAGATTTTTTTGAGATTTTTTTTAACTAATAGTTAAGTATTTTATCCATTTGGAGATTATTCTTGTGTATGGTGTAAGTTGGTGGTCTAGTTTCACTTTTTTGCATATACTGAAGTATGGTAGCAATCATTTCAGATTGAAACTGTAGTTTATCTCTAACCCTGTTGTTTGGCTTAACAATAGAAAAATTACTTTGATTTTCTGAATTGTATAAATCATCCCATTTGATTGAATGATTATCCCATTGACTGTTATTTTACTGGTTTTAGAAAGCACATTCCTCTGTATCTGGGAACCAGGACAGCACAATTGTCCCAAGACCCGAGGGTTCCAGATAATGTGTTTCAGTCAACTCAGTGGTCCTAAGACTAGGACAGTATAATTACTCTAAATTGCCTCGATGGCTCTAGCTAATGACTTCCTGCCAACTCAGTGGTTCGAGACCTGAGGGCTCTAGATAATGTGTTCCTGTCAACCCAGTGGTCCCAGATGATGTGTTTCTGTCAACTCAGTGATCTGGAGACCCAAAACTGTAATTGACATGCTTAATTTCTGCTTCTGCAAACTGCTTTTTTTGCGAACCAGGTTCCTCATTCCAAACCCTGAGATGTAATCAATAACTTTGTGATTTTTTGCCTATATAACCCTGGAACTGTGTCCAAATAACTACTATGAGATTTAGGAATGACCCCTCATAGTCCCGGATTGCAATAAATGTGACTCTATAATTCAACTTCTTTTTTTTTGTCTTTTTTTTTGATTAATTAAATCTTTATTGTTAAGATTATCACATTTGTTCCTCTTTTTACCACCCATAACTCCCCTCTACTCAGTTCACACCCCACTCTCCTCCCTCACTCCCCACCCACTGTCCTCATCCATAGGTGCACAATTTTTGTCCAGTCTCTTCCTGCATCTCCCTCACTCCTTTCCCCCTCAAGAACAGTCAGTCCACTCCCTTTCTATGCCCCTGATTCTATTATAATCACCAGTTCATTCTGTTCATCAGATTATTCACTTGATTTTCAGATTCACTTGATAGATGTGCATTTGTTGTTCATAATTTGTATCTTTACCTTTTTCTTCTTCCTCCTCTTCTTAAATGATACTTTTCAGCATTTCATATAATACTGGTTTGGTGGTGATGAACTCCTTTAGCTTTTTCTTATCTGTGAAGCTCTTTATCTGACCTTCAATTCTGAATGAGAGCTTTGCTGGGTAAAGTAATCTTGGTTGTAGGTTCTTGGCATTCATCACTTTGAATGTTTCTTGCCACTTCCTTCTGGGCTGCAAAGTTTCCGTTGAGAAATCAGCTGACAGTCATATGGGTACTCCCTTGTAGGTAACTGAGTTTCTTTCTCTTGCTGCTTTTAAGATTTTCTCTTTGTCTTTTGCTCTTGGCATTTTAATTATGATGTGTCTTGGTGTGGTCCTCTTTGGATTCCTTTTGTTTGGGGTTCTCTGTGCTTCCTGGACTTGTAAGTCTATTTCTTTCACCAGGTAGGGGAAAATTTTCTGTCATTATTTCTTCAAATAGGTTTTCAATATCTTGCTCTCTTTCTTCTTCTGGCACCCCTATAATTCAGAGGTTGGTATGCTTGAAGCTGTCCCAGAGACTCCTTTCACTATCTTCATATTTTTGGATTCTTTTTTAATTTTGCTTTTCCGGTTGGGTGTTTTTTTCTTCTTTGTATTTCAAATTGTTGACTTGATTCTTGCAATCCTTTAGTCTGCTGTTGGGAGTCTGTATAATATTCTTTCTTTCAGTCAGTGTATGCTTAATTTCTAGTTGGTCCTTTATCACAACCTCGAGGGTCTCATTAGATTTCCTGTAGGTCTCATTAAGTTTATTGGCAGTTTCTAGAAAATTCCTAAAAGTGTGGTTTTGAACTCTATATCCAGTAGTTTGCTTTCCTCTGTTTCTGTCATTTGTGTCCTTTTTCTTTGTCTATGCATTTTTTATGCTTCCTTGTGTTGATAAGGTGGTTTTCTGTGCTAAGTGTCCTCTAGGGCCCAGTGGTTCAGCCTCCCCAATTACCTGAGGAGGACACTTTTGGTGCACCCCCTTGTGGTCTTTGTGCACAGTCTTGTTGTAGTTAAGCCTTGATTGTTGTAGTTATCACTGGGAGGAATTGACCTCCAGGCCAATTGGCTGTGAGAATCAGCTGTGTCTGAAGTGGGAGAACTTCTGTACTGGAGACACCCCTCCGGGGCAAGACTTGTTTCAATGGGGCTTTGGTGCTCACTGAGTCTGCCCCTGAGTGTGTCCTTTATGGTTCCACCCTGACTTCTGGGTACACGGCTCCTGGATCTCTAGGGAGGTGCTAATCTAGCCTCTGCCTTAGGCTATCCAGCCAAAGCCTCCCTGCAGGGCTTGGGCGGGGTGGGTCCCACAGGATCAATAGGGCAGGGCTAGCCGTTACGGCTGCTCTCAGAGGCCCCACTTCTCAATTGCTGTAAGCCCCTCCGAGAGAAAGGTGCCCTCGAGTTCTGACTGATGCCAGACAGTCCTGCTTCTCCCGTATGAGTCTGGGTCCCCAGAGACTCGCCCGGAACTGGAGCTCAGAGCCTGAGACTCCCTCCCTATTGAAAATGACAACTGCACCCTCAGCCGCCAGCCTCCTCCATGTGCACCTCTGTACCTTAGTATTTTACTTCCGTACTGCACCTCCTCTGAGTCTCAGTATGCTTTTCTCTTTCCTTCTAGTTGTAGAATTTCCACTCAGCCAGCCTTCCTGTGGTTCTGGATGATGTCTGTTCTGTCTTTTAGTTGTATTTTTGAAGTTGTTGTTCAAGACAGCAAACTCTGGTCTTTACCTATGCCGCCATCTTGGTTTCTCCTAATTCGACTTCTTGAGGCATCCTTCTGTGATTCGCGGGGTACGTTACAATACCTGTCTAATTTCCCCAGTAACATTTATTTTATGCTTTACCTCCTTTGACTCAGAGGCTCACTCCCAACCACAGTGTGCAAATAGCTGTGCAGACCAAAAAAATAAATAATAAGAAAAAAATAGGAAAGAAAAAGAATGAAAATAAATATGCAAAGAAAGGAGAATAAGAGGAAAAAGAAAAGGGGAAGAAAAAATGGAAAAAAATAAAAAAGAATTTGCCTCAGCAGAGTTTAGTGCCTGCTACAATTTCTCTTTTGATATGCTATTTGTGAAATTACTGGATTCTGCTCTGATGTTTTCTGAAGCTGGCCACTTGATAGGTTTGTTTGGGGATCCTAGGGAGGGTTCTGGTTCAGGCTAATATTAGATACTTTCTGTTCCTGACCCTCAGTTTAATATAGTTTCGATGCGGTTTCTGTGAATCCTTGATTATAAGACTCCTCTTCAACTAGTCTTCTGTTGGTTTTCAGAGTGAATGTTTTTTAATTTTATTTGAATAAACATTTTCTGAAAACATGTACAATGGCAAAGAGGTATATGAAAAGGTGCTCAACCTTATCAATCATTAATACCAATTAAATATCACCTAATATTTTTTAGGATGGCTATTATCAAAAAGAAAAATAAATAAATGTTGGCAAGGATATGGATAAAAGAGAATACTTGTACATTGTTTGTGGGAATGTAAATGTATAAAATAAAATGTGATTATATATAATGGAATATTATCAGCCTTAAAAACAAAGGAAATCTTGCCCTTTGCAAAAATATGGATGGCCCAGATAGCATGACTCAGTAGTTTAATGTTGACCTATGAACCAGGGGGTCACAGTTTGATTCCCAGTCAGGGCACATGTCTGGGTTGTGGGCTTGATTCCGGTGGGTGCATGCAGGAGACAGCCACTCAAGGGTTCTCTCTCATCATTGATGTTTCTACCTCTCTCTCTCTTTCCATCCCCTCTGAAATCAATAAAAATATACTTAAAAAAAAGAAAATATGAATGGACCTGGAGGTCATTGTGCTAAATATAACAAGCCAGAGAAAGAACTTCATGTTTCATTTACATGTGAAATCTCAAAAAAAAAAAAAAAATCAAACTGATAGAAACAGAGTAGAATGGGGGTTGTAGCAGGGAGTGTGAGGGTAAGGCAAATTGGAAGAGGTTGGGGAAGGCTTTCAAGGTGATTTATGAACAGTGGCTTGAGATAGGTGAGGAGTGAGTCTTCAGGGGAAAGGCACTTGCAAGAACTAAAGCAGGGTCATGTATCAACATGATAGTTGGGTACCAGCACATCTGATGGGAAGACAAGTATTTCCTAAACACAGTACCTCATGTTCCAAATTCATATCTCATAAATGCAGTAGTTATGTGTAACCATTTAGGAGTCATGTGTTACAAGCTATATAAGTTTTTTGAGGACTCATGCATCAAGTAGCTTGATAACCTTCTATAGATTCTCAAGATCTGGTGCCATTCCCAAATCCCATATTTTGAAGCTATGTTCATTAGGAAACTATTTTTAGGTATTCAGATCTTAGGGAAATGCATTAGTCCATGTGCAAGTTATATAATTTTTTAAAAAATGAAGTCATAAGAAATTACATAATAATTCCCCAAGTTCTAAAGCATAAACCTGCCTTTTGATTTTTTGAATTTTCCATGCAGACATCCTCTTTATGGAGATCTGCAAGTAATAAAATTTGGGTGTTTCTCATTTAGTTTTTATTAGCAACTGGAAGTTTCAGGAGGTTTATTTCTTAGACTTTGATTCTGTGTTCTTTACTTTTAGTGCCTCCATTTTATTAACTTCCTGTAGTTGCCCTATAGTTGGTATTAAGAGCCAGGTCAATGTCTTCCTATAGGCATCCCACTTATCTCTGGGAAATAATGGCTGAGAAGAAGAATGTGTTGCTCAGCTGTTCCAAGATAGGGGTGCACAATGGTACTCTTATCATTGTAATGTTGTGTCTATAAATTGTGCAAACCTGCTTTCTTCATTTGATTTTACATCATAAGTATCCTCTATGTCATTTAAACTCTTCATAAATATTGTTCTTTTTAACACTTTAAAACATTTTTAAATACTGAAGTAATAAACATTCGATATGAATAACTTAGAAATAGATAATGCAAAGATAAAGTAACACACAAAATCATCTACTCTAAAACCTTGACATCTATATTTTCAGTATTTTCTTATCATATTTTTTCATATCTTTTATTTTTCATTTATCATTGTATAATGAACACTTTCATGTCATTTTGTATTTTTCTCACTATGATTATTTTTAATATTAGAATATCATCAGAGTATCTATTGCTCACTTTTGCCATAACTTTATCAATGATCACGTGTTAGAATTTAGATTTTTTAAATTAAAAATTGTGATGATTTTCCTTATACATATAGTTTTTTAGAAAGTTGCCTTAAAATTATATTACTGAATTCAATGAAAATTAATGACCTTGTAAGGCATTTAAAGTACTTTGCCAAATTGCCTCCTATACAGGCTGATAAAATATGCACTCCATTGGTGATACATGAAGGTGCCTACTTTTATATACTTTGGCTGCCCAACAAACAACACAAATAATTATAGTTCTTCATGAATTATTTCCAAAGAGAGAGAAACTTATACATTTTGACTTATTTTGCAATAAAATACTTGCATTAACACTGTCTGCTTTTAGGTTGGATGCCTAAGAATATAGTGCTATTATTTTAATATAGACAAGCTAGTATTTCCAAGAAATGGCCTCCTTGCTAAATATGCAAATATTCTCACATTTTTGGTCCCCCTCAGAGTATATTCTTTTCTTTGGTTCTTTGAAGAATATTATTAGTAAATTTACACCAAAGTTGTTTTATGTAGTTGACTAGAGGCCCGGTGCACAAAAATTTGTGCACTCAGGGAGGTCCCTCAGCCGGGCCTGTGCCCTCTCACAGTCTGGGACCCCTCAGGGGATGTTCACCTGCTGGCTTAGGTCTGCTCCCCCCGGGTATCAGGCCTAAGCTGGCAGTCAGACATCCTTCTGGCAGCCCAGGAGCCCTGGGGGGATGTCCACTTGCCAGTGGGGAGCCGGCCTAAGCTGCAGTTGGACATCCTTAGCACTGCTGAGGAGGTGGGAGAGGCTCCCACCACCAGCGCTGTTCTGGCAGCCGTCAGCCTGGCTTGTGGCTGAGCAGAGCTCCCCCTGTGGACTCTCACTGCCCAACAGGGGGCAGCTCCTGCATTGAGCATCTGCCCCCTGGTGATCAGAGTGTGTCACAGTGAGCAGTCATTATCAGTCATTCTGCTGTTAGGGTCAATTTGTATATTACCCTTTTATTATATAGGATAGAGGCCTGGTGCATGGGTGGGGGCCCGCTGGTTTGCCCTGAAGGGTGTCTCGGAATAGGGTGCGAGTCCTCCTGCAGTGCCTGGCCAGCCTGGGTGAGGGGCTGATCGCTGTTTTCAGGCTGGCCACACCCCCCAGAGACCCAAGCTCCCAGCCTCTCCTTTTTTTCTTTTTTCTTTTTCAGTGCCTCCTTGAGCGGAGGCCAAGGCAGGCTGGAAGCAGGTATCTGGGATTTATTTATGTTCTATAATTGAAACTCTGTAGCCTTGAGTGGAGCCCAGGGCCAGCCAGGGCAGGTGGGAAGCTTGGATTCCTCCATCACTGGGGGCAACCCAAGCCTCTTGCTCGTTCCAGCTCCATGGCCGTGACCATCTTAGTTAGGTTAATTTGCATACTCGCTCCTGATTGGCTGGTTGGCGTGGCTTGTGGGTGTGATGGAGTGGTGGAGTGATGGTTAATTTGTATGATTCTCTTTTATTAGTGTAGTTAGTTGATGGCTTAATAAATGATGACAAAGTATGATAGATCATGTTGATGTAATACTTGTGATATGTGATATAGAATTTTTTAACAATTCATAAGTTTTATTTAGTTACTAGGGGCCCAATGCACAAAATTCGTGCACTTGGAGGGGTGGGATCCCTCAGCCCAGCCTTCCCCCTCTGACATACTGGGAGCCCTCAGGGGATGTCCTACTGAAGGCTTAAGCCTGCTCCCTGCTCCCCTTGGGGAGCGAGCCTAAGCCACAGTCTGGCCTCCCTTTGTGGGAGGTGACCAGGCTGATCAGGGGAAGGCACCAGGCCCATCACCCTGCTGCTGCAGCCACTGCCAGTCACTGCAGCCACCAAGGTGTTTTCATCAACACAGACTCCAGTCCCTTCACCATGAAAAAATGACAACTTTCTTTAGGCATTTTCAAGATGTGTCTTTCATAGGATATGACATTTCTTTCTTTATTATTGTTTTTATCCTCACCTAAGGATATGTTTCCATTGATTTTTAGAGAATGTGGAAGAGAAAGGGAAAGACAGACAGAAACATCAAATTGAGAGGAACACTTTGATTGGTTGCCTCCTGCATGAGCCCTGACCTGGGCCCTGGCCAGGGAGGATCCTGCAACGTAGGTACATATACTTATCAGAATTGAACCCAGACCCTGCGGTCAGCAGGCTGAGGCTCTATCCACTGAGCCAAACTGGCTAGGAGAGGATATAACATTTCTTAGCCCTCCAGCAGTGGACTTGCTTTTTTTTCTCAAGAAGTGTGGTGGAAAAACCCTAGATTACCTTTTTGGATTTTTATTCCCCAAGTTACTAAGAATATTACCAGTGACATACAGGGAGCTTAGCCAATGAGAGGTCAGAAAAGGTGTTTCCTCTGTTGTTCATACCAATCCCTGGCTCAGACCCTGCCCAGGCCTAAAGCCTCAGGGCCTGGGCAGGGGACCCCAAGCTCCCTCCAAATGCCAGCTCCCCCACTTCTTCCACCGATTGTGGGCTCCGCCTCTCGGCTCTGATAGCAGGCTCAGGACCCCCCTGGCTCAGGCCCTTCCTAGGCTGCTCTACCTTTGAATGACCTGGGTGCCCGATGATGTTCCTGGGACCCAGGCCACTGGGCACCTATGTATGCAAATTAACTGCCATCTTTGTTTGGTTAATTTGCATACTCTCCTGATTGGCTGGTGAGCGTAGCAGAGGGATGGTCAATTTACATGTGTGTCTATTATTAGGTAAGGTTAATTTTAATTGAACTCATTGGAGTGCCATGCAGATTTTGAGTGCATAACTCAATAAAACATTATCTGCACACTCCATTGTACACCTATTACCCAAAGCAGTCTCTTTATGTATACATTTGTATTCCCTTTGTCTACCTCCAACTACTCCCAACCAATCAACCAATTTCCCTCTGGAAATTATATATATATACTAGAGGCCAGATGCACTAAAATTCATGCACTGGTGGGGGGGGAGGGTGTCCCTCAGCCCAGCCTGCACCCTCTCGCAATCAGGGACCCGGTCCCTTGGCCTGGCCTGAGATCAGGGGCTATCAGTGATTTTCTTCCCCTGGCTGCTGGCAGCTGGTCCTGCCCCCACTGCTGCCACTGCTTGCCATCTGTGCAGTGCTGCCCCCCTTCCCCTGCCCCCACTCACCTCACTCTGCAGGCGACAGGCATGGGGTGTGATCGCTTGGCTGGCCTGAGCCTCTCTTTGCAGGGTGGTCACTGACCACCCCTGCACACCTG
Source organism: Myotis myotis (assembly GCF_014108235.1). Classification (NCBI taxonomy): domain Eukaryota; kingdom Metazoa; phylum Chordata; class Mammalia; order Chiroptera; family Vespertilionidae; genus Myotis; species Myotis myotis. The sequence goes on from NW_023416335.1 coordinate 102,882,049, forward strand.
CCACAGTGTTGCTGGACAGTGGCCTGGGCCTCCCTCTCTGGGGCAATCCATGGAGGGGGAGGGAGGGTCCAGATCAATCACCTTACAGAGGGAGGCCCCGCCCACCCACTGCAGTGCCACTGGATGGATAGCCTGGGCCTCCCTCTTTCTTTTTTTCTTTTTAAGTAAGTGTAATGTTTACTGAGCGATACAGAAATGAGTACTATGAAGGGTTTACCAGGTTGGAAGCACACCGCACCTCCACCTCTGCCACCCCCAACACTCAGAGACTACAGTACTTTGAAGTTACACGCAATAGCCATAACTGCTGAATATCTGGTCATAACAAACAAACCATAGGATATTTATACTGTATCACATTGAGTAATTATAGAAATCCATTTATGTATTGCTTGTATAAGCTCTTTTAAAAAAAACACACATTTCTTTATTGATTTCAGAGAGGAAGGGAGAAGGAGAGAGAGAGATAGAAACATCAATGATGAGAGAGAATCATTGATTGGCTGCCTCCTGCACACCCCCTACTGGGGAACGAGCCCGCCACCCAGGCATGTGCCCTTGGCCGGAATCGAACCTGGGACCCTTCAGTCCGCAGGCTGACGCTCTATCCACTGAGCCAAGCCGGCTAGGGCTAAACTCTTTTTTTGTAAAAAAATATTTTTAAAAAAAGAAAGTATAAAAAACTTGTGCATTTGAAAGCCTTGCCAGGACAGCCAGTCTGTAAACATTCAGTGAATATGTGCCCTTCCAAAGCACATATTCACTGAATGTGTGCTTTGGAAGGGCACAAGTGCCTCGTGCCCACAGCAACTCCAGCAGGGCCAGTGAGGGTGTGCCATGGCTACCACTCCAGGCGGGACTTAGCTGGACCATGGTGGGTGGGTACAGCAGAGTCCGTCACTATGCCCTTCTCCAGCCTTGCATCAGGATCAGGGTCAGGGCTGGGGGCAGGCAGATTGCAGTTTCACTCTGAGTTCCATACTCAGCCTAATTTTGGCTGCAACTCATGGCTTTTCCTGGCTGCTTGGAGATTCTTTGGGTGGGTGCCCTGGCAGAGAGGCAAGAGAAGCTACCAGGTTGGGCGTCTCTCTGGCCCAAAGCCTCTGTGATGCCTCTTGTAAGCCTGGCCCCAGGCAGAACAGCCCACCCTCAGGAATAATTTGGTCTCAACACTTGGTCCTGGGTTTCATCAGCCTGGGTTTCTTCCCCTGGTGTGGCTGATCTGAGTTTCACAAAAAAGCCTGGCCGATGCTGGCTGTGCTGAGCCTCATTGAAGAGTTTTCCATGTAGCAAGGAAGAGCCCTCTGGGACCCTCCTCTTCCTCCCTCTGCTCATCTCCTCCTCCTCTTCTTCCTCCTCCCAGCCCATGGTGACTTCTTCTCCAGCTGCTCCAGTGGTGGGTTGCATTCTGAGTTGGGGATCTTAACGCTGTTGGTCCTGACATGCATGTGGAGCAATGCTGGCTGAGCATAAGGATGAGCTTCTGCTGCTCCTGCTTCAGCTCCTCCACCTGCGTTTTTCAGCTCAGCATTCATGAGCTCCAGCCACTCAGATTCCCGCTGCAGAAACTCCGTTTGCTCCTTGTTCTTGTTCTGGCATGGGGCTGCCGGCACTTTGTTCTTTTCCTGGTGCCTTTTCCTCCACTCCTCTTCCTCATCTAGCTCACTTTTCACAGGTTGAGGCCTCTTCCCCAGTTTCACCTCCAGGAAGTGCAAAGGGGTGATCATGGCAACAATGTTGTGGTTGTCAGCATATTTCAGCTCCTCTGCAGTCAGGGCTGTGCTGGGGAGTGCGGTCAGGAGGCCAAGGCCTGGCAGAGAGCCCACATTCATGGAAGGGTCATGGATCTGCCCAGGCATTATAGCAGGAGGAGTGGCAGTCCAGCCCTGCAGAAGCCATGGACAGAGGCTGCAGGCACCATGCTTGCTCAGAAGCCGCCATGGAACCAGCTCCACCCTGCAGTGTCCACTGCTGCTAGCGTCTCCCGTCGCAGCCACCACCTCCCAGCCTCCAGCCACCAAGTGTCCCTCCCAAAGGCTGTGACAGGCGGCCTGGGTCTCCCATTTTGAAGCGATGGATCATAAGGCTCTGCCTGCCTGCCTCATCGTCCCTAACCACTGGCCTGCCTACCTGATAGCCCCTAACTTCCTCTGCCTAGGCCCCTGCCACTGTGGCTTAGTCCGGAAGGACGTCTGGTGATGTCCGGAAGATGTATGGTCTATCCAGTCTAATTAAAATATTACCCTTTTATTAGTATACTAGAGGCCCAGTGCACAAAAATTTGTGCACTCGGGGGGGAGGGGAGGTCCCTCAGCCCGGCCTGTGCCCTCTCGCAGTCTGGGACCCCTCGGGAGATAACAACCTGCTGGCTTAGGCCTGCTCCCGGGTGGCAGAGGGCAGGCCCAATCCCTAGGTGCAGCCCCTGGTCGGACTCAGAGCAGGGCTGATTAGGGAGTTGGGGCGCCACCCCCTGTCATGCACAGAGCAGGGCAGATCAGGAGGTTGCGATGCCACCCTCAGTCACGCTCAGGGTAGGGCCGATTGGGGGGTTGGGGCACCGCCCCCTGTCACACTCAAGGCAGGGTCGATAGGGAGGTTGCGGCGCCACCCCCTGTCACGCACAGAGCAGGGCCCATCAGGGGGTTGGGCACTGCCCCCTGTCACCCACAGAGCAGGGCCGATCAGGAGGTTGGGGTGCCGCCACTTTCACACTCAGGGCAGGGCTGATGGGGAGGCTAGGGCTCTACCCCATCACAAACAGAGCAGGTCCCTTGGAGGGGGGTTGGGGCACCGCCCTCTATCACCCACAGAGCAGGGCCGATCAGGGGGTTGGGGCACCGCCACTGTCACACTCAGGGCAGGGCCGATGGGGAGGTTATGGCTCTACCCCGTCACACACAGAGCAGGGCCCATGAGGAGGGGGGGGGGGTACCACAGCCTGTCACACACAGAGCCGGAGGGAGATCAGGGGGTTGGGGAGCTCCCCCCCATCAGGCACAGAGCAGGGCTGATCAGGGGGTTGGGGCGCCTTCACCTGTCACGAACAGAACAGGGCCGATAGGGAGATTGTGGCCCTGGCCCCTGTCACACACAGAGCCGCAGGGCGATCAGGGGGTTTGGGCGCTGCCCCCTCTCACACTGATCCCGGTGCTTGGAGGCCTCTTAGCTCCTCTGATCCCAGTGCTGGGAGGCCTCGCGGCTCTGCTGATCCCTGTGCTGGGAGGCATATTACCCTTTTATTATATAGGATAGAGGCCTGGTGCATGGGTGGGGGCCAGCTGGTTTGCCCTGGAGGGTGTCCTGGATCAGGGTGGGGGTCCCCACTGGGGTGCCTGGCCAGTCTGGGTGAGGGGCTGAGGGGCTGAGGGCTGTTTTCAGGCTGGCGGGTGACTGAAGCTCCCAACTGCTCCTTTTTTTCTTTTTTTTTCTTTTTATTCTGGGCCAGCTTTAGCTCTGGCTCCAGCTCTGAGGCCTCGGCTGCTGAAAGCAGGTATCTGGTTTGTTTGGGTTCTATAATCGAAACACTGTATCAACTCCAGCTCTGAGATTCCCGCGGGCTGAAAGCAGGTTTCTGGGGTTTTGTTTAGCTTCTATATTTGTAACAATGTTTCAAACTGCAAGCTCAGAGGCCAGCAAGGCAGGAGGGGAATGTTGGTTTCCTCCGTCACTGAAGCAAGCAAGCCTCATGTTAGCTTCAAGCTGCCTGGCTGCCGGCCGCCATCTTGGCTGGCAGTTTATTTGCATATCTCGCTGATTAGCCAATGGGAAGGGTAGTGGACGTATGCTAATTACCATGTTTCTCTTTTATTAGATAGGACTAGTGGCTTGGTGCACAAAATTTGTGCATGGAGGGGGCGTGTTTCCTCAGACCAGCCTGCACCTCTCTAATTGGGGACCCCTTGGGGGATGCCCTAACTGCTCTCCCCTGCTGGCCTGGTTGCCCCAAAATGCCCTCTCCTGCCAGCCTGATCTTGCCACAAACTGCCCTTCTTTGTTGGCCTGGTTGCCAACTGCCCTCCCTTGCTCTCCTGATCTCACCCCCAACTGCCCTCCTTTGCTGGCTAATTTGGTTCTGATTGGTCGGTTTCTATCCAATCAGCGTCAAAAGTTCCGCCTCCTAGGCAGCCATTGGCTCCTCACAATTGACCCAGATCTTGTTCTGATTTGTCAGTTTCTATGCCAGTCAATGTCAAAAGCTCTGCCCCTTAGGCAGCCATTGGCTCCTCACACTTCACCCAGATTTGGTTATGATTGGTCAGTTTCTATGCCAGTCAGCATCTCTGAGCCTATCAAGGGGGCCTGTTCAGAAAGGCAGGGCTGATCAGCAACCCTGGTGGAGGCTTGGAGAGAAATGAAGGCATGGCTGCTGGCCCCACCTGGAGAGAAAGAGAGACAATTGCTGATAAACATCTGCCACACAAGCTATGGATCAGACCCTGCTTCTCTCTTCAGGTCTCTCTCCAGGCCTGATTTGCAGCCCCCTCAGCAGTTAGTGCTGGGTTACAGCGCCTGCAGCCACAGCAGTCAGTGCTGGGTTGCCACGGCAACCCAGCGCTGACTGCATGACTGACTTCTTTGTCATTTTTTTCCAAGGTGTTTTGTATTTCTTCTTTTATCTCTTTTGTAATATACTCATTGTTTAATAGCATGCTATTTATCCTCAAAGTATTTTATCATTTTTTATTGTTTTTAATGTAGTTGATTTCTAACTTTATGCTATTGTGATCTGAGAAGATGCTTAAAATGATTTCAATCTTCTTGAATTTGTAGAGCCTTAGCCTGTGTCCTAATATTTGGTCTATCTTTGAAAATGTACAATGTGCACTTAAGAAGAACGTATATTCCATAGCTTTGGGGTGAAATATTCTGAAGATGTCAATTAGTTCCATCTGATCTAGTGAGTCATTTAGGATTGCTGTTTCTTTGCTGATTTTCTGTCCAGAAGATTTATCCAGTGATGTCAATGGGGTATTAAAGCCCCCTACTGTGATTGTATTGCTGTCAATCTCTCTCTTGATATCTTCCAGAAGCTTTTTGATGTATTTGGGTGCTCCTGTATTGGGGGCATATATGTGTACCAGAGTTATAGCCTCTTGTATGTCAATCCCTTTAGTATTATGAAGTGGCCTTCCTTATCTCTTGTTATGGTCTTCACTTTGAGGTCGTTTTTTCCAATCTAAGTATCTCTACCCTAGCTTTTTTTTTCATTTGCTTGAAACTATTTTTCACATCCCTTCACTTTCAGTCTGTGTGAGTGCTTTGTTCTGATGTGGGTCTCTTGTAGACAGCATATATATGGGTCATCTATTTTTATCCATTCAGCCCCCGTATGTCTTTTGATTGGAGCATTTAATCAATTTACATTTAGGGTTATTATTGATAAGTATTGTTTGTTGCCATTTTTATTCTTTATGTCTGTTTCTCCATCTCCTTCTATTCCTATTTTTTTTACATCAATTCCTTTAGGATTTCTTGCATTGCTGGCTTGATGGTAATAATTTCCCTTAGCCTTTTTTTTTGTTTGTGAAGCTCCTGATTTCCCTTTCAATTTTGAATAATAGCCTTGCTGGATAGAGTATTCTTGGATTTAGTCCCTTGCTTTTCATTACTTTGTATACTTCATTCAATTCCCTTTTGGCCGATGTGTTTCTGTTGAAAAAGCATTTGATAGTCTAATGGGAGATACCTAAGGCTTAGGTAACTTTCTGTCTCTATCTTGCAGCTCTTAAGATTATTTATTTTTCATTAACATTTGCCATTGTAATAACAACTTATCTTGTTATGGGCCTTTTTGGGTTCTTCTTGTTTGGGACTCTCTGTGCTTGTGTGACTATTGTTTTCCACAAGTCAGGGAATTTTTCTGTCAATATTTCTTCAAATAGGTTTTCTATTCCTTGCTCAACTTCAACCTCTTCTTCCACCTCTATTATTCAGATGTTTCTTTGTTTCATGTTGTCCCAAATCTCTCTTAAACTTTCTTCCTGATTTTTATTTATTTTTTCCTATTGCTGTTCATATTGAGTGTTTTATTTTTCTACATTGTCTTCTAACTTGCTGATTGAATCCTCAGCTTCTTCTAGTCTACTGTTGAAATTTCCATTGTGCGCTCTATTGCAACTATGTCATTCTTCATTTCCTCTTGATTCTTACACATGTTGGTGAATTTCTCAGTCAGATGTTTGAGCATCCTTATAACCATTACTCTGAATTCTTCCTCTGGCAAATTGCTTGTCTCCATTTCATTTAGTTTTATCTCTAGTGATGCCTCATCTTCTTTCCTTCGGGCATTGTTTTTTTGTCTTCCCATTATCACTGTCTCTTTGTATTTGTTTCTATGTAATGTGAGTTGCTGAAACTTTTTGGTTCTGGGCAACCTGCTTGAGTTCTGAGAAATTGAAGCCTCTAGTGGTCTAATGGTCCGGTACTCCTTATCCCAAAGACTGAGTCTCCCTTGAGTCTCATGTCTTTAATGTCTCTGCTCTGAGTTGTATTCTCTTCCTTCCACCTTTGTCCACTGAAGGTACACGGAGTTGGTGAGGGCACCTGCACAGATCCTCTGGTGTGTGACTCCTGTGAGGTCCAAGAGCTCTCTGGCATGCAACTCACTGTATCACCCTAGTGTTCATGACAAGTTTGTGCCCTAGCACTCTCTGGCTTTCCCTCTATGCCAGTCCTTGGAGCTGAATGGGGTGCCGGGCTGAGTGACCCCAGATAGCACTGTTCCACACAGTCCTTGGGACTGGGTGGGGCACCAGGTTGGAGGTCCCCAACCTGCACTTTGGGCCCAATCCTTAGGGGTGGGTGAGGTGGGGTGCATGGCCCCTCTGACTTGCACTCACCACACCATGTCTGGGAGCACAGGGTGGAGGAGTGCCGGGTCCAGAAGTGCAAGGTCCAGGATCTTGCTAGGGAGGTTCAGTGTGAGAAGTCTCTATGGCCTGCAGTCACTGCAGGTATCTCAGAGCCAGTGGCAAGGTAGGATAGTACTCACTACAGGGACCCAGATGTGGTCCCTCATGAGTTATGGATGGTAAGTGACTCACTGCTTGGGTTCAGGGTGTCCTCAGGCAGTATGGGTATTGGGGTGGTCACGCTCCTGGCCTCCACTGCTCTCCTCTTCAAGATCTTGCCTTCAGTTTTAAATGGTAAGTTTGCTACATAGAATAGTCTAGGTTGTAGGTCCTTGCTTTCCTCTCTTGGGATATTTTATGCCATTCACTTCTGGCCTGAAATGTTTCTGTTGATAAATCAGCTGAAAGTTTTATGTGAGCTTTGTTGTAAGTAACCAATTTGCTGTCTTTAAGAATCTCTGTTTGCCTTTTACCTTTGACATTTTAGCTATGATGTACCTTGGTGCGGGCATCTTTGGGTTCATCTTAATTTAAACTCTACATTTCCTGAACTTATGTGCTGTTTCCTTTTGAAGATTAGGGAAGTTTTCAGCCATTATTTCTTCAAACAGGGCCTCAGACTTTGCTTACTCTTTTCTCCTTCTATTATCCCTTTTATGTAGATGTTGTTATGCTTGCTGTTTCAGAGGGCCCTTAGACTTTCCTCAATTAAAAAAAATCTATTCTTTTTGATGTTCTGCCTAGGTGCTTAGTGTTATCTTTGTCTCTAAATTGCTTATTCAATTCTCGCTTCATTTAACCTGCTGTTGATTTCTAGTGTATTCTTCACTTCACATATTATATTCTTCATTTTTATTGATTCTTTTTAATGATTTTATGTCCTTTTAAATGTTTCCTATCTCTTTGTTTAAGTTCTCACTAAGATTATTCATTGTTTCCCTAAAGTCATTGAGCATCTTTATTACCATCGTTTTAAACTCTGCATCTTATATTTTTGTTTTCTCTACTTCATTTCAATTTTTTTTCTGAGGATTTCTCTTATTTCTTTATTTGGAGCATTAGGTATATCTGCTATTATTCCAAAACTTATTATTATGGCTTTATAATATAGTATATATGGCTATATGGCTTCTTCTGTAAATCCTTGGTTGTAATATTTCAATTAGCTTTCAATTTATTATTCAGTTGAGTGTTCTATAATTCAGCTGTAAATCTGGTTTGGGGCCAGGAGCAGGCAAGTGTAGCTTTCACCTACTCTGTAGCCATCTTGAAATTTGTAGATTTAAGATTTTATATTTTGGAGTATATTAATTACCCAATAGCAAAAAAAAAAAAGAATGTTAGTAGAAGATGTAATATGTGATATTTTAGCACAACAAAATCGAGTGATAGAAAATAAAGAGGATTCAGCATAAAAATGTAATTTGAATCCTATCTAATAAAGAGGCAATATGCAAATTGACCATCACTTCAACACATAAAATGGCTGCCCCCATGTGGTCAAAGATGGCCAGCAGGGGAAGGCAGTTAGGGTGACCAGGCCTGCAGGGGAGGGCAGTTGGGGGAGACCAGGCCAGCAGGGGAGGGCAGTTGGGGGGGACCAGGCCTGGAGGGGAGGACAGTGGGGGGAACCAAGCCTGCAGTGGGGGGCAGTTGGGGGCCACTGGGCCTGTAGGGGGGCAGTTGGGGGTGACTGGGCTGGCAGGGGAGGGAAGTTAGGGGTGACCAGGCTGGCAAGGGAGAGCACTTAGGCATGACTGGGCCAGCAGGGGAGGGCAGTTGGGGGCAACCAGGCCGCAGAGGAGCTCAGTTAGGGGTAATCAGACTGGCAGGGGAGGGCAGTTAGGCACAATCAGGCCAGCAGGGAGACAGTTAAATGTTGATCAGGCTGGCAGGGGAGTTGTTAGGGTGTGATCAGGCTGACAGGCAGAAGTTGTTAGGGGCAATCAGGCAGGCAGGCAGGTGAGCAGTTGGGAGCCAGCAGTCCCAGGTTGGAGAGGCTGCAGGATGGGCTGAGGGACACACACACACACACACACACACCCGCCGCAGGAATTTCATGCACCAGGCCTCTAGTCCTATCTAATAAAAGAGAAACATGGTAATTGGCGTACGACCGCTACCCTTCCCATTGGCTAATCAGGGAGATATGCAAATTAACTGCCAGCCAAGATGGTGGCCGGCAGCCAGGCAGCTTGAAACTAACATGAGGCTTGCTTGCTTCAGTGACAGAGGACTCCAACATTCCCCACCTGCAGCTGCAGGCCTCTGAGCTGCAACTCTAAGCAACTATGTAACAAATATAGAAGCTAAACAAAACCCCAGCAACCTGCTTTAGTCCACCAGGCTTCAGCCAGCAGGATCGCAACATTGTAAGCAAAGGCCAGAAACCTACTTTCAGCCCCGGAGGCCTAAGAGCTGGAGCCAAGCCTCAAAGCTAAAGCTGGCCCAGAATAAAAAAAAAGAAAGAAAGAAAAAAAGGAGCAGTTGGGAGCTTCAGTCACCCCCAACCTGAAAATAGCCCTCAGCCCCTCACCCAGACTGGCCAGGCACCCCAGTGGGGACCCCCACCCTGAAGGGTGTGTGACCAGCTGCAAACAGCCCTCAGCCCCTCACCCAGGCTGGCCAAGCACCCCAGTGGGACCCCCACCCTGATCCAGGACACCCTTCTGGGCAAACCAGCCGGCCCCACCCATGCACCAGGCCTCTACCCTATATAGTAAAAGGGCAATATGCCTCCCAGCACCGGGATCAGTGGAGCCGCAAGGCCTCCCGGCACCAGGATCAGCATGACAGGGGGCAGCGCCCAAACCCCCTGATCACCCTGCGGCTCTGTGTGTGAGAGGGGGCGGGGCGACAACCTCCCTATCCACCCTGCTCTGTTCCTGACAGGGGAAGGCGCCCCAACCCCCTGATCAACCCTGCAGCTCTGTGTGTGACAGGGTAGAGCCATTACCTCCCCATCGTCCCTGCCCTGAGTGTGAGAGTGGCGGCTCCCCAACCCCCTGATCGGCCCTGCTCTGTGAGTGATAGAGGGCGGCGCCCCAACCCCCACCCCATGGGCCCTGCTCTGTTTGTGATGGGGGTAGAGCCATTATCTCCCCATCGGCCCTGCCCTGAGTGTGACAGTGGCGGCACCCCAACCCCCTGATCCGCCCCGCTTTCTGTGTGACAGGAGGTGGTGCTCCAACTCCCCTATGGTCCCTACTCTGTGAGTGACAGGGTGGACCTCCCCAACCCCCTGATGGACCCTGCTCTGTGCAGTGACAGGGTATGGAGCCCCAAACCCCGGATTGGCCCTGCTCTGTGTGTGACAGGGGGTGGAGCCACAACCTCCCAATTGGCCCTACCCTGAGCGTGACTGAGGGTGGCATCACAACCTCCCGATTGCCCTGCTCTGTGCATGACAGGGGGCGGTGCCCCAACTCCCCAATCGGCCTGCTCTGAGCCCAACCAGGGGCTGCACCTAGGGATTGGGCCTGCCCTCTGCCACCCGGGAGCAGGCCTAAGCCAGCAGGTTGTTATCTCCTGAGGGGTCCCAGACTGCGAGAGGGCACAGGTCTGACTGAGGGACCTCCCCTCCCCCCCGAGTGCACAAATTTTTGTGCACCAGGCCTCTAGTTATTATATATGAAAGCATTCAAGGGAAAATATTTTCATGTAGCATCAATTAAAAAGTGTATATTCAACACATATGGATTTGGATAAGTATACATTCAGTATCTGCTAGTTATTTTTCAGAAAAAAAAAACATTTTCTTATACATTTATGGTTTATTTTTATTAAAAGGCAAGCTTTTGCATTCTTAATATTTTAAATTACATCATATTGAACCCATATGTGATAATCCATAAGACTTTACTTTATACCCGAAACCTACATGCTGAAAAAAATAAACACAGAAAATACAATTTACAATTTAGTTTATATGTATGAAAAGAGTCTCCTTTGAAAAGACTGTTAATCCAGTTCCTAATAAACAACTGCTTTGGACATTTACAGGGGAAAAAAAAAGGGCATGAGTTTCCTTGGAAACTGAAGCCATATGCAGTCAGAACATCTCCTCCTACACTCAAGTTTCCTAGGTAGCAGGCTGCATATATTTCATAAAGACAATTGGGATAATGGGACAGATACTACCCTGTTAAACCCTGCATGTAAAAAGCTTCAATTGGAAAGATGCACTTTCTGTAATAACTGGTAATTTGAGTGAAAATATTAATTGTATAATGAGGTTTATTTCTTTGTCTAATTCAGGATTTACAGTTTAATCAAGGTCCAAAATATACTTAGGTATTCCTAAAAAATATATATTTTTTAAAGGTAGAAAAAAAAATCCTCCTCTCTACATCACCCCTACCACTCCATCAACAACTTAGCTTATATATGCTTCTATCTAAAGGTAAAGGTAATTTTCAGATGAGGACTTTCAAGGTAAATATCAGTTATTTCATAGTTTAATCAGAGCTCTGTCACAAGACCAGATAAGCTGTTTTATTTCACATTAATAGAAATAAGCTAAATTTATTCTGAAATTGACTCTAAAATGTCAAGTTTAAAACCTCTAAGTAAAACTTGTCTATAGATCAAGAAAATACTAGAAAATAAATTATGAATGACCTAAAGTAAATTAATACTTAGAGTAAAATAAAACAATTAAAGGAGAAATTATTGAGAAAAATAATATACAGGGTTATTTTCTGGGTATAGGGATGGTTGGAAAAATTAATTAAATTCCTTTACATCATGCAAATTCTGTTTTGCTAACAGAGAACATTCAGCAGAGATAAAATTAAAGAGCAGATGTTTATTATTATTACTAGTAAATATGGATAGAGCTAATGAAACATTTTCTGGCTAATTTGGAATCTTTACAAGTCAAATATTTTAAAAATTATTTTTGAAACCTTTCTAAATTTCTAATTTCATGTAATAGGAGCTCCTATTTCTAGTCATGCAACTCCTATTCTCTCACAATACAATGAAGTATAACTATCTATTGAGTTGCACACAAAGAAAAATATAATTTGTGTGTAATTAATCAGCTCAGTAACTTTGCAAGTGTTGTTTAAACCTGATTTTCTGAATACTTAGTAAAAAATCTACAACTAGAACTTAAAGGAAATTATATCATAATACACTTATTTTAATGCCCTTATTAATATATATGAAGTATTATATATGAAGTATATAATGAAGTTTTTATATATGTTCATTTTGAATCAAAATTGGGACTTTTTCAATAAAAACTTGAAACATAAATATTTTAGATTACTTTTCAAATAATTTTCTCTTTGTTTCTGTAACACACACACAGACACACACACATATTTTTTATCCAGTCATTTTTATTGGATTAATTAAAATAATGTTTTTACTAAAGCATCCTAGACATTTTTCAGGTAAACAAAATGTAGTTATTTTAATATATATCTTTTACTTTAGTGTATAAATTTAATGTAAATTACTTAAATATTCCTTCTATGATTGATACTTTACTAAATTTACTTCAAATATATACACAATACACACAGACACAAAAACTTGTGCATTTTTAAATACTTATGTAATTTCAGTCAGTGGGGGATTCGGGATTTTAGAATTAGTTTTAGAAAGTGTCTTTCAGATTACAATAATGGACTATACATAATTATGACAATAACAGCACAGATTTCTTATATTTGGAAATGTTAATTTAGTATATTATATGGTATGACAAAATCCTCCATTTGCAGGTTTTCTTATGTCTCCATGCAGATTTGCTTCAGTTTGTGTTCAGCTACATCCATTTTATTTTTTATTTTTCTTTGCAAGCTTTTAATGAATTACAATGACTAAAAACAGGAAGATGTTAAAATTTATTATTACAGAAGAACAATGGGACTGAATTAAATAATGACAGCTCAAACTGTGTGAAAGTTTTAATTTTGAAATTCTCTAATTCTCTAATTGCACTTTGAGGTGTCTTGATTTGGATTTTATTGATGGATTACCTGTTTTATTGGATAAATTTACATTTTGTACCTTAATAGAATAAAATAAAGGATATCATTTGGCGTCATCTAAATTTGGTAAAACATTTCAAAGGTTCATAAAGAGAGACAACTTTTTGATGAATTTTGTTAAGTAAAAAACATTTATTGAAGATAAATATTGAGGTCTTCCAAAGCCTGATTCAAATGTTTGATCTCTCATACAGACACATCAAGCTCATATTAGACCTGATCCTCTCAGCCACTAAAAAGCAAGCTGTATTAGAAAAAGCAAGAGAATTTTGGAATGAATGTTTTATTACTTATGCTCGGGGAAGTAGAGGACATTGAGGGAAGGAGAGGGAGTTTCTTAATAGGACAGGAGGCAGTCCTTCCTGTAGACCCTCTATAGAACCCTGAAACTGAGAGGTGGAAGATAAAGCACTACCAGTTCTGTATTATAGAAGGCCTCAGATGTAGTAAAACAAAGCCTGTTAATTACTCTAAACTAAACACCATTAATCAAGGGGCTGACGAAAACTCCTTGGTGTTTTTTTTTAGTGAGGCTCAGGGAGGCATTGGTTAAGCACACCAACATGACCCCAGGTACAGAAGAGGGACAACTAAATTTAAAAGACAAATTTATCACTCATATGACCCCGGCCAACAGGAGAAAGTTACAAAAATTGGCTATTAGTCCTGAAAGAACCTCTTGAGAGTTGCCACCTCTGTGTTCTATAATAAAGACCAGGAGGAGGAAGAGAGGAGAAACAAGAAAGACCAGGCCAAGACTACAGAAATAAAAAAGATAATAGTAGCCACACTCTGGGAGGCTACTAAGAGTTGGCAGGCAGACATCCCCCAAGGGGTCCCGGACTGCGAGAGGGCACAGGCCAAGCTGAGGGATCCCCCAGTGCACAAATTTTATGCACCGGGCCTCTAGTATAAAAATAAAAAGCTTCTTCCCAGCAAAAGAAACCAACAAAATGAAAAGAGAGCCTACTCTACAGGAGAACATATTGCCAATGATATATCTTATAAGGGGTTAATATCCAAAATATACAAGGAACTCATACAACTTAATGTTTAGGTATGTTTAGATTCACAAACAATTCCATTTGTGTTGCAATTGCCTACAGTATACAGTACAGTAGCATGCTGTACAGTTTTGTAGCCTAGGAGCATTGGTCTATAACATATAGTCTAGGTGTGCAGTAAGCTTTACCATCTAGGCTTGTGTAGGCATATTCTATGTTTGCTTGGCAAAATTGCTTAATGATGCATTTCTCAAAACATATCTAGTCATTAATTGATGCATTAGTCTACTAAAATCTGGATTTTGTAGAAGCAATGCTTAGTTTTATTAATTATAAAACTATTTATCATTTACAATAAAGAACTAGTTGCCACGTAGCATCGTAATTCCAAAGAAAGGATGTCAGAGTAATTTGTGTACATGTTCTACCATAGTTAAATTTTATTTTATGCTGTATAACCCTAAAATCAAGCCTAGAAATATTTACTTTAATACACTTCTAATTTTTATTATTTGGTTTATATATTACTATACCATATTTTAAAATATGTTTGAATTGAACAAAAGCTATTAATTTAGTTTGATAAATGAATAAACATTCATGCGATGTTGCAAACAGAATCTCTTGCTTGCACAGATTTGTTTAGATATGCTTCCTAAGCCTGTTTCCATCTCTAAGATATTCTAATTCTCATGCTGTAGTCTTATAATATGATCATTATTAAAGTGTTTGTATGGTGAACTTTGTCCACTTTAAATCAAATCAGCTCCATTAGCCACAGATGGAACCCATTTGCTCCCTTTTAGCAGAATGGTTAATCTTTAAAACTGGTAGAGATTTTTTATTAGTTGAAGCTATGGTGTAATTAAAATACATCTTGCTTGCTCCTTTGGAAATACTAAATATTTCTTACATGAAAGTGGAAACAATGTTTTACCCAAAATAAATCCATTTGTAAATGGTATGAATGCATGACTGAAGAAAACAGTGCACAAAAGTCATTTTCAATTTGAAGTCTATTGAAGTGCATAAAATACATTTTTCAATAACTTGTTAGGAGACTATAAAAATGGCTTAAAAATCTGAATGGCTTAAAAATAATTTTGATATTTAAAAATACATTTACTAGGTTTAGAGGGCAGGCAGGGACTTGGTGATCTAAAGACACGTTTGTTGTGGAGACATTGTACCAACCGCAGGGAACAACATTTCACTAACAAACTAAATTGGAATTCTAGAGCAAGGACCCTGGCCATGAGTTCATTAACTCAGTAGAGTAGGAAGATCATGAGTTCATCTCTTCTCATTGACACCAAAACCAAAACTACATAAGGAACAGCTATATCCAAGCAGAAAATACTCTTTAGAACTACAAATATAAAGAAAAAGCTACTTTGAGATGGTCAGAGATTCAGTCTAGTCAGGACCCACTGTATCCCCCACTCCCTGTGTGGTGACCTATAAGGGGAAAGGATAGCATAACCACAGAGGACCCCTTCAAAGAGTGAGGTGTCCAAGCTCAAGCCTGTGCGACCTGCACCAGGAAGAAAAACTCCATTAACCACCCTTTGAAAACCAGTGGGCTTATGCCTGGGAGAACCAAAGGGCTATAGGAATCCAAGGTTGTATTCTTTCCAAGTCTCAGAGCAGAGGCAACAGTTTTAAAAGCACCTGGGTCATACATGAGCGTGATACATTGACTAATTTTAGGGCATACGCTGGAGGGATAGGGATCTGTTGAAACTTTCTTCAGAGTCAGAGATGCTGGAGGGTGCCATTTCCCCCCACCTTTAACCTAGCTGGTCTTACACTGGCAGGCTCCATTTCTGACAGTCTTTATTAGCCTTGCTAACACTGTTTACCCAACCCTGGAGTTTCCGTAAGGAAATCACCAAAGTGGCGCCCCTTAGAAGTGGTTACTGCACTGCCACACCTGGTGAGAAACCTCACTCAGCACCAGTACATAGTGCTGTGTCTGAAATAGCCCAGACTGAGCCTTGCCACACACAAATGTACAGCCATACTAAAAGCCTGACCTGAACACCAGCAACAGTTGCATCCAGGCCTCACAATCAATCAGGTTCAGTGTGTCATAGCATCTGTGGCCCAACCACAACAAGAGGACACACTAGTCCACACAGGGAATACCTCTGGAGCATCAGACACTGGTGATTTTGGTGATTTCATCCCTAGGCCCCACAGGACACCTTCTAAATATTGCCAATATTTTACAACCAGGAGATATAGCCTACCTAAATAATATTTAGAAACAAACCAACAGGTAAAATGAGGAGACAAAGAACATGTTCCAAGAAAAAGGCAAAAACCCCAGAAAAATAAATAAAATAAACAGAAATAAGCTGTCTAATAGATGAAAAGTTCAAGTACTAGTCACAAAGATGCTTATCAAACTGCAGGCAAATAGATAAACTTGATGAAAACTTCAACAAAGAGATAGAAATTATTTAAAAAAGAACCTACCAGAACTGAAAAATATAACTGAAGCTAAAATAAAAATACATGAGAAGAAATCAATATCAGAGCAGATGATGCTGAAAAATCAGGTTGCTTCTGATCAGTGAGGAAATCACCCAATTTGATGATCAAAGCAAAAATAATTCAATAGAATGAGGATAGCATAAGGGAAGTCTGGGATGCCATAAAATGTACTACATTCACATCATAGGAGTCCCACAAAGAAAGAGACAGAGAAAGGGACAGAAAATCTTTTTGAAGAAATAATGGTTCAAAACTTTTCCAACCTGGAGAAGGAAACAGACATCCTAGTCCAGGAAGTACAGAGCAAAATGAACCTATAGAGATCCATACCAAGATACAGCATAATTAAAATGTGAAAATTTAAAGAGAGAATCTTAAAAGCAGCAAACAAAAAATAACTAGTTATATACATACGAGGGCTTGACCATAAGATTATTAGCTGATTTTTCAACAGAAACTTTGTAGGCCAGAAGGCATTGACATGATATATTCAACATAATGAAAGGAAAACCCTACAACCAAGAATACTCTACCTGGCAAGGTTATCATCCAAATATATATTTTTTCATTTTTCATATATTTTTGTTGATAGTACTTTCAACTGCTCTGTGAATTTATATTTAAAGTTCATTTATTTAACCATGCCATGCCACCTTGAAAAACAGAGCTGCTTGAGACCTGGATCCCGGCCTCAACACCACCCAGTCTGGTCTCAGATGCAAACTGGGTCCCTACAGCCACTGAGGGACAGAGACCGGTGACCACAGTTGCAGACCCAGAGACACCAAGAATCCAGACATCCCAGCCATGGATTTCTGTAAGTCACAGAGCCCATCCCCCTCCCCGCAGGCTGGCTGCAGCACCATAGGAACTGCTAGACCCAACCCTTGCACAGGGCCACAGTGCTGCTACAGGAATTTGAGCCTGGGCTTGCGCAGACACTGGGAATCAGTTTCCCACAAGGCAATTGGTGACCAAACCCCACGCCAACACAGGGCGGCAGTGTCACCTGACTTCGATTCTGGGCAAGCGCACATGGAAGTCTGTTTTCCACAGCATAGGAGTGGACCTCCTGCCGACACAGTGCTACTGGGAAACCTGGTCCCCCAAGTAGACCGGGGACCCTGATTCTCTGCACATGAGAGGCAGCACTGAGCACCAGTGACTTGACTCTCTTTCTCCTCTTGTGCGCCTGGGATCCCAGATTCCCAGTGCATTCACACTAAGAGCCAGTGACTACAATTATTGGTGCATGTACACACAGGGACCGTGATTCTCGTCTCGAGGCCTCACCTAGCAACAGAGACCCTGATACTCAATTCTTGGTGCGGGCAGAGGGGAACTCTGACTCTTGACCCTCGCTGGGGACTCTGATTTTTGACACATGCAGGCAGGGTCTCTGTTTCAGTATGCCTCAGGCAGGGTCCCTGATTCTAGGTGCATGCACCAGGCCACACTGAGCACCGGTGACTCTGATCCTGGGCAAACATGGCTCCCACCAACACACAGCAACCACACGTTTTGGTGTAGGAGCTCCTCAGTGACACTCGGTTGGTGCAAAACTCCCACTGCACATGGCCCAGGCCCATGCAACTCGGCATTTGAACCTTCTGGTGATAGTCAGAATGGGGAGATGACACAATCCTCAGAGGAAAGAAAATGAGGAGTCACCAAGAAAGGAAATAAGTGGAGTGGAAGCATGCAACATGACAGAAAAAGAATTCATGGTAATAAAGTTCATACACAGGATGGATGACAAAATCAACAACTTATGCAAAAATCAGGAAGAAATCAAAAGTGATATAGCTACAGTCAAAACCACCATGGAAGGTTTCAACAGTAAACTAGAAGAATCAGAGGACCAAATTAGTAAGTTAGAAGATAAGGTAGAGAAACAAGCTCAATCTGAACAGCAACTGGAGAAAAAAATTAAAAATCAGGAGGAGAACCTAAGGGAGCTTTGGGACAACACAAAACGAAGTAACATACGTATAATAGGGCTGCCAGAAGGACAAGAAGAGCAGCAAGGATTAGAAAATGTATTTGAAGAAATAATGAAAGAAAACTTCCCGGATATGGGGAAGAAAAAAGTTCCACAAGTGCAGAGTTCCAAGCAAGATGAATCCCAAAAGACCCACACCAAGACACCTCATAATTACAATGGCAAATGTTAACAACAAAAGGAGAATCTTAAAGGCTTCAAGAGAGACAGAGTTACCTACAAAGTATCCCCCATCAGATTATCAAATGATTTCTCAACAGAAACACATCAAGCAAGAAGAGAATGGATGGAGGTATACAAAGTGATGCAAAGCAAAGGATTGAATTCAAGAATACTCTATCCAACAAGACTATCAATCAAAATTGAAGGGGAAATGAGGAGCTTCACAGAAAAACAACAACAACTAAGGGAGTTTATCACTACCAAGCCAGCAATGCAAGAAATGCTAAACAGAATGCTGTAAAAACAAGAAATAGAAAGGGAGGAGGGAACACAGGCATAAAGTACAGAAATGGCTACAAACAAGTACCTATCAATAATAACATTAAATGTAAATGGATTAAATGCTCGAATCAAAAGACATCAAGTGAGTGAATGGATAAGAAAACATGATATATATATATATATATATATATATATATATATATATATATATATATATATATATATATATGCTCTCTCTAGGAGACCCACCTCAGAATAAGGGACTCACACAGACTGGAAGTGAAGAGATGGGAAAATGTCTATCAGGCAAATGGAAATGAAAAAAAGCTGGGGTAGCAATACTTATATCTGACAAAATAGACCTCAAAGTGAAGACCATAACAAGCGATCCCCATTATACCAATGGCATACCTCAAAAACCTAGAAAAATTCTCCAAAAATTTATCTAGAATTTAAAAAAAGACCCCTAATAATAGCTGCAGCAATCTTGAGAAAGAAGAACAATGTTGGAGGGATCACAATACCAGATATCAAGCTATGCTACAAAGCCACTGTTCTCAAAACTGTCTGGTACTGGCACAAGAACAGACATATAGACCAGTGGAACAGAACAGAGAACCCAGAAATTGACACAAGCCAGTATGCTCAATTAATACTTGACAAAGGAGGCAAGAACATACAATGGAGACAAGACTGTTTCTTCAATAAATGGTTTTGGGAAAACTGGACAGATACTTGCAAAAAAAGGAAACTAGACCACCAACTTACACCATGCACAAAAATAAACTCAAAATGGATAAAGGACTTAAACGTAAGAGGGGAAACCATAAAAATCTTAGAAGAAGCCATAGGCAACAAAATAGCAGACATTTGTCATGGCAACATTTTTACCGATACAGCTCCTAGGGCAATGGGAACTAAAGAGAAAATAAATAAATAGGACTACATCAAAATAAAAAGCTTCTGCATAGCAAAAGAAACCATCAACAAAAACGACAAGAAAGCCCACTGCATGGGAGAACATACTTGCCAATGTTATCTCTGATAAGGGTTTAATCTCCAACATTTACAAGGAACTCATACAACTTAACAAAAGAAAGATAAACAACCCAATCAAAAAATGGGCAACAGACCTAAATAGACACTTTTTAAAAGAAGACATTTAGAAAGCCAAGAGACATATGAAAATGTGCTCAAAGTCATTAATCATCTGAGAGATGCAAATCAAAACAACGAGGTACCATCTCACACTTGTGAGAATGGCTATCATGAACAAATCAACAAATGACAAGTGCTGGAAAGGATGTGGAGAAAAAAGAATCCTTCACTGCTGGTGGGAATGCAGACTGGTGCAGCCACTGTGGAAAACAATATGGTGTTTCCTCAAAAAATTAAAAATGCAGCTGCCATTTGGCCCAGTAATCCCACCTCTAGGACTATATCCCAAGAAAACAGAAACACCAATCAGAAAGGATACATGCACCCTATGTTCATAGCAGCACAATTTACAATAGCTAAGATTTGGAAACAGCCTAAATGCCCATCAGCAAATGAGTAGATTAAAAAATTGTGGCACATCTACACAATGGAATACTATGCTGCTATAAAAAGAAGAAACTTTTACCATTTGCAACAGCATGAGTGGACCTGAAGAGCATTATGCTAAGTGAAATAAGCCAGTCAGTGAAAGATAAATAGCACATGATCTCACTCGTTTATGGATAACAAAGAACATTACAAACTGTTGCACAAAAATAGAAGCAAAGAAGCATTGAACAGACTGTCAAACTACAGCGGAAGGTAAGGGAGGTTTGGGGGGAGGGGCAGTAAAAGATAAACGAAGGACTTGTATGCAAGCATATAAGCACAATCAACAGACGCAAGATACTGGGGGCAAGGAGACAGACACTGGGGGCAAGGGGACGAGGGCAAGTGCCGGGGTAGGGGATGCTGGGGGGAGGTCAGTGGGGAACAAAAAGAGACATTATGTGCTACTATTTGTAATACCTTAAAAAATAAAATAAAATTTAGAAAAAGAAGAAACTCATTTTCAGTTGTGTAAATTTGTGTGTATAACATCGCATCCATTCTAAAAAAAATAAAAAAATAAAGTTTATTTATTTAGAAACCATATTGAGTTGATATTGTTGTTTTTAATTCATGGTTTTAAGTTCTGCCTTACAGAACTCATGTTTATTTTATTAACATTTAGTGTAATTGTCAATAAAGTTGGATTTTTCTACCATTTAATTACTGATTTCTTCTGTGTCATCTCTTTTTATTTCAACAATTTACTTCAACATAAAATAAATGGTTTAATTTTCTTGCCAAGTTCCCAAGTCCCTTCTCTAGTTTCCTTAATTATTTTAAAATGTTGTTTTCAATTTTTATCTATTTTACATGTATTTAACTTAGAACTTAAATAAAGGAGTATTCTGAAAAATGCTTATTATTTTAGCTTGTTTTAATTTATGTCTCTCCGATGATTAGTGACTTTGAAAATGTTTTCATATGTCCCTTGGTCACCTGTATGTCCACTGTTGAGAAATGTCTATTTAGGCCCTTTGCCCATTTTTAAATTTGGATTGTGTGTCTTCGTTTTGTTAAGTTGTATGAGTTCCTTATATATTTTGGATATCAACCCCTTCTCAGATATATCATTGGCACATATATTCTCCTGTAGAGTAAGCTCTGTTTTCATTTTGTTGATGGTTTCTTTTGCTGTGCAAACATTTTTTTTTTTTAATTTTGATGTAGTCCCATTTGTTTATTTTCTCCTTAGTTTCCTTTGCTCTAGGAGATGTATCTGTAAAAAACATTGCTACAAGAGATGTCTGATACTTTGCTGCCTATGTTTTCTTCTAGAATTTTTATAGTTTCACAATTTACATTTAAGACTTTTATCCATTTTGAGTTTATTCTTGTGTATGGTGTAAGTTGGAGGTCTAGTTTAATTTTTTTTGCATTTCCCGTCCAATTTTCCGCAACACCATTTATTGAAGAGACTATCTTAATTCCATTTTATACTTTTGCTTCTTTTGTCAAATATTAATTTAGTGTAATGGATTGGGTCAATTTCTGGGGTCTCTGTTCTGTTCCATTGATCTATACGCCTGTATAATCTCATACCTGTAAGAATGGCTACCATAAACCAATGACAAGTGCTGGCAAGAATGTGGAGAAAAAGGAACGCTGGTACACTGCTGGTGAGAAAGCAGATTGGTGCAACCACTATGGAAAACAGTATGGAGTTTCATCAGAACAATAAATATGGAAATACCATTTGACCCAGTGATCCAACTTTTGGGAATATACCCTAAGAAACCAGAGAAACCAAATAGAGAGAATATATGCACCACTATGTTCATAGAAGCACAATTTTTAATGGCTAAAAAAAAAAAATCTGGAAACAGCCCAATGCCCTTAACCTAATATTTGTCTCTCGCAACGGCCAGAGTTGGACATCACTCAAGTAATATTATTACTCACATTACTCGTGATCAATAATGCAATTCTAAAACCAGATGTAAACATGTACATCAGTGTTGCGTAGCAAAGATACATAGTGAAAGCATCCAAGATACATTGTTCCAATATTGACATTAATACAAAAAGGTTAAGAATTGCACTATAAAGAGATTAATCTTTACTAATGACATTTTTACTCGAGTGACAAAATGCCCAGTTCTGGAAGCAGCCTCATTATTGTCAACATGTGCATCGGGTAAGCTTCCTGTGTGTTCGGGTGCATTCGGCAAACAGACGCACTTGATAGCCATGTTCATTAGGAGACAGGAGTGGGAGGGTTAGAAGAAAAAGATATACAGTGCAACAGTGCTCGACGAGACATTCTGCATGTCGGATAATTGATTACAGCACCATATATTTGTTGGTTATACATACTATCTTTGAATTGTTTTGCACCAGGAGTCAGTGCAACAACACTGCAAAAAGTTAATAGGTAAGAAACCTATCAACCTTTTATAAAAAAACACCATGATTTATATTTATTTATTTTTGCAGCCTTATGATGGAGAATCAAAAAAATAAAAAAGCAAGATTGAATGATAAAGGAAGTGGAAGTAGCAGTAGCCGACCCTTTCAAGACATAGAGACCGAGATGTATGGGATTGTTGACAGAAACAACAGATCATTGTGTATACTGTGTAATGAAACGGTAGTAAGCAGAACGTGGAATGTAAAGACATTTTGAAACTAATCATTGTCAGCTCTTGAAAAAAAGTATCGATGAAAGGAAGGAATACATTTCTAGGCAGCTGCACCTCTATAAAAGTCAATCAAATTCCATCATTAAATTTGTAAGATGCTCTACAAATTTAACATCAGCAAGTTACTGTATTGCTCACTCCATAGCTCAGCATGGAAAAGCCCTCAGTGACGGAGAATTTATTAAGGAAACATTTCTAAGATGTGTACCAGCTCTATTTCACGATATGAAAAATAAAAATGATATTATTAAAAGAAATTCTGAGTTACCACTCGGTAGAAATACTATCAAAGACAGAATAATAGATCTTTAAAAAAAATGTACATCAATTAAAAAAAGACTTAAATAGTTGTAAATACTTTTCAATTTCTCTTGATGAAACTACTGATGTCACATCAAATGCTCGGTTGGCCATTATTGCTAGATATTCTGATGGTCTCACAATGAGAGAAGAGTTGATAAAGTTGGAATCAGTGCCAATAAGTACATCAGGAAACAAAATATGTAAGGTTGTTATAAAAACATTCAGTGACCTAACTATTGATATCTCTAAAATTGTGTCAGTCACGACAGATGGGGCACCAAATATGGTGGGAAAAAATGTGGGATTCCTGAAATTGTTTATGGAAGCTATTTAGACATCCACTTGTACCTTTTCATTGCATTATCCATCAGGAGGTGTTGTGTGCCAAATCGGGATTCTCAGGATTGAATGATTTAATGTCAGTTCTAACAAAAATTGTGAATTTTATAGCTTCTCGACCCCTTCACAAGCGAGAATTTTCTGCACTTTTACAGGAAGTTGATTCAACCTATGGTGTACTACAGATATTCAATAATGTGAGATGGCTGAGTTGAGGTAAAGTTCTTGAGCGATTTGTGGAGTGCTTTGAAGAAATTACGGTATTTATTGAGAATAAGGATCTGGCAAACTTTCCTCAGATCAATGATCATAAGTGGGTCAGCAATTTGATGTTTTTTACAGATCTCTCTGTTCATATAAATGAACTGAACTTAAAATTACAAGGTTTTGGCAAAAGTATTGACGTTGTGTTTGGATACATCAAATCTTTTGAAAGTAAACTTAAAATTTTCAAGCGAGATATTGAAACTAAAACTTATAAGTATTTTCCTCGGATAAAAAAGTATTTTGAGAAGGCCACTACAACAAGTGTAATGGAGTCCATACTTATGTACCAGAATATAGTAAACTCGTTATTTGAACAGTTCAGCAAAAGATTCGACCAATTTAGAAGCCTAGAACAGACCATTAAAATAATTAAGTATCCGGATGTAGTTGTTTACAGTACTTTGGAATTAAAGAATTTCCAATGGATGAAAATTGACGATTTAGAGATGAAACTTGTAGATTTTCAAGGTAGCATTTGGACTCATGTGTTTGTGGACTTAAGGTCGAAACTTGAAAATCTGGAACGAAATCGTTTGAATAATGAAGAAGAGTGCAACTATGAACAAGAAATTTTGAGTGCTTGGAACAGAGTACCTGACACTTTTAGCGACATAAAAAATCTAGCGATGGCTTTGCTAACAATTTTTTCATCAACATATGTTTGTGAGACTTTGTTCTCAGCATTAAATAATATTAAAACGAACAAAAGAAACCGGCTAACAGATGAAGTTAGTGGCGCTTGCTTGGCTTTGAAGTGCACCAAGTATGAACCTGCAATCGAAGAATTAGAAGACAAACTTCAGCACCAAAAAAGTCACTAATTTCTAGTTTTCGTACCATTTGATTATCATTGTTTCTATTATTATTTTTTCCTACATGTACATTGTTTTTTCTGTTTTTGTTCATTTTATACATATTTTTTGGTTGATTTTTCTTTGTTAAATGGCATTTAAATATATAAAATAAATATCCAAAATATAAATCTATTTTTTACTATGGTTGCAAATATATTTAAAAAAAAGAATATTTCTATATGTGACACGGCACCAGAGTTAAGTTAGGGTTTTTCAAAATTTGGACACGCCGAGCTCAAAAAGTTCACCATCACTGCCTTAGGAGATAGGCAAGAGCTTGCTAGGAGGGGTCAATGGGGGGAAAAAGGGATATCTGTAATACTTTTAACAATAAAGATAAAGTAAAAAACAATTATTACTTTAGTAATTGTACTTGAAACCATCATACAGTATATCACAGTCACTTTATAGTACTTGATCATGTCTAGTACTGAGATCCTATGAGAAATTTAAAGGAGTATGTCAAAATTAGGCACAAAATCAATTAATAAGAAATAATAAAATTACAAATTCAATATATGATCTCTGGGAACAAAGAGATGCAGCAATAATTAATTGTAGGCACAATATTTTAAGCACTACGTTTCATGCTATTTACAAACTATGTCCACATAGCCACTGGCTTCCCCTAGTTACTAATTGTCTGTCCTGAATGATTTATTTTTCCCTGTCTCCTCCTTTTGTCTTCTTAGCCATTAAATCATTTACATGCTCAGTGATTCATGCCATCATCAACAACTTTTCTACCAACATACTGATTAAATTCTGCATGTGGAGTTCACAGCTGCAGGATTATTGATAAAAATTTGAAAACAAGGAATGATTTATTTTTGTACTGTTCAACTAGTGACACTTTAGATTTTTATGTGTTTCCTTATAAAACTAACTGCCCCAAACTTATTTTTCTACAGTGTTCTGATTTCTTCTACCAGCAATATGTTTAATATTCTAAAACCTAAGTAATATCTTCCCTAAAATTTTACGTTTGAAGTTAAAAATAATATATATACCTCTGCTAGATGATACAAATTATTTTATAGCAACAGATTTTTGTCAGCAATACAACAGAATATTTTCTTATCTTTTAATGTAGTAATTGCTTATATATGAATGTTTTCTAAGGGATTATTATCAATACCTTACTAATTTGTGAGTTTTTATTATATATAGATTATTTTATAATCTAAATATTTTCAAGAAATAAGCAAGAAAAGATATTATTTATGACTTATGGATGAATAAAATATGGCAAACAATGGAATCAACAAGTTATTGAATGAAAATAAAGACAAATTCTAATTTCTTGGATCTTATAATGTCCATCATTATTAACAGATTATACAGCATTGATTGCTTTTATTTATTTATTTTTAATTTTTTTGTTTGTTTGTTTGTTTGTTTTTGTTAATCCTCACCCAAGGATAGTTTTCCATTTTTAGGGAGAGTGGAAGAGAGAGGGAAAGACAGAGAGAAACAATGACGAGAGAGAACCATATCAGTTGGTTGCCTCCTGCCTGCACTCTGACCAGGGTTCAGGCCGGGCAGGAGCCTGAAATCAAGGTACATGCCCTTGATCAGAATTGAACCTGGGACCCTTTGATCTGAAGGCTGACGCTCTATCCACTGAGACTAACCAGCTAGGGAAGCAGCATCAATTGCTTTTAAAAATAGACTTTGTAGTGTGTAGAGTTTTGAGGCAGTTAAAAGAAAAATAGAAAAAGTGTTAAATAAATTGGGAATTCAGAAATCCTTGGATTTCACTATCACCAACATTTTCATCTTATTGAAGCTTGTTTTTTTCTTTTACTTCAGCAAAGAAGAAAGTGTGTCAACTTAGTAAGTCATAAATGATATTTCATGTTGCTATTATTTATTAATATAAAACTGCATGTAGACATCACTGGAATTTTGCCATGACATAATAGAAAACTCATGTAAAAGTATAGAATAGAATAGTACCAAAATCAAGATCATATGTAGATCTCTTAAGTGTGCTTTTTCTACATTTCCTCAAGGTAACACAAAAAAAGGAATAATTAACATTAGAAATATTTTCTACATTCCTGGCCTATTAAATTAATAATGATAATAATAATAAATTAAGTAATAAAAATAATAATTAAATTATTATTTAATCCTAACAAAACCAATGCATTGCTGCATGCCTATCTATAATAATAAAAGCATAATATGCTAATTTGACCAGATGTCCTTCCAGACAACCTTCCAGATGAAGCCGGGGCTGTGAGGAAAGCCCAAATCCCAGATACCAGAGGGAAGTCAATGCCGGCAGCCTGGGGAGGGAAGGCCTACTCTTGCATGAATTTCATGCATTGAGCCTCTAGTTTTATAGGTAATGATAAAACTAAATTTCACATAGAGGAAGTGATGTGTTCAAGATCACATTATTGAAGGTGTCAAAATCAAGATTCAAAACAAGGTCTTTCTGTCTAAAACACTCATGATGTTTACACTATACTGTATGGGAAAGAGGAGGTATGGAAATGGAGATAAGACAAATAGAGGGTAAAAGTAAATCTAAGTTTCAGTGCTAGATAATTTCACAATATTTCATTATTTTCAATATAGTTTGTTAATATTAATTCCTTTTATCTTTAACAAGTTAGTAAACTGAAATTCAGAAATTAATAACTGTGTCCTAGGTAAGGGTGGAGCTAAAATTCAAAAATAAGTATTATTATTCCTACATCAAAATGTTCTTTTCTTCTAAAATCAAGGCCCACATAGCAACTATTAAAAATGTACAAGAGGCCGAAACCGGTTTGGCTCAGTGGATAGAGCGTCGGCTTGCGGACTGAAGGGTCCCAGGTTCGATTCCGGTCAGGGGCATGTACCTGGGTTGCGGGCACATCCCCAGTAGGAGATGTGCAGGAGGCAGCTGATCGATGTTTCTCTCTCATCGATGTTTCTAACTCTCTGTCTCCCTTCCTCTCTGTAAAAAAAATCAATAAAATATATTTTTAAAAAAATAAAAAATAAATAAAATAAAAATGTACAAGAGGAAAAAATAGTGGCCAAATAGGCAGATGTGTCCTGGACCTTGTCCTGGGGCTAGAGTGGAAATACAAATAAATTGGAAAACATCCACCCAGAATTAATGAATTAGACACAGATAAAGAGATAATTTACAACAATGAAGGGCAGAAGACACCTGGAGACTGGGAAGAATGGGGACATGGGCTTGAGAAGGGTGGAAGGGCAGCAGGCCAAGAGGGTGAGGAGAAAGCTGCATTGCACCAAAGCCTGTCCCTTGATGACAGGCATAATATGCAACTATGAAAAATAAATGCTGCAGAGCTTCTGGCAGCTGAGGAATCATGACCCAAGACCACAGCCGCAAAAGACTGTGCAGCAAATGGTTGCCCAAGCAGCACAGTGCTAGGGGGAAAGAAACCTTCAGTTTCCTAGTTGTTTTGGTTTTGTTTTGTCTTTGATTTTATTTGGTAAACCCAGACAGAATTTTTCAATTGCAAACACTGATCTTAGGCTTTGGTGCAGGGAGAGAAGCACAGACTTGAGGTGCCTGAGAAGAGGTCAGGGAGGGAATCAGGCCAGGAAGACATGACCAGTACTCCTGCATTGGGACATTCTTAAGCTTCCAAACATCAGTAGCCATTTCTCCAAAGAAGAGCTAGCCCAGCCCAGTAGTCTCAAGGCAGGTGATATAGCATGCCACACCCTGCATTTTGAGCTTTACAGAGGAAAGAAAAGCAGAGGCCAAGCTCACCGGTGTGAATAGCACCAAAGAGTCCTCAGTGACTGGGTTGGAAGAGGCATCAGTCCACCCCACTATTCTTGGAACTAGACTGATAAAAACCCTAGGTTGCCAGCCACCCCCATTGGTTTTCATACAAGTATCTCTGATCAACCAAAACCAGATTAATATTTTGGGCTAATCATAGAGGAGTAGTTCTGGGTCAGAAAAAAAACACTCATCTTATTCCCTGAAAGCAAAAACAGTACCAACCCTACCTAAACCCCTGTCAGAAACATTTGCTTGAGTTATTAAGACTGACAGCTGGCAGACAGGCAAAGACAGTAGATTGGTCCCACCTGATTGGTCCTAAAACAGCTCCCATGGGGCATTAAAACTTAGCTGAAGTGAACAAATGACACTTCATCATTTTATTTTTAATTGTTATTATTTAAATGTTTATTAATTTTTTATTTAATTTTATTTTTTATTTTTATTCCTCACTTCTCTGTTTTTCCTCCTGTTTTTCTCCTCCTTTCACCACTTCAGTTTTTCTCTTTCCTTTCTTTTTTACCCTTCAAAAATAGAACTTTATCTGCTTTATTGATGTGTTATTATTCTAGTCTCTGTTGGTTTATACATATATCTAATTTCCTCTTCCCTACTCTAACTTCAGTTCCCCTTCTTTTTTACTTCACTACAAAAATTTTTATCTCTTTTCTTGCTCTTTGCTTCTCCTAATTTTGAAACTTGTTTCACTTCCTAAATTTATGCCTATCTGCTCTCACCTCTATTCTCCTTTTCAAAAAATTTGTTATTTATTTATTTATTTATTTATTTATTTATTTATTTATTTATTTATTCTTGTCTACTCATTTCTTTTCTTCCTCCTCTATTCTAATTGTGGTCCTTCCTAGTCACCCAATTCCTTAACCTTATTTTCTCTATTTAAGCTATTCATCTACAGATTCTGCTGCGGCCTCCCCCCTTGTGGGGTGAATTTTATTTTTGCTTTTTCTTTTATTTGCTTTTTTGTTGGGTTTTCTATCCATATTCTTTCTTCTTTTCTCACTATCATTCTTGCTTTCTGTTGTCTTTCCTAATTCTATTTTACATGGTGGTCAATTTTATTGGGGTTATATGTGTCTTGTGTACATTCATGTTCTGTTCCTTCTGTGTCATGTCTTGACATGTTTCATTTTGTGCCCTTTGGTCAGCACTTCCACAACTATTGGTATGAGGGAGTGAGCCACATAATCAGGCACCCTGAGAGGAAACTCTATCCATGAATGGGACAATAACATTCAATGCTCCACTACATCAGTAGAATCCAAATATCTCAAATAGGGAGCCTTACTAGGATACCCAGCTCAGGATACCCTGAAACACTGAACCAGTGGGCCCCACAAAACATTTGCTACATAAGATTAAATAAAATAACATAGCAGTTTGATCTAATATATAAAAAAAATTACAAAGAAACAGTAAAAATGGGGAGACAAAGAAACATTCTTCAAATGAAAGAAAAGAGGAACCACCAGAAAAAGAACTAAATGAAATGGAGTAAGCAATTTGTCAGAGAAATAATTGAAGTAATGGTTATAAGGATGCTCAAATATATGAATGATAAATTTACCAACATGTATAAGAATCAAGAAATAAAGAATGACATTACTGCAATAAAAAGCACAATAGAAAGTTTCAACAGTAGACTAGGAAAAGCTGAGGACCAAATCAGTAGACTAGAAAAAGCTGAGGGCTGAAGATAAGGTAGAAAAAAACACACAAGCAGAGCAGCAACTGCAAAAATTAAAAATCAGGAGGAAAGTCTAAGGGAGTTCTGGGACAACATGAAACGAAACAACATCCTAATAGGGGTTCCAGAAGGAGGGGAAGTTGAGCAAGGAATAGAAAATCTGTTTGAAGAAATAATGACAGGAAACTTTCCTGACTTTGGGAAGACAAAAGTCACACAAGTACAAGAAGCACAGAGGGTCCCAAACAAGATGAATCCCAAAAGACTGACACCTAGACACATTGTAATTAAATTGACAAAGTGGAATCTTAAAGGCTGCCAGAGAGAGACAAAAAGTTTTCTACAAGGGATCTCCCATTAGACTATCAACTGATTTCTCCACAGAAACACATCAGGCCAGAAGCGAATGGAATGAAGTAAACAAAGTGATGCATAGCAAGGGACTGAATCCCAGAATACTCTATCGTGCAAGGCTATCATTTAAAATTGAAGATGAAATCAGGAACTTTGCAGGCAAGAAAAGGCAAATGGAGTTTATTACCACCAAGCCAGCATTGCAAGACATGCTAAAGGGACTATTGTAAAAAGAAGAAACATGAAGGGAAGACGGAATACAGGCATAAAGAATGAAAATGGCAACAACTACCTATCAATAATACCTTAAACTTAAATGGATTAAATGCTCCGATCAAAACACATAGGGTAGTTGAATGGGGGGGAAAATGACCCATATAAGTGCTGTCTACAAGAGACCCACCTTAGAACAAAGTACTCACACAGATTTAATGTGAAGGGATGGAAAAATTTTTTTCAGGCAAATGGAAATGTAAAACAAGAAGGGATAGCAATACTTATATCTGACAAAATAGACCTCAAAATGAAGGCCATAACAAGAGATAAAGAAGGCCACTTCATAACACTACAAGGATAGATATAGCAAGAGGCTCTAACTCTGGTAAACATATATGCACCCAATACTGGAATATATATATAACTTTTGGAGGATATCAAGGAAGAGATGAACAACAATACACTCATAGTAGGTGACTTTAATACCTCACTGATATCACTGGATAAATCTTCTAGACACAAAATCAACAAGGAAACAGCGATCTTAAATTACACTCTAGAACAGATGGAATTAATTCACATCTTCAGAACATTCTACTGCAAAGCTACGGAATACACATTCTTCTCAAGTGCACATGGGACATTTTCAAACATAGACCACATGTTAGGACACAAGCTAAGTCTCTATAAATTTAAGAAGATTGAAATAATATAAAGCATCTTCTCAGACACAGTGGCATGAAATTATAACTCAATTACAATAAAAGCACTAAAAATGATCAAATACATGGAGGCTAAATAGCATACTATTAAACAATAAATGGATGGCAAAAGATATCAAAGAAGAAATAAAATAATCCTGGAAACAAATGAAAATGAACACACAACAATCCAAAACCTATGGAACACAGTCAAAGCAATCCTTAGAGAAAAGTTCATAACACTACCGCCCTTCCTAAAAAAATAAAAAAACAAAACAAAAAACTGGTAATAAGTGATCTAACACTACAACTTAAAGAATTAGAAAGAGAGCCCTGGCTGGTTTGGCTCAGTGGATGGAGCATCGGCCTGCAGACTGAAGGGTCCCGGGTTCGATTCTGGTCAAGGGCATATGCCTGGGTCCCAGGCTCGGTCCCCAGTGAGGGGCATATGGGAGGCAGCCAATCAATGATTCTTTCATCATTGATGCTTCTCTCTCTCTTCTATTCCCTTCCTCTCTGATACCAATCAAAATATATTTTTAAAAAAAGAATTAGAAAGAGAAAAATAAGGGAAAAAAAACAGAATAAGTAGAATGAAGAAAATAATAAAGATCAGAGAGATAATAAATGACACAGAGACCAATAATAATATACAGAAGATCAATAAAACCAAGAGCTGTTTCTTCAAAAGGATAAACAAGATTGATGAACCTCTAACCTGGCTCACCAGGAAGGAGAAAAAAAAAGAGAGAGGAATCAAATAAACAAAATCAGAAAAGACAGAGATAAACTAACAGCTGACACTACAAAAATACAAAGGGTTGTAATAAAATACTATGAATGACTTTTTTCCAACAGAAGGGACAACCTGGATGAAATGGCATATTCCTAGAAAAATACAACCTTCCAATACTCAATCAGGAAGAATCAGAAAACCTGAATAGGCTGATAACTAATAATGAAATTGAAGCAGTAATAAGAAAAACTCCCAGTAAACAAAAGCCTTGATCCAGACAGATTCACAGGGGAGTTTTACCAAATATTCAAAGAACTAACACCTCTACTCTTCAAACTTTTCCAAAAATTTCAAGAGCAAAGAACACTTCCATCACCCTAATTCCAAAACTGGATAAAGACACAGCAAAGAAAGAGAACTACAGGTCAATATCTCTGATGAACATAGACACTAATGCCGGGGTCCAGCCCCAGCAGGTCCAGGGGTTCCCAAAGGCGTAGACGGAGTTGGCAAAGAAGGAAGGACATGGAGACAGTGTTCAGTTGATCAGCAGCCTAGCCAGGATCTCCAGCCAGGATCTCCAGCCAGGATCTCCAGCCAAGTTCTGGTCTGGATCTCCAGAGAGGTTCTGCCTAGGATCTCCAGCCAGGTTCTGTGTCCATGTTGTCTTGCTAGGTTCTCCAGGTTCTCCAGCCAGGTTGTGTAGCCATGTTCCCTCGCTAGGTTCTCCAGCCAGGTTCAGTTACCAGGTTCTAGTCAGGTTCTCTTGCCAATTTCTATAGTCAGGTTCAGTCCAGGATCTTTTGCCATGTTCTCTCGCTAGGTTCTGTCTCTAGGTTCTGAGGCCAGTTTCTGTCCAGGAACTTTTGCCATGTTCTCTCCAGCGAAGTTCTTCTGTCTCTAGAGAACGTTCTGTGTAGGTTCTGTGCCTAGGTTCTGTCTCTCTTGGCTCTGTCTTCTTATATCTGTATTTATACCAGTTGATTCCAATCCTATCAATCTCTATTTCAAAGGTTAGGGCGTTTCTTATCTCCATTCCAGGGAGTAAAGATTATGTAGCTTAAGCATGATTGTTCATAGTTAAAGTGATTACCCACCTGGCACTTAGTTAAGAGGTTTTATTCCCTCCCTAACTTCAGGGGAAAATCCCTACCTGGGGAAACAACCTTTCTCAGAGACCTTTGTTAAAACACATAGTGCCAAGAAGGTGAGCAAACATATTAAGAACAGTATGCCATATATGCCAGGTCCCTTGAAACAGCAAGCATGGACCGGCTCCCGGCACACTAAAATCATCAAAAAAAACTTTATCAAATTGGATCCAGCAATACATTAAAATGATCATACATCATGACTGATATTTGTTCTGTGGATGCAAGGGAGGTACAATATTCTCAAATCAACAAATGTGATACCACACATAAACAGATTGCAAGAGAAAAATCACAGGATCATATCAATAAATGCAAAAAAAAAAGCATTTGACACAATCCCAAACCCTTTTTTTGATTAAAAACAACAACAACGACAAAAACTCAGTAAAGTGGGAATAGAGGGAGCATACCACAAGATGATAAAGGCCAAATATGATAAACCTACAGTCAACATCATAATCAATGGGAAAAAAATTAAAATTTTCCCTAAGAACAGGAATAAGACAGGGAAGCCTTCCTTTACCATTCTTATTCAACATAGCTCTGGAATTCCTGGCCATGTCAATCAGACAAGAGCATAGGAGACTTGGATGGAAAGTTTGTAAGGAGGAAATCCCGACCCAGGGGAGTTGGCTGAAGGTGGCCTGCCCCTCTTTATTGGAATTCTAACTTAGGGAAGTTGGCTGAAGGTAGAACTCCTAATTACTCCTTGACCTTTCCAGACAAAGCTGTTCACGTGCAGACCCTCGGGTGTTTACTGGAATATTTATGCTTAATCTTTAGGTGTCCTTGCTTGAAGGACACTGCAAACACATGTGTCCTCCCAAGATTACTTACCCTACTGATTGTATCTAAAAGATATATTTTACCTCAAACTGCTGTTACAATAAAAGCCTGAAGAGGCAGGTGAATGAGCCTGTCTGGTTCCTTTAACCAGGCATTCCGTTAGCCCTCTCTTATACTACAATCCTGTGTCAGAAAAATCATTCATCCATTGCTTGGGGTCTGCTGATCAGCCCTGGCAGAAGAAGAAATAAAAGGAATATGCATTGGTAATGAGGAAGTAAAACTCATTATTCACAGAAAACATGATACTGTACATTGAAAACCCTATTGACTCCATAAAAAACTACTAGATTTCATTAATTTGGCAACATTTTAACATCCAAAAATCCATAGCATTTTATACATCAATAGTGAAATCTCAGAAAGAGATATTAAAAAACAATCCCATTTACCATTGCAACAAAAAAATTAAGATGCATAGGAATAAACTTAACCAAGGAGGGAAAAGACCTGTACTCAGAAAACTGTAAGATATTGAAAAAAGAGATAGAGGAATATATAAACAAGTGGAAGAATATACCATGTTCATGGATGGTAGAATCAACATTATTAAAATGTCCATACCACCCAAAGCAATCTATAGATTCAATGCAGTCCCTATTAAAATACCAACGGCATATATCACAGACCTAGAACAAACACTCCAAAATGTTATATGCATCCATAAATGACCCTGAATAGCTGCAGAAATCTTGAGAAAGAATAAAGTTGGAGGAATCACAATACCAGATATCAAGTGATATAAAGCCATTGTTCTCAAAACAGCCTGGTACTGGCACAAGAACAGGCATATAGGTCAATGGAAGAGGACCAGTTCATAGAACATTTCAAATATAATCACTTACCCATGGCTGAGGTGCAGGTAGAGGTGCAGACTTGTGGAGTCTGGGGAGAGGCTGGGGAGAGAAGAGGGTCTGAGAGAGATGGCCGGGAGTCTGGCACTGAGACATACCTGCTGACACACTGGACTTAAGCAGCCATTTTCTCCTGAAGAGATAGCCCCTCCCTGCAGTCACCAGGCAACCAATAAAGCCACACCCAGACTACAACCTGAGTGTTACAAAGGATACAAAAAAAAAAATCTGAATAGTTCCTGAGAGCCCTCAGGGACTGGGCTAAAGAGAGGCCGTTCAGTCCCAGCAACCTCCCCAACTATAGAGCACTGTCAGAAACAGCTGATTGAGAGATTAAGATTGACAGCAGGCAGGCAGGTTAAGTGGAAAGATTGGTCCCACCAGCTGGCAGTGAAGGCTGTGGATATAGACACAAACAGAGGAGCGGTGGACCACTTGGAACTTCAACAATCTAACAGGAAACTGAGAAGTGGCAGACAGTACAGAAGAGTGGGATCTTAAACAAGCCCCCATGGGGCATTAAAACTCAGCAGAAAGGAACCACACTTCACTTTTTTTAATCTTATTATTATTTTGTTATCTCTTTTTTATTTATTTCCTTTATTCATTTTTTCTCTTTATTTTTATTTCTTTTTGCTTTATTTTCTTCATTCTATTTTAATTTTTTTATTTTATCCTACTTTTTAATTAATTTTTTCTTTTTTTTCTTTTTCTGTTTCTCTTTCTCTTTCTTCTTATCCACTCATCCTCTTTCTACTTGCTCTATACTAAACTGGGGTCCTCTCCATACTCATCCAACTCCTTAACCTTATTTTCTGTATATAAGCTTGGCCTCTACAGATTCTGCCCCCAACCTCTTTTCTGGGTGTTTGGTGTTTGCATTTTTTGGTTTGTCTGTTTGTTCTGTGGTGTTTTCTCCCCATATATATATATTTTTCTTTTTTCTTTTTCTTTTTTCTTTTCTTCTGTTTCTTTTCTCTCTTACCACTTTTTCTCTCTTCAATATCATTTGTGATTTTTTTTCTCTCCCCTAATTCTATTTTCTCTGTTGGTCACTTATATTGGGGTTATTGGTGTCATAAGTACATCTGTGTTTTGTTCCCTTTGTGTCATGTCTTGTTGAGTTGCATTTTGTCCTGTTTGGTCAATGTGGTAGAGAGTGAGCCACATAACCAGACACCTGGAGAGGAGACTCCATCCACAAACAGGTCAATAACACTCCAGACCCAACTACAGAGGCAGAAAGATGGCGGCAGTGAAGGAGAGCATGTGAATGAGTGATGAAGTGAAAGGGGATTGTGTTTGGTGTGTGTGTGAATGAGGGACAGTTAGATCCTGCAGGACCTTCAGGGGAAAGCAGACCAGGCTCGTGTAACCAAGCAGTCTCTGCTACCATTGAAAATAGTCATGGGGTGGCCGGTTCTACCACAAAGGCCACAACTTTTTTAAAAAAATTTTAATATATGTTATTGATTTTTTTACAGAGAGGAAGGGAGAGGGATAGTGAGTTATTGATGAGAGAGAAACATTGATCAGCTGCTTCCTGCACACTTCCTACTGGGGATGTGCCTGCAACCAAGGTACATGCCCTTGACCGGAATAGAACCTGGGACCTCTCAATCCACAGGCCAACACTCTATCCACTGAACCAAACTGGTTAGGGCAAGGCCACAACTTCTTGAAGGGGAGAGCTGTTGGGATTGGGAGCACAGCCTCACCTCCACTCACAGTGCCCTCAGACACCACCCGGAACTCTACAGCCACCCCAGCCAAGGACCTGCAGCCTCAGTTGTGGTCCCACAGTCCCCAAGATTCCAGTCATTGTGGGCCCGGGCTCCTATGAGTTCCAAAGTGTGCTCAGCCTCTGGCCGGCCCAACCCTTTAGCCCAGGGTGCCATGACCACATGAGCAGCAGCCATGTGAGCAGCCTGCCCCTATCTGAGGAGCAACAGCCACACCCTGCCTGCATCTGTCAGTGGAGTAGCAGTTGCATGAGCTTCCCACCCACATTTAATGAGCACCAGCTGCACACAGCCCATCCCCTTCCAAGGAGCAGGAGGCTTAAATGGCCAGCCACCATCTTAGGAGCAGCATCCCCATGTAGCCCACCCCCACTTAATGAGCAGGAGCTGAGTGCAGCCTCTCCCATCCAAGGAGCAGCAGCCTCTCAAGCAGCCTGAACCCATCCGAGGAGCAGCAGCCTCACATGGCTAGCCACCATCTGAGGAGAAGCAGCCTCGTGCAGCCTTCCCCTGTCCAAAGAGCAGTGGTCATGAGAGCAGCCTGCCCCATCCAAGTAACAGCAGCCGTGCACAGCCCACCTCCATCCAAGAAGCAGCAACTGAACTAGCTGCTTGCCCCCATTCAATGACCAGCAGCCGCACGCAGCCTGCCCTCATCTGAGGAGTAGCAGACACACAAACAGCCCATCCCCTTCCAAGGAGCAACAGTGGTGCAACAAGTCTGCCCCCACTCACCCTAAAAGCAGCAGCCACGTGCAGCCTGTTCCCATATGAGGAGCAGCAGCCCTGCGAGCAGCCTGCCCTTGTCCGAGGAGCAACAGCCCTGTGAGCAGCCTGTTCTTTTCTGAATAGCAGCAGCCATGTGAGCAGCTCACCCGCACCAGCCAGAGGAGCCACTACTGCTGCAAAC
This sequence comes from Myotis myotis, assembly GCF_014108235.1. Lineage (NCBI taxonomy): Eukaryota > Metazoa > Chordata > Mammalia > Chiroptera > Vespertilionidae > Myotis > Myotis myotis. The sequence goes on from NW_023416335.1 coordinate 102,919,830, forward strand.
ATCCGTGACAGCAGCGCCCACCAAAGGAGTCTCTGGCACCTGAGGAGTAGAAACTTTCATGACTGTCCAAGGAGCAGCCCCCACACCTTGACACTTAGATTCTTCAGTGAGAGCATAAAAGGGGAGACAAAGAAACCCCCAAAGGAAAGAAAAGGAAGATCACCAGAAAAGGAGCTGAGTGAAATGGAGGCATGCAATATGTCAGAAAAAATAATTCAGAATAAGGGTCATACAGTTCATAAACCAGATGGATGAAAAAAATCAACAACTTATGTATGAATCAAGAAGAAATAAAGAGTGATATAGCTGCAATAAAAACACTATGAAAAATTTCAACAATAGATAGGAGGAGTGGAGGACCAAATTAGTGAATTAAAAGACAGGGAAGCAAAACGCACCTAAACAAAACTGCAATAGGAGAAAAAAATTAAAAGACAGGAGGAGAGCCTAAGGGAGACAACATGAAACAAAGCAACATACCAATAATAGGAGTGCCAGAACTACAGGAAGAAGACCAAGGGTTAGAAAACCTATTTGAAGAAATAATGTCAGAAAACTTCCCTGATGTGGGGAAGAAAAAAGTCACACAAGCACAGAGAGTCACAAACAAGATGAACCTGAAAAGACCCACACCAAGACATGTCATAATTATGATGGCAAATGTTCAGGTCATAAAGAGAATCTTAAAGGCTGCAAGAGAGAGACAGAAAGTTATGTACAAGGGATCTCCCATTTGTTAATCAAATGATTTCTCAACAGAAAACACATCAGGCCAGAAAGGAATGGAAGGCAGTGTACAAAGTAATACAAAGCAATGACCTGAATCCAAGAATAACCTATCCAGCAAGACTATCATTAAAAATTGAAGGGGAAATAAGGAGCTTCACAGAAACAGAAAAAAGGCTAAGGGAATTTATCACTACCAAGCCAGCAATGCAAGAAACGTTAAAGGGAATGCTGTAAAAAGAAGAAATAAAAAGGGGAGAAGGAATATAGGCACAAAAAATAAAAATGGAAACAAGTACCTATCAATAATAACTTTAACGTAAACAGAATAAATGCTCCAATCAAAAGACATTGAGTGGGTGAATGGATAAGAAAACATGACCCATATATATGCTGTCTACAAGAGACCCACCTCAGAACAAGGGACTCACACATACTGAAAGCGAAGAGATAGAAAAATATATTTCAGGCAAATGGCAATAAAAAAAAATAGCTGGGGTAGCAATACTTACATCTGACAAAATAGACCACAAAGTGAGAGCCATAACAACAGATAGGGAAGGTCTCTTCATAATACTAAAGGGATCAATACAACAAGAGGATATAACCCTGGTAAACATATATGCTGCCAATGCAGAAGCACCTAAATACATTAAAAAAAAAAAAACCTCCAGAAAGATATCAATGGAGAGATCAAAAACATTACAATCATACTAGGAGACTTTAATACCCCACTGACAGCACTGGATAAATCCTCTAGACCAGTGGTCAGCAAACTCATTAGTCAGCAGAGCCAAATATCAACAGTACTTCTTCAAAATAGACTCGCCCAGGCTGAAAACTGACTTCTGCGCATGGGCCACGAAGTTTCAATTGCACTGTATATGCTCCCGCACTTGGTATTTTGTGGAAGAGCCACACTCAAGGGGCCAAAAAGCTGCATGTGGCTTGTGAGCCACAGTTTGCCAACCACGGATGTAGACAAAAAAATCAGCAAAAAAACAGCAACCCTAAATGACTCACTAGATCAGATGGAGCTAATTCACATCTTCAGAACATTTCACCCAAAAGAAACAGAATATACGTACTTCTCAAGTGGAAATGGGACATTTTCAAAGATAAACCACATATTGGGTCAAAGGCAAAGTCTCCCCAAATTCAAGAAGATTGAAATCATATCATGCATTTTCTCAGAGCACATAGCATAATATTAGAAATAAATTACAATAAAAACAATCAAAAAATTCTAGCACTTAGAAGCTGAATATCATGCTATTATAAGCAACGACTGGGTTACCAAAGAGATCAAAGAAGAAATTAAAAACATCTTGGAAAAGAATGACAATGAAAACACAACAATCCAAAATCTATGAGACACAGTGGAAGCAGTCTTGAGAGGAAGGTTTATAGCTCTACAGTCATACCTCAAAAAACAAGAAAAAATGTTAATAAATCATCTAACTCTACAACTTGAAGAATTGGAAAGAGAGCAACAAGATAAGCCCAGAGAGAGAAGGAAGGATATAATAAAGATCAGAGCAGAAATACATGACAGAGAGACCAAAAAAAAGATACGAAAGATCAATGAAACCAAGAGCTGGTCCTTTGAAAGGATAAACAATATTGAGGACCCTGTAGCCAGGCTCACCAAAAAGCAAAGAGAGAGGGCCCAAATAAACAAAATCAGAAATGAAAGAGGCAAAATAACAACAAACCCCACAGAAATACAAAGGATTGTTAAAAAATACTATGAACAACTCTATTCCAATAAACTGGACAAGCTGGAGAAAATGGACATATTCCTAGAAAAATACAACCTTCCAAACTCAATCAGGTAGAATCAAAAAATCTCAATAGACTGATAACTATAGAAGAAATCAAAGGTGTCATCAAAAAGCTTCCAGCAAACAAAAGACTGGGGTGAGAGGGCTTCACAGGGGAGTTTTACCAAACATTCAAGGAAGAACTAAAACCTATCCTCCTCAGACTACTACAAAAATTCAATAGGAAGGCACACTTCCAAGCTCATTCTATTAAGCCAGCATTACCCTAATACCAAAACCAGATAAAGACATGAAAAAGAAAGAGAATTACAGGCCAATAGCCTTCATGAACATAGATGCCAAAATCCTCAACAACATTCTAACAAATTGGATCCAGCATTACATCAGAAAGATCATTCACCATGACGCAGTAGGATGTATCCAAGGAATGCAAGGATGGTACAATTTCTGCAAATCAAAAAAATGTGACACATCACATAAACAAATTGAGGATAAAAATCACAGTCATGTCAATTGATGCAGAAAAAGCATTTGACAAAATCCAACACCCTCTCTTGATAAAAAAAAAAAAAAAAAAAACAACTCTCAGCAATGTGGTAATAGAGGGACCATACCAAAACGTAATAAAAGTCTTATATGACAGCCCTAGCCAGTTTGGCTCAGTAGATAGAGCATTGGCCTGTGGACTGAAGGATCCCAGGTTCAATTCCGGCCAAGGGCACATGCCCAGGTTGTGGGATCAAACACCAGTGGGGGGCATGCAGGAGGCAGCCAATCAATGATTCTCTCTTATCATTGATGTTTCTATCCCTCTCTCCCTCTTTCTTCATCTCTGAAATCAATAAAGAAATATATATATATTTAAAAGTCTTATATGACAAACCTACAGCCAACATCTATTCAATGGGCAAAAACTAAAACCATTTCATCTAAGAACAGGAACTAGACAGAGATGCCCGCTTTCACTACTCCTGTTTGACATAGTACTGGAAGTGCTAGCCATAGCAATTAGAAAAGAATAAGAAATAAAAGGTATCCAAATTGGAAAAAAATATGTAAAACTGTGATTATTTATTCACAGATGACATGATACTGTACAAAGAAAACCCCAAAGACTCCATCAAAAAAAAAAAAACTACTAGACTTAATAAATGAATTTGGCAATGTAGCAGGATACAAAAGTAATGCCCAGAAATCTATGTCATTTTTATACACCAAATAGAGATTAAAGAAGCAATCCCACTTATCATTGCACCAAAATAAAGCTTAGATACCTGGAAATTAACTTAACTAAGGAAGTAAACGACCTGTACTAGGAAAACTACAGGACACTGAAAAAAAAAAAGAGATAAAGGAAGACATAAACAGATGGAAGAACATGCCATGCTCATGGATTGGTAGAACCAACATCATTAAAATGTCCATACTACCCAGAATATCAAGATATTCAATACACTCCTCTTTAAATAATCAACAGCTTATTTCACAGACCTAGAACAAACTCACCAATAATTCATCTGGAATTCAAAAAGATCCTGAATAGCTGCAGCAATCCTGAGAAAGAAGTACAAAGTTAGTGGGTTCTCAATACCAGATGTCAAGCTGTATTACAAAGCCACTATTCTCAAAATTCCCTGGTACTGGCACAAGAACAGACATATAGATCAATGGAATAGAATAGAGAACCCAGAAATTGACCCAGACACTATGCTCAATTAGTATTCAACAAAGGAGGCATGAACATACAATGGAGTCAAGACAGCCTCTTCAATAAATGGTATTGGGGAAATTGGTCAGATACATGCAAAAAAAATGAAACTAGACCACCAACTTACACCATACACAAAAATAAACTCAAAATGGATAAAGGACTTAAACATAAGACGGGAAACCATAAAAATACTAGAGGAATCCACAGGCAGCGAAATCGCAGACATATGCCAAAGCATTTTCTTCACTGATACTGCTCCTAGGGCAATGGACACTAAAGAGAAAATAAAGAAATGGGACTACATCAAAATAAAATCTTTTGCACAGCAAAGGAAACCATCAACAAAATGACAAGAAAGCCCACTACATGGGAGAACATATTTGCAAATGTTATCACTGATGAGGGTTAATTCTCCAACATTTACAGGGAACTCATACAACTTAACAAAAGGAAGATAAACAACCCAATCAAAAAAAATGGGCAATGGACCTAAATAGATACTTACCGAAAGAAGACAGAAGAAGGGCCAAAAGACATATGAAAACATGCTCAAAGTCACTAATCTTCTGAGAGATGCAAATCAAAACGACAATGAGATACCGTCTTACACCTGTCAGAATGGCTATCATCAACAAATCAACAAAGGACAAATGCTGGTGCGGATGTGAAGAAAAAGTAACCCTTGTGCACTTCTGGTGGGAATGCAGACTGGTGCAGCCACTGTGGAGAACAGTATGGAGTTTCCTCAAAAAACTAAAAATGGAACTCCCATCTGACCCAGTGATCCCACTTCTAGGAATATATCCCAAGAAACTAGAAACACCAATTCGAAAGGACATATGCCCCCCTATGTTCATAGCAGCACAATTTACAATAGCTAAGATTTGGAATCAGCCTAAGTGCCCATCAGAAGATGAGTGGATTAAAAAACGTTGGCACATCAATGCAATGGAATACTATGCTGCAGTAAAAATGAAGGAACTCCTACCATTTGCAACAGCATAGATGGAGCTGGAGAGCATTATGCTAAGTGAAATAAGCCAGTCAGAGAAAGATAAATACCACATGATCTCACTCATTTGTGGAATATAATGAACAAGATAAACTGATGAACAATAACAGATCCAGAGACAGAGAAGCATCGATCTGACCGTCAAACCTCAGAGGGAAGGTAGGTGAGGGTGGGGGTAAGGGGGAGAGATCAACCAAAGGACTTACATGCAAGCATATAGGCCTAACCAATGGACACAGACACCAGGGGAGTGAAGGCATGAGTGGGGGGTAAAGGGGTAATGTGGGGATAAGGACTCATATGTAATATCTTAATCAATAAAAAAATTAAATAAAAAAGACACACATATGACGAATTAAAAGAAAAATCTTACCAGTTATTTATTTTTCAAGTACAGTTTACTTTCAATATTATTCTACATTAGTTTCAGATGTTCAGCAAAATGGTTAGAAAATCATGTACTTACAGAGTGGTCCCCCCACTAATCTTAAGCACCCATTTGGTCCTTACATGGTTCTCACAATATTGACTATATTCGCCATGTGTAAAATAATCTACATCTCCATGACCATTCTGCAACTACCAATTTGTAGTGCTTAATCCTTTTACCTTTTTAAAATCAGTCCCCTAACCTTTTCCCCTCTGATAACTGTCTGTCTGTTATTTGTTTCTGAGTCTGTTTCTATTTTATGTGTTTATTTCATTTTGTAGATTCTACATGTAAGTAAAATCATATGTCTTCTGTAAAACAGTTTTAAATAAAGGAGAAAACATGTCAGATTTGGGTGCAAAAATGAATTTTCTTCCAAACTTTTTCACCTTAAGTTTATTGTATTTATGTCTGACTAAAATCACCAGATAGTTCAATTATGTAATCCTGGAAGGTTTACACTGGGATATAAATCTTAGGATCTTAAACCCCAAAGACTTCATATTTTAAACAAATTTTAGCCTGAACAATTAATAATAAGGGAATATTTTTATTGTGTTGAATTTGGTAATTTTTCCCTTCTATTACCTTTCTCACCCTATAATCCTGTAAGGGGTTTTGATATCATTGGGCAATGAGAATAATAATGGATCAAAATTTATCTTGTATTATGTTAAGCATTTAGTATAAATGGAATCACAAAACTATAAAAGTAAAATGCAAATGTTGTTTAAAAATATAAACAAGTGTCAGCTTGCCGGGCCCGGCTGCTGGGTGCAGGGATGTGTGACCTGAACATTGCCGCTATTCTATGCCCTCAAAACTCATTTGGTGAGTGGTGGAGTGAGATGATATGTATTCTTAGAAATAGAAACTATAAGTATGTACTCTAATCTCTTCATTGTTATTTGACACCAGGTAAACACAATCAGTTTTCTCCTTATTGCTATTTTAAAATACTTTAGTCACACCAACCAATCCCATTGTTTCAGCTATTAATATTATAACTGCTGATCCCCAAATCTATCAATCAACATCTCTTTCTAGAATATGGCAAGATTTATGTCTTTTAAAGCTATGACAAAGACTGTCATGAGAATGTTGGAGTCTTACTTTCCTACTCAGAATCTTCTTTCTTTTCATGGGGAGATGTGACAGTACAAGAGCAGTTTGCTGCAAAATTATGGCAAAGATGAAATTCCCATAACTCTTAAATATGCATAACATGATATCCATTAAAGAAAATTGTGGGGAAGCACGGGACTTGCTTGGAAATCTCTGAAAGGTCAGGGGATACTGGAGGACCTTGCTGAAGGTGACAGACCCTGCCTTGACTTTTCCAAGCAAATCTGAGCCCCCAGGTGTTTTACTGGAATCTTTATACTTAGTCTTTAGACGTCCTTCCTTAAAGGACACTGCAGATGCATGTGTCTTCTCAAGAATACTTACCTTGCTGATAGTATCTAGAAGTTAATTTTAGTTCAAGCTGTTGCTACAATAAAAGCCTAAGGAGGCAGGTGAATGAGGCTGTTTGGTTTTTCAAGCTAAGCAGTCCCTTAGCCCTCTCATGTGTCAGAGTAATCATTCATCCATGCTCAGGGTCTGCCAGTCAGCCCCAGCAGAAAATTTGATCTACACACACACACACACACACACACACACGCACGCACACACACACAATGTAATATTATTCAGTCATAAAAAAAAATGATCTATTTGCAACAACATGGAGGAACCTTCTTGAGGGATTTATACTTGGTGAAATAAGTCAGCAAGAAAGACAAATAGTGTATGATTCATTTACATGTGGAATCTAAAAAAATAAACAAGGTTGTAGATATTATGAACAGATTAGTATTTGGGGGAATGGGTGAAGAAGTTCAAAGGGTACAAACTTTCAGTTATAAAATAAGTCATGGGATGGATGTAATGTAAAGAAAATAATCTCACATAATATTCTAAAGATTAACTAGATCACCTCATTATTTTAATGCCTATCTGTATCCAATATTTCTTAAAAAGAGCATTGCATGCATTGTGATAGGGATGCTTATTTTTTAAACACAGATGCTGAGATTTGTAATAATATTTAGAGGAAACACATCTTCTTCCCTCACTATACAAGAACTTCTGACAGATCCTAGAGGGTTGGCAGGTACCTTTCCTATTAATCCCAACATCTCTTGCTTTTAGCCTCAGTGCTTGGAACATGGAAAGAATTAAAAATGTGTTGTTAAACTGAATAAATGTGGCTAATGATCTGCAACCAGTGCCCTGGTTTAAATCTTCCCAGCTAGACTTCAAGTTGCTGAGCGCAGAATCTTGTCTTTCTCACCTACTTACTCACTTACCTGTGCAAATTAAATTGACATCAGTATTACAAAGTGTGAAGGAAAACAATATGAAAAATTTAAATGATATAACAGGATTAGGTTGCTGGAAAGGCAAAAGGACACCAATACCAGTGATTTTCAACTGTTTTCATCTCATGGCCCACATAAACCACTAAAGTTCTGTGGCACACCAAAAAATATATATTTTTTGCCAATTGGATTTTTTTAAAAGTATATTTTTGACTCATTTACATCAAAAGGCTACTGTTGTGTTGGCCTTGACAACCTAAGGGAAAAGAGGTCAGTGCCCCTAAGTAGCCAGGTATTTATTACATGGTGTAAAATTCTTACAGTACACCATCACGGGCACGGGTATCACTGCTAATACTACAGTCCGGTGAGAATCTACTTGTACTTTTCAGCCCCAGGGCACCTGCGCTACTTCGAGAGCCCCGACCCCTGCCGGCCAGCTCACCGCCCAGAGCATACACAGACTTCCCCCGAAAGGCCTGCTGGGACCAAAAGTCCTACTCACCTTGGTGATGCCTGACAGAAATATGGCAGCAAATAAAAGCATTTGTAAAAATATTAATTTCATAAAATACACACGTTCTTTTCAGATATGTAAATGCTAAATCAGTAGGTATTTGTAATTAGGAGTCTCTGCCTAGATGAGCATCCGATGCCGATTTTTCAGGCAGTGCTTTGGACAACAGCAACTTTGGAGGTCCCCAGCGTGCCAGGGACCTAAGTGTGGAGGAGCCCTTCGGGACCGGGGCGGAAGTGGGACTGCTAAAGGAAGTTGGCGTCTTAGTCCATGCCCGCTTCACCATTTAAGTGTTTACCCGCAACCTCCCCAATCCTGATGCCACTGCCCGACCTTAACTCTCTTCCGCTCTTTCTCAGGTCCAAGGTTTCCTTTAAGATCACGCTGACGTCGGACCCGCGGCTGCCGTACAAAGTGTGAGTAGCTCCCCTGCGGTGGCTGAGTAGATCCGGGCTGGATGGAGCCCAGCATCCCACACAACTCCCACCCCAGCAGCTCACATCAGTTCCTTTCCCTCCCTGCGCCCCTACTCGCGCCCTTCCGGGAGCCTCCCCTTCCCACCTGTAACTGAGACTTGGCATCCCGGACTGCTCCTCTTAAGTGTCAACCTGCCCTAGCTCCAGGGGAGGGGCAACTTGCTGCTCGGAACTCATTTGGTGGTGGTGGCTGGGAAGGACTTTGTGGACAGGGCTCTGGTGATTACTGGAATCCTTAAACAGTCCCTGTCTGCTCGTGATTAGAAAGGCCTTTCACGGTTTTGACCACCTTAGAGGAAGTAAGAGAAGACATCTCAATCCAGATTTCGAAATTACTTGAATGTTTACTCCTTTCAGGCTTCTGATTCTTTTTGTGTATAAGGGACACACGACTTGGGCACCACAAAGTACTGAGCCTTAAATCATATCCTAATGATGTTTAGGTTTAAAAAAGAGTGATTAGTAGAAGTGGGAAATGCAGAAATAGGGCAATTTATTCATGCAGGGCCTTTGCTTATCCTTTAGCAGTTAGCATGGGTCTAATATGGACCTTCTAACCCGATACTTCAGACCTTTATATGATTGCAGGTAAGAATTATTGCGGTCATTGCAGTTGGAAGCTGTATAAAATGTAGCAAAGAACAGGTCTTCAATAGGATTTTATATATACTAAAGGCCCGGTAACAAAAATTTGTGCACTGGCTCGGGGGGGGGGGGGGCGGGAAGGGGTGTCCTTCAGCCCCACTTGTGCCCTCTCACAGTCTGGGACCCCTCGGGAGATAACGACCTGCTGGCTTAGGCCCGCTCCCAGGTAGCAGAGGGCAGGCCCAATCCCTAGGTGCAGCCCCTGGTCGGGCTCAGAGCAGGGCTGATTGGGGAGTTGGGGCGCCGCCCCCTGTCATGCACAGAGCAGGGCCGATCAGAGGGTTGGGGCGCCATCCCCTGTCACGCACAGTGCAGGGCCCATCAGAGGGTTGGGGCGCTGCCCCCTGTCACGCACAGTGCAGGGCCCATCAGGGGGGCTGGAGCTCCATCCCCTGTCACGCACAGAGCAGGGCCGATCAGGGGGTTGGGGCGCCTTCCCCTTTCACGAACAGAGCAGGGCAGATAGGGAGGTTGTGGCCCCACCCCCTGTCACACACAGAGCCGCAGGGCGATCAGAGGGTTTGGGCGCTGCCCCCTGTCACGCTGCTCTAGGGGCCAGGAGGCCTCGCTGCTCCTCTGGACACCGGGGCAGTGAGGCCTCGCTACTCTGCTGATCCCGGTGCTAGGAGGCCTCGCTGCTCTGCTTGACACAGGGGCAGTGAGGCCTTGCTGCTCTGCTGATCCCGGTGCTGGGAGGCCTTGCTGCTCTGCTGATTCCGGTGCTGGGAGGCTCCGCTGATCCCAGTGCCAGGAGGCGTCGCGGCTCTGCTGATCCCAGTGCCGGGAGGCCTCATGGCTCCACTGATCCCGGGGCGTGAGGCCTCGCGGCTTTGCTGATCCCGGGTTCGGGAGGCCTCGCGGCTCCACTGATCCCGGGTTCGGGAGGCCTCGTGGCTCCGCTGATCCCGGTGCTGGGAGGCATATTACCCTTTTACTATATAGGATAGAGGCCTGGTGCACGGGTTAGTGCCAGCTGGTTTGCCCTGAAGGGTGTCCCGGATCAGGGTGGGGGTCCTGCTTGGGTGCCTGGCCAGCCTGGATGAGGGGATGATGGCTGTTTGCAGCTGGTCACACCCCCTTCAGGGTGGGGGTCCCCACTGGGGTGCCTGGCCAGTCTGGGTGAGAGGCTGAGGGCCGTTTTCAGGCTGGCGGGTGACTGAAGCTCCCAACCTCTCCTTTTTTCCTTTTCTTTTTTTATTCTGGGATTTATTTACCTTCTATGGCTGTCACTGGAACTGAGAGCAGTCTGCAGCTCTGAGACCTCGGCTGCTGAAAGCAGGGATCTGGGTTTGTTTGGGTTCTATAATTGAAACTCTGTTGCAACTCCAGCTCTGCCAGCTGGCTGAAAGCATGGGTTTTGTTTAGCTGCTATACTTGCAACATTGTTTCTTAGAGTACAAGCTCAGAGCCCAGAAGCAGCAGGTGGGGAACCTTGGCTTCCTCCATCACTGGAGCAAGCAAGCCTCCTGTTTGCTTCAGCTGCCTGGCTGCCAGCCGCCATCTTGGTTGACAGTTAATTTGCATATCACCCTGATTAGCCAATGGGAAGCATGTTGGAGGTACGGTTAATTACCATGTTTGTCTATTATTAGATAGGACTAGAGGCCCAGTGCATGAATTCATGCATGGGTGGGGTCCCTCAGCCTGGTGGGCAATCTGGCTGGCTAGGGGGAGGGACTGTAGGAGGTTGGCTGTTGGAGCACACTGACCCCCAGGGGGAAGCTCCTGCATTAAGCATCTGCCCCCTGGTGGTCAGTGAACATCATAGCTACTGCAGGTCGTCCTGTCCTAACAGTAGCTTAGGCCAGTGGTTCTCAACCTTCCTAATGCCGTGACCCTTTAATACAGTTCTTCGTATTGTGGTGACCCCCAACCATAAAATTATTTTTGTTGCTACTTCATAACTGTAAATTTGCTACTGTTATGAATCGTAATGTAAATATCTGATATGCAGGATGTATTTTCATTGTTCGCGACCCACAGGTTGAGAACCGCTGGCTTAGGCTTTTATATATATTGATAAATGTTTATTAGTTAAATAATTATTATCGGGGCCTACCTAATTGAACTATTACAGCTGTTATCAGTCTCATTTAGCTCTCTGGGACCCATGTAACCTCCTAGCCTTTCTCTTTCTCAATTGCTTTATCTCCAAATTAATCTCTTTGCCTAATCTCAAGTAATTGCTCTACCTATAAAATGTCATTTTTAAATACTTCTATGGTTAACCACATTGTCTTCCTACTTCTGATTTACTTTAATATTTCTAATTTAAAATGTTTCTTTTCATTCATTGATGAGACTTCTTTTTAAATTTTCCCTCTTCCTTACCCAACTTCTTATCCAGCTTAAAGTCACTGTCTTGCAAACACCCTCAACTCTGATACTCCCCCCCTGCCCCCCAAACTCCAAGCACTTGGTGAAACACCAAGTCTGAACTTTTCTGTATAGACCTGAATGTTCCTGGAAAAAATTACACAATTAGACTGATGAGTTTGACATAAAATTAATAACTATGCTCAGTAGTAGCCAACACTGCTACATTTTCCAAGTTTGTATGTTTTCCTCTTTATTCTCTGAAAGGATTTTTTAAAAAAAAATGTATTTTCACACTCCCTACAATTCCTTTCCTCGTTTCCTTCACGCCATCAGAGGAAAATTCTCTCATTTTTCCATCACATCTATAAAGCTATCACTATATGTATATACCTATAGTTTCTGTCTACAATTCTGTTGGAGTAGAAACCATCAGCATGACTTATGAAAAGCCAGTTGTACCACTTGGGCTCTGCATCTTACCTGTTTCAGTCTTCTCAAGATTAAAGCAGAGAGTCTAAAGGCCCCGCCCCGGAAATGCTTGTTCTAGCTTTCTGTGTGCTTAGTCGCCCAAGCTATTGAGGGTCTAAGTCCGGGCAGCCGAAGAGTGTGGTTAGCAAGATGAACAAAGATGCGCAGATGAGAGCAGCGATTAACCAAAAGTTGATAGAAACTGGAGAAAGAGAACGCCTCGAAGAGTTGCTGAGAGCTAAATTAATTGAATGTGGCTGGAAGGATCAATTGAGGGCACACTGTAAAGAGGTAATTAAAGAAAAAGGACTAGAACATGTTACTGTTGATGACTTGGTGGCTGAAATCACACCAAAAGGCAGAGCCCTGGTACCTGACAGTGTAAAGAAGGAGCTTCTACAAAGAATAAGAACATTCCTTGCTCAGCATGCCAGCCTTTAAGATTGAATTAGATTGTGTTGTTTTGTGGTCTTATTTCTGAAAGTAAAACTTGTCATAAATTAGGAATCGCTTTCCCAAAATAAAATCCTTTTTTGTATGATGGTATACAGTTTTCAGTAATGATGTATACATTATATTGATTTTTTTCCCCCTAAATGTGTTATTTTAATCAATATCTAAAAAAAAAAAAAGGGGGGGGGGAATTTGCCGGGAGCCGGTCCATCCTTGCTGTTTCAAGGGACCTGGCATATATGGCATACTGTTCTTAATATGTTTGCTCACCTTCTTGGCACTATGTGTTTTAACCAACGTTACCTCTCTGAGAAAGGTTGTTTCCCCAGGTAGGGATTTTCCCCTGAAGTTAGGGAGGGAATAAAACCCCTTAACTGAGTGCCAGGCGGGTAATTAATCACTTTAACTACAAACAATCATGCTTAAGCTACATAATCTTTACTCCCTGGAATAGAGATAAGAAACACCGTAACCTTTGGAATAGAGATTGATAGGATTGGAATCAACTGGTATAAATACAGATGTAACAAGACAACAGGAGACAGAACTTAGAAGACAGAACCAAGAGACACAGAACCTAGACACAGAACCTACACAGAACCTAGAGACAGAAGAACTTCGCTGGAGAGAACATGGCAAAAGATCCTGGACAGAAACTGGCCTCAGAACCTAGAGACAGAACCTAGCGAGAGAACATGGCAAAAGATCCTGGACTGAACCTGACTACAGAAATTGGCAAGAGAACCTGACTAGAACCTGGTGACTGAACCTGGCTGGAGAACCTGGAGAACCTGGCTGGAGAACCTAGCAAAAGAACATGGACACAGAACCTGGCTGGAGATCCTAACCAGAACTTCACTGGAGATCCTGACCAGAACTTGGCTAGAGATCCTGGCTAGGCTGCTGATCAACTGAACGCTGTCTCTGTGTCATTCCTTCTTCGCCGACTCCGTCCACACCTTTGGGGACCCCTGGACCTGCTGGGGTTGGACCCCAGCACTCTTCATCTTTGATTTCTCCCTTTATACTGGATTATTCTCATAAATATATAAATAGGCTTTAAAAAAGAAATTCTGAGAAGGATGGAGAGAGAAAGAGGACAGGGCAGGACAGCATCAGTGGCTGGAACATTGTACCAGTTCAATTAATATGGGTGACTGGATGAATTTAATAGGCATACCTATTGTTTAGTGTGTATACTTGTGTTTGTGCATATAAAGTATGAATAATATATGTACCTGTGTATGTAAAAGGTAGTTATCCTGTTTTCTATTCAAAGTAAATAGTAACTAGTATTAGTAAAAGCAACTCTTTAAGATTCGTGTGAAAACATTCTTTAACTTATAAACATACTTTGATAGAGAAACTTCCTTTTGAGTTTCTAACATTACTAATAGTTGAATTCTATGAAGGATGTTTCAGTTCTAAATTTATTCTGGGCAATATCAGAGTTTTCTGTGTTTTTGTTTGTTGATACAGTCACTGTTGGTGTCATTACTAGGTTATGGAAATGTTGAAATCAAACATTCTCCTTTATATAAAGGATGAATTAAAAACAACATTTGCCTCTTTTAGTCTGATTCCAGTCTTTCCAGACTTCCCATCTCTTCTCCCCTCTTACTACCACCATCATTTAACAAAGCATCAGCCACCCTATTCCTAAATTGAAAAGCAAGTCTTTTTAACTCTCCCTGCTTTTTACACATGTTCTTTTCTTTGACGGGAATGCAGTCCACTTCCTGACAAACAATATTCTTTAAAAATAAAAATAAAATTTACCTCTGCAGATTTCTATAATTGTCTAGGGGATTCATCTTGTCCTTCTTTCATTTTCTATAGAAACTTTATTCTTATTCTTTATAACAGCACTTGTTGTGTCATAGTTCTCTTTATATGAAATATACATTTTTTTAAAAACAGATTTGCCATTGATTTATTTTTAAAATTCACTTTAATATACACAACAGTGCGCCCACTCTCCCCCTTTTTTCAAAACACCAGTATAATGTGTAACTGCCATTTTACAAAATGATGCTACTGGCAAACACAAATTCAAATCTAGATAAAGTCTATGGCATCACAGTAACTCTGAGTTCCTCTGTAATTTTCTGCCACATTGAACATACATTAAAAAAGTTTTTTTTTTCTGTTTTATTGCATTGTCTTTGCATAATCCCAACTGTACAAGTGGAAGTTTATTTTAATGAATATCAATATGAAATCTAGTTACAAAGATGTTGCCAGTCTCCATTTAAAAAGGGAATCGAAACCCTAAGATTTAGAGCTTGTCGTTTTGAGGATGAATCTCAGGACCTAAACTATGAATGTAATGCAAAAATGCTTGCAGTTCTGTTCCTTACTTTGTAAACTATCATATTGCCAACTTACTAAATAATTTTTAAACAATGCCTACCGTTTAGTGTGAGGCCACGGCCTGCGTGGCCTGGGTTCAAAGGCCTGGAGAAAGAGCTGATGTGCAAATTAACATACAAGATGTTAACGTAAAAGAATTTTTGTGAGTTTATTTGAGCCAAACTGTCGACATATGCCGGGAAGCAGAACCTCAATGAATTGAGATAATGCTCCAGAGAATGGCAGGGTTACATCCGTATTTATACATGAAATTCATTGGTGACAGATTTAAGGAGGTGGGGTTAAGCGAAGCGGGGGAGGGGGGGCGGGGGACCTCTGTGATAGGATAAAAAGTAAAATGATGGACACGTACTTGGGGGGGGGGGGGGAGTGCAGGAACAATTAACATGATGATGAAGGAATTTGTGATATCTGTGTCCTGGACCCAGCACACCTGGCTATGCCCCAGGGGCTTCATAAAAAGGGAAGTCACAAGTTACCCAGACATCCCAAGGACATGTTACCTTAGATGCAAAAAGACAGATAGGCTCAGTTACGGTAAAGGTTGACCTTATCAGTGAAGATATCGGCTTAGGATGTAACTGCCCACCATAACTGCTTTTAGTTAAGGTTTAATTTTAGACCATCCTTTGTGGTTACTTTAGGTCTGCAAAACTGCCATGCAGGCCTCCCTGAGCTTGTCAGGTCAGCATGTGGCCCCTTTTGTCCACACAGACAAGAGATATAAATTTGGAAATTATGGGGGAAGCCAGATATGAACTTAGTTCAAGTGACTAAGCTCCACTGAATCTCTGCATTCATCTTCTTTTTATTTACTAGAATAAAAAATTGCCTTTTAGGAATGCAAACAGACATATCAAAGGTAATGTTTAGTAAACAGTGAAAGATTATCAGGTTGGGGGGGTTGCCTTCATCATTGAATCAATAGCAGGTAATAACAATGCACATATTCAGCCTTCTGAATATCAAAGCCCTATTCAGCCTTCTGACCTGACTTCTTGCATTTGTATTAATTACTGTTGATCTTGGATTTCAGCACTTCAGAATTTTTTTTTCTTTCCTTCTTCCCCCCACCCCCTACCCCAGAAAAGTAAAGAAAGGTAAAAACAATGATAACTATTTTCACTTTTTAGTTCAATGGTTCTCAACCTTCTGGTCCTTTAAATACAGTTCCTCATGTTGTGACCCAACCACAAAATTATTTTTGTTGCTACTTCATAACTGTAATGTTGCTACTGTTATGAATTGTAATGTAAATATCTGATATGCAGGATAGTCTTAGGCGACCCCTGTGAAAGGGTCTTTCGACCACCAAAGGGGTCTCAACCCACAGGTTGAGAACCGCTGTTTGAGTTGGATTTTAGAGGAGTTGGGGCAGCCAAACTCTATTCACACATACTGAAGTCATAATGCACTGTGTCAGATATAATAATTTTTCTATTCAATTTGTACACTAAGAAATGGGATTTATATGTGAAAATGTTACATAATGGAAGTTGGTATTAAAACATTAAAGAATAACACAGTGGTTACAAATAGAGAAGTTTCAAAGCCAAATGTTAGCTTGTAAGTCTCTTTTTCCTGCTGTGAAAAAGAATCTGTTTTTCTGTCTTTAATGATTGTAACTCACTTTACCTTAAGAATATTATATTTGTTATATTATTTTGTTACCTTCTCTGCCTTTGTTTCTTAAGGATATAATGTCAGGGTTTTTTTAAGTATTTAAATTGGAAAATTCATAGATTGACCATTTATCAGCAATCTGTAATACACTTGACATTGTATAAGTCAGTAACAAAATCATGCATCACTCTCCAAATGTTATTTCAATTTTTATTAAGCCCTTGATCTGAGGAGGTATAAGAGTTTTGTGGGAAATGACTTTACATTTTGCCATACTAAACATACTCATTTTCATCAACTTGGTTTACTCTTTTTTTGATTATTAAAAGTGCACAGAAAGGATTATGAAAACATTTATGATCTGGTGATGCTTCCACAGGTAGCCTTTTCTTGTAATGAAAATGACCTTCCTGCATTGAGTAAAAAGTTGTGTGGACTGAATAGTAAGGAGAGATTCAACTTTTTGAAATCCATCTCTGGAAACAAGCAGCATCCCATATCCTAGACCTATTTGTATCGAAGTATTAAAAATGTATAAATCTTCTCCTATATAGGTTGTTGATAAGACCTATTTGTATCAAAGTATTAAAAATATATAAATCTGCTCCTATATAGGTTATTTTATTTTTTAAATATATTTTTACTGATTTCAGAGAGGAAGTGAGAGGGAGAGAGGGATAGAAACATCAATGATGAGAGAGAATATTTGATCGGTTACCTCCTGCATGCCCCCTACTGGGGATCGAGCCTGCCTAGGCATGTGTCCTTGACCGGAATCAAACCTGGGACCCTTCAGTCGCAGGCCGACACTTTATCCACTGAGCCACACTGGCTAGGGCTCTATACAGTGGGGCCTTGACTTATGAGTGTCCCGACTAACGAGTTTTTCGAGATACGAGCTGTTTCTCAGCCGATTTTTTGAGTTGCGAGCTAAAATTCGGGTTACGAGCCAGCTTCAGATACCCCACCGCTAGTTGACGCAGCGAACGTCACAGTGAACGCCACAACATCAGCCCAGCATCACGTGTCATTGTAATGGTGAAAATTGATTTGACATACGAGTAATTTGAGTTATGAGCTCCATCACGGAACAAATTAAACTTGTAAGTCAAGGCCCCACTGTATAGGTTATTGATAAGACCTATTTGTATCAAAGTATTAAGAATATATAAATCTGCTCCTATATAGGTGTTGATATTCAAGTAGAGCTATGGCAGAATCTAATTTAAGCCTAATTGTTTGTTTTGTTTGTTGTTGTTTAGAGTTCGTAATGTAGTATGCAATAAAAATACACAATCTTTAAACTCAAAAGAGAAATTTATTTAGGCCTGCTAAAATTGCTGATATGAGGAACAAAGAGCTTTAAAAAAACAGCTTTTAAAAGAATTATTTTTAATTTTTCTTTCAGACTCAGTGTTCCTGAAAGTACACCTTTTACAGCAGTATTAAAGTTTGCAGCAGAAGAAGTAAGTATAGAAATTGGAACAACCTGTATAGAATACAGATTGACAGTGTATCTCAAAAATCTTTAAGTTTTGCATGCAATTTGAACACACCACTTCTCTGTGGGTTTATTACTAGGTTAATGCTATCAAAAAGTTAAGCTTTACTAACAGATATAAGTAGAATGAAAGTTAATACTTACTGACAGATATAAGAAGAATGAGTTTAAATTGACATATCCAATGCAGCCATTGAGAAATATAAGGAATTTTTATTGAAATTGAAAATATTCAATTATATGTAAAATTTTTTAAGCACCAACATATCATTCTAGTGTGTATATTCATTTTTGCTACCTTTTATTCTAGAATTATAATTTTTAAAATATCTGTCATATTTTTCAAAATTTTTGTGTATGTGGACTGTCAGTAAAAGTTATTTTTAAAAGTGTCTAGCTTTTTAAAAAATACTTTGGTTTTCTCTTTTGAGAAAAATTTCCATTCAAAATTATCATTAGAGAAATCTATAAAGCAACTCTTTGGACATGCCATGGAGAAGAGTAGCTTGGGTAGAAATGGCACCCAAATGTAACTTGGAGACTTAAGATTTCTATTGTAAATGTGTCATTCACTATCTGTATGACATAGGCAAGCTTCTCAGTTTCTCTCCCTCAAATTTCTTTTTTGTAAAAGGAAGTACGTGAAGTTAAAAGTGCTATACTGGTACAGAGGAACTCAAATCTAAATTTTGGTTCAGAATCTTCAGAAAAAAATTTATAATTATGGAAAATAATTTTAGTTAAGTAAGAGACCAGCTTAACCTATAATCCTTTATTAAAGTGATTAATGGAAAATAAACAACTCATCAGCACTCAGCCCCTCATACTATTGTCAGGGACCACTGACATTATTTCTCACTCATTTAGAATTAAACTGAAAAATGGTAGTACATGTTTTATAGCCAGATTTGATCTATTCTTCATGTAGAAAGAATAAGTTAAAAGAAATGGGAAATAAATCTGAATATAGCATCATCATTATTTTTTGCTATACAGGTCACTTGTAAGAAATATACCTGGCCTGGGACATAGCAGATTCCACAGATTCTAATTTAAGAAGTAGATCTGTATTTATAATTTACAGTAATTTATTTTACTATAAATTTGCAATATTTATTTATTATAACAATAATATTTAATTATTTTATTATTACTTACAGAATGTAATTATTTATAAAAATGACATTTATTTTTCTATTTTATAGTTGTTTTATAATGTGTTTTTTATAAGGCAAAGACATTGATGTCATCCTGGTCGTTTAGTGTGAGGATAAGAACATCTTAACAAACATGCAGTGGAAAATTAATAACTTCACCCAATCACATGTATTGGTTAAAGTTTTAATATAGCTTATAATTATTGTGAATCACGGGTGTTATACATTTAGAAAAGTACTGACTTTCAGTTAACAGTGAGAAGGCCTTTCGCAAGATGACATTGTAGAATGTTTCAGTAGGAACAAGACTTGACTTGACAAACCAGAGAATGTGGATTTAAATCCCTAGTAAAGTTCTTTTAATAAAAATATAATAAAATTTCCCACTACATGACTGGGTTAATTTAAGTAGTGAGTTGTCAAAGCATGAGAAGAGCTGCTTCACATTGGAAATTTTAAGACTTATGAAATCAGGAAGAAAATAAATGAAAACTGAGAAACATAAAATACACTTTGCACCCAAGAGGAAACTTGTCAGTAATTTGGGACGAAACTAGTAGTTAATATAATTTACTTTACTAGTGATGCTTCCCCAAATTTTAGCTTTCCTGTTGCTTCTACATTCTGGAAAAGGGAAAAGTGGTATCAGGTGTTTGCTTTTGATTTTTATTGTTCATAAAATATGTTGCCACTATATGGATGTGACTAAGAAACCTGTTTTATCTTTAAATGGACATAATCTAAGAATAAGACACACTCAGTAGGGAACGAGAAACTTTGTAATATTCAAGTTTTGGAAATCTGACATATCCTATAATTAATTTGGGTATTTGATCAAAGTTTTATTAAGTAGTACAACCTTTTAGTAATTTTTAAGATATTTTAAATTACGTTTATTTAAAATTCTTAAATCTGTAAAAGGACATTTACAACTAAGAATGTGCCATATAGACAGTAAAATTTGTTGTTAGGTACATAATCCTATAACAATTGTTTTATGCATAATTCCATTCTTAACATGGGATTCTTCCATTTATAAGTTAAAATAAGCTTTCAGTTGTTTTCCTCAATTATGCATATGTGACCATTATAAATACCTAGAACAGTGTTTCCCAGATTATTTTTCCTAGAGAACTAGAACCACCAATAAGAAAAAGAAAACAATTCCATGAAAAACTGGGATCATTGGCCAAAAAGTATGGGAAATACTTCATTCACTATTTTCTTCTTGGAGTTAAAGTATTAGTAGCATACTTGAAAATTTTGAAAATAATATCAATATAACGTCGTGTTTTCAAACTTATTTGGTTACAACAAACTCAACTATAATATCTACAAAACTTGTCCATAGCATAGAAGGGCATACTTGCTGGAAAAATTAATGAATTATGAAGACATGAATATACTTGGATAACTGCTGGTCTTTAGAGCATTGAGAAGAATTCTGACTTTAACTACAACAAGTTTCTTACCACATTTCATTGATTTAGAAAACACATCTTTTACAACATCTCTAAAAATAGATCTGGAGTCTTACTATCACTGTTAGCCATGTGGCAATCACATAATTATCTTGATATCACCTGCAATACTTGAACTTAGTTATTATTTTCTGGTGGTATAATTAGAGTATTGCCATTGTGTGAGATTTAAGTCAGCAATACATGAAAGGAGAATTTGAGGAAGGACTATAAGCCTTGGTTGGCCTCCCATTAAACACAATAGAGCATTTATTTGAACTTACTATTTCTACAAAGAAATTTTAGGAATATTCTAAGCCAGTGGTCAGCAAACTCATTAGTCAACAGAGCCAAATATCAACAGTACAATGATTGAAATTTCTTTTTAGAGCCAAATTTTTTAAACTTAAACTATATAGGTAGGTATATTGTTATTAACTTAATTAGGGTACTCCTAGGCTTAGGAAGAGCCACACTCAAGGGGCCAAAGAGCCGCATGTGGCTTGCGAGCCGCAGTTTGCCGACCATGGTTCTAAGCAATTGTTTTGCTTTTATTTTTGCTTATGAAAGAAAGCAATAATTCTAAGTCCAAAAGAGTACACACTGATTGAGTCATAGATTCATTGATAGTGAATTTTTGTTTTGTTTTGTTTTTGCAGTGAGTAAAATAAGGTGCATGGTATTCTTTAGAATGAAATGTAGTATTTAGAGGGAAATAATGTTTTAAAAAAATACAGCAAATTACATTAGCCCTTTGTTTTATGATGTGACTTATCCTGAAAGAAAAGTCACATTTTAGAATGATCTGTACACCATTCTTGTTAAACTAACCATCTTTTATAGAGTATGTGTGTGTATAGAAATTTTTTTCTTTTTCTCCCCTTTAGTTTAAAGTTTCTGCAGCCACAAGTGCAATTATTACCAATGGTAAGAATTCATTTAAAAATTATTTATTACCTTAGAACTATAGAAATTATTTAAAATAAGTCAAATTAATTAATTTAACTTGAATGCAAAAAACCCAAACTTTATATCAACATGAATGAAATACATAATTGTAAATACTAAATCAAGGTTATTGTCCATAGCTAGCTCTTTTCAGATTCTTTATGCTTTTTGGTATAGGATAGCATTTTGTAATATCTTATTATATCCTGATCACTTCTTGCCAGATTATTACTGAAATAACCTTTATTTACCAGGTGTTTCTTTTTCAAAATAAGCTTTTTGATAAATGCTTATAGAATTTAGGTAGTTAAGTAGGAATGTACCTTTGCTTTCCTGATGAAATCTATTTCTTACATACTTGCAATGATGAGGATTTTATCCAATTAGATATATAATTTAAATTCTGAATATCTTAAAACACTACTAATAATTAAGTTTGATGAACCTAGTTCTATGAGAAAATCTACACTAATAAAAGAGAAACATGGTAATTGGCGTACGACCGCTACCCTTTTCATTGGCTAATCAGCGAGATATGCAAATTAACTGTCAGCCAAGATGGCGGCCAGCAGCCAGGCAGCTTGAAACTGGCCTCAGTGACGGAGGAGGATCGTTGGAGGAAACCAACGTTCCCCGCCTGCGGCTGCAGGCCTCTGAACAAGCAGTTTAAGAAACATTGTAACAAATACCGCCATTGTAAGCAAAGGCCAGAAACCTACTTTCAGCCGCGGAGGCCTAAGAGCTGGAGCCAAGCCTTAAGGTAAAGCTGGCCCAGAATAAAAAGAAAAAAGAAAAAAAGGACCGGTTGGGAACTTCAGTCACTCCCAGCCTGAAAACAGCCCTCAGCCTCTCACCCAGACTGGCCAGGCACCCCAGTGGGGACCCCCACCCTGATCCAGGACACCCTTCAGGGCAAACCAGCCGGCCCCACCCATGCACCAGGCCTCTACCCTATATAGTAAAAAGGTAATATGCCTCCCGGCACCAGGATCAGCGTGACAGGGGGCAGTGCCCAAACCTCCTGATCGCCCTGTGGCTCTGTGTGTGACAGGGGATGGGGCCCCAACCCCCTGAGCAGCCCTTCTCTGTGCCTGATAGGAGGGAGCTCCCCAACCCCCCCTGCCCCCACGGGCCCTGCTCTGTGTGTGATGGGGTAGAGCCATAACCTCCCCATCGGCCCTGCCCTGAGTGTGAGAGTGGCTGTGCCCCAACCCCCTGTTGGGCCCTGCTCTGTGTGTGACGGGGGCAGTGCCCCAACCCCCTGATTTCCCCTGCTCTGTGCGTGACAGGGGGTGGCGCCGCAACCTCCCCATCGACCCTGCCTTGAGTGTGACAGGGGACGGTGCCCCAACCCCCCAATTGGCCCTACCCTGAGCATGACTGAGGGTGGCATCACAACCTCCCAATCTGCCCTGCTCTGTGAATGACGGGGCGGCGCCCCAACTCCCCAATCGGCCCTGCTCTGAGCCCGACCAGGGGCTGCACCTAGGGATTGGGCCTGCCCTCTGCCACCCGGGAGCAGGCCTAAGCCAGCAGGTCGTTATCTCCCAAGGGGTCCCAGACTGCGAGAGGGCACAGGCCGGGCTGAGGGACCCCCCCTCCCCGCCGAGTGCACAAATTTTTGTGCACCAGGCCTCTAGTACTGATATAAGATGAGGAGTAAAGATGGCAGTGAGGGCTTAACTATTTTTCAGGAATACACCATAATATTTCTAGGTGCTAGTGAGTGGTTTTCTGTGCCATTAGGATAGGCTATGAAAATGGGTTTAATAGACAGTAGTGTGATTTAGTTTAGATATGACAAAATTTCTCATTCTAAAATATTCTGTATACTGTCACATTGAAGTGTTTCTCTAATTAGAAGAAAGCTAGCCTACTTTCTACAAAGTTTTAGATTCATAGGTGCTTTATAAACTTTTTTCAAGTGTAAGTGGAATTTGAATTACATGAGTTTATGGGCTCTTCTGGCCTTAAGACTTGTAAGCTTCAGAGCAATAACTAAGTGATTAATGACATACCTGAGGTGTATTTTTCACTTTGTATAGCATAATAGAATTTTTAAAAATTATGTTTGTAGACCTTACCAGGATCATTGCATTGACAGATACTCTTGTTTAATCTATCACTGTGTGTGATGCACAATAGTAATAGATTTCAATAGATAATTTATCCAAAAGATTGTCATTCATGTTTTTGGATTTAAATTGTTTGGCTTGCCCAGCAGGCATGGCTCAGTGGTTGAGCTTCGACCTATGAACCAGGAGGTCATGGTTTGATTCCCTGGTCAGGGCACATGCCCGGGTTGCAGGCTGATCCCTAGTACGGGGCATGCAGGAGGCAGCAGATCAGTGATTCTCTCTCATCATTGATGTTTCTCCCTCTCTCTCTCTCTCTCTCTCTCTTTTTCTCTCTTTCTCTCTTTCTCTCTCTCTTCCTCTCTGCAATCAATAAATATATATATATATATATATATATATATATATATATATATATATATATATTTAAATTATTTGTCTTGTGCCTATATACACAGCAGCAATATTTTGGCCAGTCTCATTACTATTGAACCATTTTAGCTTTAGAAATAATTTAGATGATTTTATAATTTATTTTCTAGATGGAATAGGAATAAATCCTGCACAGACTGCCGGTAAGTATCTATCTGAAATTCATGGAGATGTGGGTGGAGCTATATATGTCAGTTGATTGGACTGGATAGGACTTTACCAGGATTATAGATGTTCTTTTAGGGATTATATGCCAGCCTTCACCTATGGGTCTGAATAATAATTTGTTTCATTATGTGTATTAGTTATTATGCTTTTGACTAAGGGAAACCCTGACTAATAAGCGTTAAAGATATTAACACTCATAACAAAAATTCTAAAGATAAGATTGTACTCTTACTGGAATAATGGTTTTGACCTACCTCATAAGGTAGTTGTGAGGTAATATATGTAAACTGCTTAAAAGATTGCCTTATCCATAGTGAGCATTCCACAAGTGCTATTATTTCAAAGAGGTACAGTCATTTAAATTTCAGAGGGCTTAGTCCACACTCAGAGGTTCAAATATAACATTATACAGTGCTATATATTGGTGTCCTAACAAGAAAGCAGGGTCATCTTTTTTTTTTTTAATTGATTTCAGAGAGAAAGGGAGAGGGAGAGAGAAACATCAATGACGAGAGAATCATTGATCAGCTGCCTCCTGCACGCCCCCAACCAGGGATCGAGTACACAACCCAGGCATGTGCCCTTAACCGGAATCGAACCTAGGACCCCTTAGTCCACACATCGATGCTCTATCCTCTGAGCCAAACTGGCTAGGGCAAGCAGGGTCATCTTCACCTTTTTAACAGGCAGTTTTATATATTTTTTAAATGTACCTTTTTTAAAGTTAAGCATGCATTAATATAATGAACCTCAATCTTGAGTAGTATTTATGTTTAAATTATATTCTAAAGTACTTCTGTCTTATAACAAAATTACATTGTTCTCGTAGATCTTGGGATTGAAATTTGGCCATATAGAAAATGAAGAGAGATTTAAAATTGTAATTTTTTAAAATTTAAATCAGTTGTTTTAGGTATATTATAAATTTTATTAAATTGAAAAGGTTATTAATTGAAAATCATGAGGCATTTTATAGCATAAATGCCTTTAAATTTAGGTTTAAAGGTTTTGTTTTCTTATTCTAGAAATGTTCAATTTACATTAATTTGAATTATTGCTTATTGTAATATGTTACCAGTTGTATTCCCTTAAAAGTTGAAAGGTGTACTTTATGGGACACAAAGTAAATCTCATCATTTAATTGAACCAAAATAGGTCAGGGTTTCCAAACTTTTTTCACTTTTGGTAATTTAGATTCATTATTTTTGCTGTCTTTAGGTATTTTATTGTGTACTAAAGCAAGTATTGATGGTTAAACTGATTTACATTATGATTTGCTGATTTGCATATGAGTGTATTAGTTAGCATTTTTATGGCTAATGTTCATATTTAAAATTTTCAGACATATGATTAGGTTGTAAAGATGTAAGTGGAATAGCAACAAGGCTTTAAAAGCATGGAATTAGTTTCTGATAATGTTTGTGTTTTTGTACCTACTTACTTTACAGTGCTTTATTGTTGTTTTTTTACAATGCTTTGTTTATTGTATATAATAATTGTTGGAATGTTATGATAACCTGTTTTTTAAACACCTAACTTTATGTTTTGTTTGTTTGTGTAGGAAATATTTTCCTAAAGCATGGTTCAGAACTGCGAATTATTCCTAGAGATCGTGTTGGAAGTTGTTAATATCCTCTACTTAAAGATAGAATTACCTTTCAAAATAAATATTGGGTATTGCTGTTGTAAAACTGAAATCAGGCATTTAAAATACTATGAAAACACCAATAATTGATGAAATAATGAAAGGTTACTTCCTGTCCCTTCTTGTTGTTCTCACTCTTCATGTGAAGAGAGAATGCTTATGCATTGAGGGTATCATTTTTACAGAAGATCCTAGTCTTTCATTGCTATCTCACAGCACACACCGCTGGTTCATTTGGGGTAAATGGATTACCCAACTGTGTTTTATTACTGGAGGATAATTCTGAGAACATTTGGAAGATTAAATTTGTTGAATCTTTTTATTTGTCTTTCAGGTAAAATTTTAAAAGGCTTATGGATTATACAGGGCAGGTTACTTGAAGGATCTGATTTGCAGACTCAAAAATAGTTGAGGGGAGAAGGAGAAGTGGGGAGGGAAGCAGAGGGGGGAGGGAAAAAATAGTTGAATTCTTAATTCTCAATTATACTGTTTATGATAAAGGATATAGACATATCAATGAATACTTAAATGTCTTAACTTTTTACATTTAGGTATTTTTTTTTTAAGTTTCAAGCTTCATGTGTTTATATAAATTTTAATTTAATATCAGAGAACCAAAATTCCAAAATTTGAATTTTTTGACCTAGCCCCTATGTGTAAAATTGATAGCCCTCACCAAAGAGTTTTAACTATGATCCTGCAGAATCCAATTCTTGTAATGGTAAGAATTGAAAATAAAGTAGAAGCATCCTTTGCTGAGTAATGCATTCTTTTATCAGTCTCTTTTAATACAGACTTTAAAACAGGAATTTTCAAGAAACGTCTTTCTATGGATATTTGGAAACCACATTCAGGAAGAGACTGTTGTAAGGAAGATCTGAAGATCACAACAAAGGTCAAGAAAATGCTAATGGAAAATAATAATTAATTATACTCACTGAAGGCCCAAGTTTTAAGGAAGTGTTAAGATAAATCAAGTGAATAAGAAGCCAAGAAAGGGAAGATGGGGAAGCCCAGGTAACAAAAGACAACAGTGAAAGGGAACAGAAAGCTGTCACAAAAGACAGCTGGATAGGCAAAAGTGCAGAGGCTGTGTTGTGTTGTGTTGAGAGAACAGAAAGGGATACTAGACATTGTCATAAGTAGCAGAAGGCAATTGGAAAAAGCAAATTATAGGCCTTTTCAACATACAGATTTGATAATTCCCTTTATGAGAATCTAAAGAATGATATGCATAAGGAATGTTTTTATTTGCCCTTACAGAGGAAACCAATATCCACATCTTTAAAATGAAATGAAGGCTATTAGTGATTCAGAACCAGTGCTCAATTTGCTGTATTTTAGATGGTGAGCTCTCTGGAGCAGGCCTTGTGTTTGTCTTGCTCTTTCTAGACCTGGAAATGTAGTAGGCTTTCAATAAATACTTGCTGAATTATTCATAAATAAAATATATCTAAGACCAGTTTTTATGTAAGCATATTTCAGCATCTTCCCTATCATGTTCCCTTGTTTCATTGGGAGAAAAACATTAGGAAATGTAACAGCATCAGCATCTGAAGGGTGACATTGGTAGTTAAGTTTAAGAAATTAACCAGATACTGTTCATATATCTGATAAATGAACAGTGGGATTCTGGTTTATAAAAGGGAAAAAATATTTTCTGAAGCAGAGAAGTATACTTCTGATGTTTGAGAAAGT
Organism: Myotis myotis; assembly: GCF_014108235.1. Classification (NCBI taxonomy): domain Eukaryota; kingdom Metazoa; phylum Chordata; class Mammalia; order Chiroptera; family Vespertilionidae; genus Myotis; species Myotis myotis. Next base: position 102,947,814 of record NW_023416335.1, read on the forward strand.
ATTCATTTTCATAAATAAAATTCAATGCTTAAATATCCCCTGCTCCTTAATATTAAGCCTCAATTAACCAGAAATTTGAGTATCCATTCCCTGAATTTCTTGTTTAATTTAGATCCCATCTTTTGTTTCTAGCACAAAGTCTGCCTGCTGTATTACATAAATAAGTTTATAATATCGTCTACTATAATTTGTTTAATATTTTTGTTTTTGAGTTTTGAAAAATTTATTGTAAGTTCTTAAAAACATTTACTTAGACATTTTGTTATTAAATAAATATAATCAGTAAGTTCTTTGTGCAGCATGTTTTGAAGTATTTTGTTTAAATGCATTATTGGCACATAATATTTCATGAAAACACAATTTGTTATACCATAAGGCATATTTTACTTTTTTATTAGCACAAATTTTTTAATGTATTTTTATTGATTTCAGAGAGGAAGGAAAAGGGAGAGAGAGAGCGAAACATCAATGATGAAAGAGAATCATCTATTGGCTGCATCCTGTACACCTCCTACTAGGCATCGAGGCCACAATCCAGAAATGGAAGCATGGACCTCCTGGTTCATAGGTTGACACTCAACCACTAAACCACACTGGCTAGGCTAAAGCTTTTAATTAGCACACTTATTAAGCCAGTACATGAGAAATGAAGAAAAACAATAGACAAAGTGATTAATGACCATAGGTCATAGAATGAGCATATATTTCCAAATACCAGTCCTATGTTTGGGAGGGGCAAGGGGAGAGGTTATAGTGATTGTTTAGGCTAGTTGGTCCCAAGCCTGGGTGATTATGAGAGGCACTTAGGGAATTAAAAATACAGATTTATGGAAACCACCCCTAAAGTTCTGATTCATTAAATCTGAAATAATATACTTTTCTGTTTACATCCTGGTGAATTCTTCTGTGTAGCTGGGTAAACTTTTTTACTTTATAGGTGAACAAAATGAAGTCTAAGGAGTCAAAATAACTAGAATATGTTGTAGAATCTTGGAAAGTATACATTCCAATTTTTGTTTGTCTAGTAGGTAAGTGCGAAGATGCTACTTAACAGTCTGTTTCACTGATAGTTAAGCCTCCTTTTAAAGTGCTTCAAGGCTAATACTTATTGGATATTTTGTTTCTAAAAATTTGTTTTTTGAAAGAAAAGTCAATGGAAGAAACATTCCTGTTTAAGCCTCCCTCTCCCCAAATTAAGATTGAAAATATGTCTTTTACTTAAGAACCTTGAAATATTTGTGACTTGGCAGCATTAATATACTTTAATGGAGCAATTCTAAGTTAAATAATTTAATGTTCCCAAATCTATAAAACTGAAAATTATATACATAAATTATATATGTACTAGAGGCCCAGTGCATGACATTTGTGCACTGAGGGGTGGGGTGGGGGGCATCCCCTCAGCCTGGCTTGCACCCTTTAGCAGTCCGGGAGCCCTCAGGGGATGTCCAACTGACGGTTTGAGTGTGCCTAAGCCGTCAGTCGGACACCTTTAGCTCTGCCACAAAGGCAGTAGTGGCTCCCCCCACCGCTGCTGCGCTTGCCATTCGTCAGCCCAGCTTGTGGCTGGGTGGTTCCCCCCCACCCCCACCCCGTGGGAGCACACTGACCACCAGGGAGCAGATCCTGCATTGAGTATCTGCCCCCTGGTGGTCAGTGCATGTCATAGCAAGGGGTTGTTCCACTATTCGGTCGATTTGCATATTACCCTTTTATTATATAGGATGTATTTGAGCATGTATATGTAGTTTATGTATGTATATAATTTATGTATATAATTCATATATGTATGAAGTTTTGTTTAGATATGAATTGTATATGTAATTCATTTAAAATAAATGTATTGAACATCTATGTGTCCAGTATTTTGATACTTTCACTTATTCTTCACAGTAATTCCACATTTTTATCCCTATTTTACAGAAGGAAAAAAAGGCTTTAAGAGATTGAGATTTGAAATCTGATCCTTTGAAGTCTTCATACTGGGAGACATTTTCAGTATCATTTTTTACAACATACTAGCTCTGTATTGGATAATACATTTAAAAATATAAAAGAAATGTATAAGGCTTAAATTCACATTTCAGAGTACTGAATATATGTGCAATGATCATGAATAGTATTACTTAATACAAGGTATAAATATGATAAAATTATAAGGAATTAAATAAAATCCAGTCAAATGAAGATAATTATGATTCTGGCCTTACTCCATAGGGCAGAGGCTCTCAACCTGTGGGTCACGACCCCTTTGGGGGTCAAATGACCCTTTTACAGGGGTCACCTAAGACCATCGGAAAACACATATAATTACATATTTTTGTGATTAATCACTATGCTTTAATTATGTTCAATTTGTAACAATGAAAATACATCCTGCATATCAGATATTTACATTATGATTCATAACAGTAGCAAAATTACAGTTATGAAGTAGCAGCGAAAATAATTTTATGGTTGGGGATCACCACAACATGAGAAACTGTATTAAAGGGTCATGGCATTAGGAAGGTTGAGAATCACTGACATAGGGTGACATAATGGGAATAGGACTATTAGCCTATATTTATCAGCCCCATCAGACAATTTGATTTTTGATCATGTATCTTGCTGATGTAACTACAAATATTAGTCCCCCAGTAACCTGTTTTTCCAACCATACTACCCATGAGCCCCTGTTATACAGAAATTCTAGAACTGCTCTCTGAGAGTTAATGCTGGAGATTGATAAATTATTTAAACCAGGCTATTTAATTAAACCATTAATTGAAATAAACATTTTCAAAAGGCTCAGTCTGTTATCTTCATCTTCCAAATTGCCTAAGCCAGATATTTGGAACTCATTTCTTTCCTTGCTCTAACCATAGCAAATGAATCACAAAATTATATTGATTTATTTTACAAAAATATATCTCAGCCATCTCAACTGTAATTTAAACCCTCATCTTCTGGTATATTTCTTCTTTTGCACTGTTATAATGAGCATGGAATATGTAGTTTAACTGGTTAACATTCTACTGGATAAAAGTCTATCCTTTTCATGACATGAGGGCCTTCATGAACTGGTCTTTGTACAGAGTCATTTGTTATCACTATCAAATTTTCCTTTCCAATTCATATGCAGCTACCCTGACCAAGAAATAGTTTCTCAATGTGCCATGTTCTTACGCCTTCATAACTTTACTTTCTCCACTTACCTGCCTGGGAACCTAACACTCATTCTTCAAGTTGAAAAGCCATTGGGCCTTTCCTCCTTTCAAGAAGTTGGGTATTCAGCTGTCTAAGCAACAGTTGCATTTTGTACATTCCTTCATTATAGCAATTGTTAAATACAGAATCATAATGTTTATCTCTGATTTAAACTATACATTTTATAAAAGCATTAAGATCATGACTGAAGCTATTTCCAAACTGTTTTGCCCAAAGTAGATAGTAAGTACTTTATAACTAAAAGACTACATAAAAGAATGAAAGATTTAAAAATCGCAACTACATGTGACTCAAATGTAATAACTTCTTTAGCCATAATATTTGATTATCCAATATATTCATATTTCTCATCATTTCTTATAGCAGGGGATTTAATCTGTCTGTCTCAGAAATGTATTAATCACTTTAAAATTCAAAACATCTTATATTTTTTAACAAATATATGAATTATTAGCTATACTGTAGATTGCTAAATACTGGACATGAATTATGAATAAAATCCCTTTTCCTGGGCTCCCTAAACTGTATACATATCAAAACAGCAAAATCTACCAAAGTAATAATTATATAGAAGTGAAGATTTACAGCACACCGTTTTTTAATGTGCTTGGTACAGTACTAGGTACTTGACATACATTATTTAATTCTTTATCCATAAAATGTTGGTACTAACTTTTTGCTGTTAAGGAAGCCAAGATTTAGGTTAATGTATCCAAAGTTATGAGATTTGCTCCTGGGTATATATGATTACAAAGTCCACCCTGTAAATCAATACATGTTTCCCATCATTTTCATAGAATGATATTGAAAGGTCCTCAAACTTATTGAACATTTTTATGATCTCACTTTGCTTGAGAAATTTAACATTCAATAATCTCCATAAACACACATATAGACTCTTAGTAAATACACACACATTTATAGCAACAAATAATTGCAAACAGTTGAAAAGTAGGTTTATGTCTCTATTATCTGCTTTAGAGGATGTGATTTTATCATACAGAACACTGGCCGAGGTTGACAGACAGCTGCAGAGAGCTAGTTTTGGTCATAAATCTCTGATTTTCTGGCAAAAATTGTTAGCAATATAAAAGTTGTTATTGAGAGCATATTGTGATACATTATGTCAATATTTATTTGACTGAGGAACACTGCATTTAATAAATTCTTAAGTGCACAATTTACAACTGATGAGCTGTTTTAGAAATAAACTATGTGATATTTGTCATCAGTGCCACAAGCATTTTGATGTCTTAAATGGAGATGCTAGCTTCTCTTATTTTCTAGATAAACATATGAATGGAACTGGGCTTTTAAAATTCTCCTTAAATATGTAAATTAAGTAGTAATGAAATGTAAGAGACAATTGAATAAATGAGTGAGTCACAGGGGTCTTAATCCTTTGTGACTTATGTGATAAATTTGTATAATCTGCTGGACTGTTTTATACAACATTGTCAGTTTGGCTGACCTAGTATTACAAAATGCCTAAAAATAAATTTGTTGAACTATTAAATCATTTTTTGTTTTATTTTCTTGGTATGTGAAAGGGATACATGTGGCACTTTGAGCCTTAAACCTAAAGTCTTATAAAGAAATAATCACTATTAACATCTTTCTTACTAAAAAAGCACAAAAAAACCCAACAACAACACACAGACATGGATACCTAATATAGAGTTTTTACTATGTATCAGGCACTTCATGAGGTCAATAATATTTTTTTAATCCTCACCCAAGGACATATTCATCGATTGTTAGAGAGAGGAGAAGGGGTGAAGAGAGAGAGAGAGAGAGAAAGAGAGAGGAGAGAGAGAGAGAGAGAGAGAGAGAGAGAGAGAGAGAGAGAGAGAGAGAGAGAAACATCGATTGGTTGCCTCCCATAGCCACCCCAACCCACCCTGGTCAGTATGTGTGCTGACCAGGAATCAAACCCATGACCTTTCTGTGTATGGGCAATGCTCCAACCAACTGAGCCACACTGGCTAGAGCTCAATAATGTGTTTTCATCATACTTTAAATTAAGAATTTGGACCTTTCAAAGAGATTTGCTAATTTTTCCAAGGTTACACAACTATTATGCAGCAAAGGTATAAATCGAACCTTACCGATGAAGCCCCAGGACACACAGCCTCTCTAAATGGGGCACTGGTAAATGGGTCTAGTTCAAAACTCAAAAAGCTGATAATTACCACATTGCTACCTTTTCTGCCCCCCTCTCTCTCTACGTCCTACTTATTTATCCTGACCTACTCTCTAACTCTTCTATACTAGTATATCATAAAGCCTTTGAGAAGGAGTAGGGGATGACATGAATAGAAGCCTCTATAGTTACCTCCATATTTCTTCATATTTTTCTATTTAAAATTCTTTCATTCCTTTATTCAGACATGTATTTATCAAGGTTACAAAGATGAATTAGACCTGTTCTCTGCCCTTCTGTTAAAAGGCATGAGGCTTGGGCAGCAGTTTCTAATTATTTCAACTATTTTTCATAGGTCTCATTGGCTGTTCTCATCTCTTGTTTAAGGCCTGACAAACCCTCCTTATTGCTTTCTACTCAAAAAACTTTAACCAACATTGGATAATTTGAATGATCCCTAGTAAAGAGCAGAGGATGCCTGCCTGAGGCCAAGGTGAATGAATCTGGAGATAGAGTGAGAAACTGTAAGTAAAACAAACAAACAAAAAAAGTCAAGGCCAGGCAGTAAGTTAGTGACCAAAAGAGAGGGACAAAATAAGTAGAGCTTGGAATTCAGGCATGAAGATGGAACTAAAAATTCTAAACTGGAAGACTGGTCAGGAATCAGAAATACATGGGTAATAGAAAGATTAAGTATGGTAAATATTAGGCAATAAGAGAGTTAAGAGTGGTAAAATTGGTGGAGATGTGTCTTGGCTGGTGTTCAGATATCAAAAATTTAATTTGATGCAACTGTCCCAGTTAAGAAGCAGGAGAAAATCTGAAGTCAAGGACCTGATCTGTTCAAATGCTGCCTGGTGGGAACTAAAGAACCATATGGGCACACATTGTAGTGTAGATATTTTATTGAGTTGTACACTTGAAACCTATACCTCAATAAATTCAATTTAAAAAGATACTTAAATAGGTAGAATATAGTATAGTGTGGTGACAATATGCTGACAAATAATTATACTTTTTAGAACTTTCAATTAAACTATCAGTAGAGTAACAGTGTCTTTAAATTAATTTTTCAATTGAAATAGATCTTGTAATAATACCCAGACTGACAAAATTTCATTATATCAGTGAAACAATATGATTTGTAAAGAAAGACTTACCAATTTGAAAGTGTAAGCCTATGTATTTATTTGCTAAGGCTGCTGTAACAAAGTACCGCAAATTCAGTGGCTTACACAACAGAAACTTATTGTCACACAGTTCTGGAGCCTAGAAGTCTAAAATCAAGGTGTCAAGGTTTCTCTTGATGTCTATAAAGGAAAGATTTATTCCAGACCTCTCTCTTTGGCTTATAGATGGTAATCTTTCCCTGTGTCTTTTTATATATATATGTATCTGCCTCTTTGTTTAAATTTTCTCTATTCATAAAGATACCAGTCAAATTGGATTAGGACCCCCCCTACTGACTTGATCTTAACTAAATTAGTTACATCTGCTATGACCCAAATTCTAAATAAGGTCACCTTCTGAGGTATTAGAGGTTAGGATTTGACTCTCTCTTTTTTTTTTTTTAGTCCAGGGAGACAGAACTCAACATATAATGCCCATTTTATGCTATTAATCAGTGTAGTTTTGCTGGCTATAGGTTAAATGCTTGATTTACCAAACGTGTCCTAAAAAGAAGATTTGAATGTGTTATTACAATTCACAAGTCCAATCAAATTACTGAGTAAAGCTCCATGATTTTAAAACAGTTAATTGAATGAATTGGAATAAACAGAAGAGAAAATAGAAGAATAAAACACATTATTTTCCCCCCGCTTTCACTGTAGTGTCTCTCAACAATCCATTACCTAGTGCTATTAAACAGCAAATGTCACTATGAATTTCTCTGTAATTTAGGTCCTCCCTTGGAAACACAAAGAGCAAAGCAATACTCTAAAAATAAGCAGCTGAAAAGAACAGAAGTTCTGACTACTAATTCAGACACCTTAATGATTTGTCCCTAAACAGTCATCAGCTTGCGTTTCCAACAGTGACTGAAAGGATATGTTTGTGAGATTTCTTGATCTTGGACATTTTACTGTACACAAAATATCATTCAGACAAATTAAAAGTTGTTTTTTGTTTTTCTTTTTAGTAGCTAGACAGCTTTCCATTGCCTACACTACTTAACAAAACTATAACAAGCTGTGCCCATCATGCAACTACCCATTTGATATTTTAAAAGCATGAGCCCCAAAGTATCCTCTAAAACAGTGGTTCTCAACCTTCCTAATGCCAGGACCCTTTAATACAGTTCCTCATGTTGTGGTGACCCCCAATTTCATTATTACAAATTGAACATAATTAAAGCATAGTGATTAATCACAAAAACAATATGTAATTATATATGTGTTTTCCGATGGTCTTAGGCGACCCCTGTGAAAGGGTCATTCGACCCCAAAGGGGTCGCGACCCACAGGTTGATAACCGCTGCTCTAAAAGAACAAATTGTAAGCAAGGAGAAGTAGTTAACATAGATACTTCATTTTAAACAACAAATAGAAGTAGTGGAGTCAATTATAGGTACAGAACTGCTTGTTATAGAGACATCAAAATAGAAGGTTTTAAAAATCGTCCTCTAAAGACTCTCCAGTAAAATTGAAAAAAAAATGTAATATACCATGTATAAAAAAGGATATCCATCCTGCCTGCCAAAATAATAATTTTCTTTCTCTTACTAGACACCAGCACAGAATCATTGGCTCTCCATGATGCTTTGTTATAAGTGTTCTAAGTGAACCACTCTCAGGGTGGCCTTAAGACTAGCACCTCCACTGAGTCTTGAACAATATAATTTTTTCCAGACACTTTGAGTAAACTACATTCTTTCCCAATCTCTAAACTTGATAATTGGGTGGATTTAGTTAGAGTTAAAAATAATATGAAATGGAAAGTTATCCAGGTACAAATTAGTAACCTGGAGGAATGGCAGAACAGAAGAAAACTTCAAACAGCAAAGTCTGATTTTTGGGGCAGGTTTTATGTTTCAGACACTGCTCCCTCTTATCTAATGTACCTCTTAATTCTTCACAATGATCCATATATATCTTTTATGTTGTGGATTATGTGAGAGATTAAATGACTGCTATACCAGGTAAATGGCAGAAGTAGGATTCAAACCCATGTTTGACACCAAAGCTTACATTGCTTCCACTCAGTTCCAGCAACTGAGAAATAGGGGGAGAATGCAGAGTTGATGAATTGGTTAATTTCCTTTATTTTAATTTTGCTGTTTTATTTTTTTTAAACTAGAGGCCCGATGCATGAAATTCATGCAAGGGGCTCGGCCCTCAGAGCCCCTCCAGCCCCAGCTGGCCCTCGCAGCTCCGGCTTCATCCAGAAGGTCATCTGAATGGTCATTCGGCTGTTAGCTCTAATTAGCATATTAGCTTTTTATTATATAGGATTTACTAGAGGCCCGATGCACAAAATTCGTGCAAGAGTAGGCCTTCCTTCCCCTGGCTGTGGGCACCAGCTTCCCTCTGGCATCTGGGACTTGGGCTTCCCTCTGACCCCCAGCACCCGGGACCCAGGCTTCCCTCACAGCCCTGGCTTTATCTGGAAGGTCTTCTGGAAAAACATATGGTCTAATTGGGGTGACATCTATACTAATAAAAGGGTAATAAGCTAATTAGACAGGGAGACCTTCCAGACATCCTTCTGGAAAAAGCCATGGTGGTGGGGCTGAGGCAGAGGCAGTTAGGGGTGATCAGGCCATGAGGGGAGGGCAATTGGGGGCAAGCAGGCTGTTGGGGGGACAGTTAGGGGCAACCAGGCCTGCAGTTGGGGGCAATTGGGGGTGATCAAGCCGGTGGGGGGGCAGTTGGGAGTGAGCAGGCCAGCAAGGGGGGGCAGTTGGTGGCAAGCAGGCCAACAGGCAGAGTGGTTAGGGGCAATCAGGCAGGCAGGCAGGTGAGCAGTTTAGGAGCCAGTGGTCCCAGATTGTGAGAAGGATGTCCCAGATTGGAGAGGGTGCAGGCCGGGCTGAGGGACACCCCATCCCCATGCACAAATTTTTTGTACCGGGCCACTAGTTGGTTAATAAGATTATGTAGATTTCAAGTGCAAATTTCTGTGATACATGATCTTCATATTTCATTGTGTGCTCACTACCCAAAGTAAATCTTTGCCATATATTTGACCCCCTTTACCCTTTACTCCTCCCCACCCACACTTCCATCTGTTGTCTGTGTCTGAGTTTTTGTTAGTTTTCCTTGCTTGTTCATTTGCCATTGTCAGTTTTATATCCCACATATGGGTGAAATAATATGATTCTTAAGATTTTCTGGTTGACTTACTTTGCTTAGCATATTCTTAAAATCCATCCATGTTGTTGAAAATAGCAGTATATATACCATATCTTGTTAATCCAATTATCTTTCAAATACACTTTGGTTGTTTCTATGTCATAGCCACTGTAAGTAATACTGCAATGTACATAGGGGTGCAGCTATCTTTGCTGATATTTTCAAATTTGTATGGAAGATATAGAAAAGATGAGTTGCTATTCTTAATTATACTACAAAGCAACGATAAAACATCAGAGTAATGGCAGAAAAAGACACAGAGACCAATGGAACAGAATTCAGAGTCCAGAAGTTAACTTGTGTATACATGAGCAAATAATTTTAGAGAAAGGATCTATAAACATACAATGGAGAAAAGAAAGCCTCTTCAGTAAATGGTGTCAGAAAAATTGTCAAGTCACCTATAAAAGAATGACACTACTGGTTTTCTACATATACAAAAATTAACTCAAAATGGATCAAAGACCTAAATATGAGATCTGAAACAATAACTTACATAAAAGAAAACATTGGTACTAAACTTATGGCCTTGGTCTTAGGATTTTATGAAATTGACCCATAGGCAAGGGAAGTAAAGGCAAATATAAATTAACTAGAGGTCACTTGCACAAAAATTTGTGCACTTGGGCGGGGGGTTATCTCTCAGCCTGGTCTGCTCCCTCTACAGTCCGGGACCCCTCAGGGGATATACACCTGCTGGCTTAGGCCCACTCCCGGGGGGATCGGGCCTAAGCTGGCAGTCAGACATCCCTCTGGCAACCCAGGACTCCTCAGGGGAGGTCTGACTAATGGCCCGTGAGGAGCAGGCCTAAGCCATTAGTCGGACATCCTTAGTGCTGCTACAGAGGTGGAAGAGGCTCCCGCCACCGCTGCTGTGCTGGCCAGCCATGAGCCGGCTTCTGGCTAAGCTGTGCTCCCCCTGTGGAAGTGCACTGACCACCAGGGGGCAGCTCCTGCATTGAGCATCTTCCCCCTGGTGGCCAGTGTGCGTCATAGTGACTGGTTGTTCCTGGTCGTTCTGCCACTAGGGTCAATTGCATATTACCCTTTCATTATATAGGATGGGACTGTATAAAACTAAAAAGCTTCTGCATAGCAAAGAAAATTGCCAACAAAACTAAAAGGCAATCAACCAAATGTGAGAAGATATTTACCACCAAAATCTCTGACATAGGTTTGATATGCAAAATATATAAATAACTCATACAGCTCAACAACAAACAAATGGAGAAAAAGGTAAATATGTTAAGCTATCATTAGTGTTCTTCATATTCTGGTCCCTGGTGTCTTTATCAGAATTGTATCCCTGCTTTACCTCATCCTACACCTTGAAACATAACTCCTTTTGGGGCATTCTTATATCCATCTGTTTGGTCATGCTATTCTTTATTTTTTCTTCCTTTGGCCTGTAATATTTATTTCTACTCTTCTCCATCTGCAAGAGGTTCTTAAGATTCAGAGCCACTCTGCTAGGAGATGCTTGAAAGTATGTACAATATTCATGGTTGTCACAATGGGAGTGCAACTGATAGTATGCTCCTCAGAAGCTGGTGCTGCTTAACAGTTTACATGGCCGCTCTGTATGGATAGCTTCATACAAAAGAGAATTGTTCCATGCCAAATACAGCAAACTAAGAACAGTGACCTTGAATCTTGTTCATCCCTCAAGCCCACCACCTCAATGAAGTCTTTTATGTCTCCTAGGCTTAGGCCTGAAATGGTCTGCCTCTCTTCAAAAATTCAGAAAGACTTCCTATTTATTAGTCTTAGTGTATTTATTGCTAATGTACTCTGAATTCAATATTAGTTATATTTTCTTGTTACACATTCTTTGTCTTTCTAGCAGTTTTTTTAATACTCTTTGAGGACAGGTTTTATGTTCAGAATCATAATAGCAAATATTTTACAGCTCATATAGCATGTATTTGCCAGCCACTGTTTTAAGGGCAAAACAGCTACTTCTGACTCAACCTGCAGCAACATGAGGTTCAGGGGAACAGTCCAGGGCTGAAAATCTGTGCCTCTGCAGGTGGCAGCAAGGAAGAGCCAGCACGCCAAACAGGGCTGAGGCATTGAAAAAGAGATGAAGTGTCCACCCCCACCCGCTACCCTGTGTCCTACAAGCTACTAGCAGCAGTCCCAACAGTAGTTTGATCAAACAATCCTGGCTAAGACAAAGATACCCCCAGAGTCCAGCTGCATGGGGGTAGGGAGAACAGCTCAGAACAAGTACACTCAAGGCTTGAGACTCCAAGCAAAATCAGTCTCTGGGCTAAAGAGGCCCTGCCTGCTGGACTACTAGGGGCTTCAACTTATGGGTCCTCAATCAGGTTGCACAGGGCCAGAAACAACAATGATTCACATTTACCTGCACCAGAGATGATCCCGGAGGCCCAGGATAGACACATCAAGGGGCCAGATTCAACATCACAGCAAAATACAGTGAGCTCCACAAATAACAGACCCAAATATTTGTGAGAGAGAGTGTGTGTGTGTGTGTGTGTGTGTGTGTGTGTGTGCGTATGTGTGTGTGATTTGAGGTTTTTGTGTGTGTAGGGGAGAGGCTTTTCCTTTCGGTTTGTGTTTATTTGTGTTCTCCCCTTTTTTCTTCTTCTCTTTTTTCTTTCATATCTCTAATTTTTCTCTTTCCTTTCATTCTATCCTCTTTTTGTCTCTTTTTATTGTTATTTTTAATTTTTCTTATTTTATTTTGTTTTTTCCTTCTCTCTTTTCTTTTTCAAAAATTTTTTTATTGTTGAAAACATTACATATGTCTCCATTTTTCCCCATTGACATTTCCAGACCACTCTTGCCTCCCAGCACAGGCCCTCATGCCTCTATTGTCTGTGTCCATTGGTTATGCTTACGGTATGCATGCATACAAGTCTTTTGGTTGATCTCTTAACCTCTGTTCCATCCTCCCCTTCCTTTCCTCTGAAGTTTGATGGTCTGTTCAAGACTTCTGTGTCTCTGGATCTATTTTCATTCATCAGTTTATGTTGTACATTGTTATTCACAAATGAGTGAGATTCTGTGATACTTATCAGTCTCCATTACTGGGTCAAATGGGAATTCCATTTTTAAATTTTTCAGGAAACTCCATAAGATTTTCCACAATTGCTGCACCAGTCTCCATTCCCACCAGCAGTGTGTAAGGGTTCCCTTTTCTCCACATACTCACCAACACTTGACGTTTGTTGATTTGTTGATGATACCCATTCTGACACAAGTGAGATGGTACCTCATTGTCGTTTTGATTTGCATCTCTTGGATGATTAGTGACTGAGCATTTTTTCATATACCTCATGGCCTTCTCTATGTTCACTTTCAAATCATTATCCTTTGCCCATGTTTTGATTGGGTTCTTTATCTTCCTTTTGTCAAGTTGTATGAGTTCCCTATAAATTTTTGAGATTAAACTCTTATCAAATATAACATTTGCAAATATCTTCTCCCATATAATGGGCTCTCTTCTTGTTTTGTTAATAGTTTCTTTTTCTGTGCAGAAGCTTTATATTGTTTTTCTAAAGTTTTACATATGTCTCCTTTTTCCCTGATTGACCCTGCCCAAGACCCTCCCACCCCCAAGGGCAAGACCCCACCACCCCTGTGTCTGTGTCCATTGGTTATGCTAATAGGCATGCATACAAGTCCTTTGGTTGATATCTAATCCCCTGCCATTTGTCTTTGGATCTATTTTTGTTCATCAGCTTATGTTGATCATTATATCCCACATATGAGTGATATTTATCTTTCTCTGACTGGCTTATTTTGCTTAGCATAATGCTCTCCAGTTCCATCCATGCTGTTGCAAATAATAAGAGTCCCCCCCCCTTTTTTTTTATAACGGCATAGTATTCCATGGGGTAGATGTACCACAGTTTTTTAATCCACTCATCTGCTGATGGGCACTTGGGCTGTTTTTAAATCTTAGCTATTGTAAATTGTGCTGCTATTAACATAGGGGTGCACATATCCTTTCTGATTGGTATATCTGGTTTCTTGGGATATAGTCCTAGAAGTGGGATTACTGTGTCAAATGAGAGTTCCCTTTTTAACTATTTGGGGAAACTCCATACTGTTTTCCACAGTGGCTGCACCTACAAATCCTTGTCAGCATTTGTCATTTGTTGATAATAGCCATTCTGACAGGTGTGAGATGGTACCTCATTGTTGTTTTGATTTGCATCTCTCAGATGATTAGTGACTTTGAGCATGTCTCCATATGTCTGTTGGCCTTCTGTATGTCCTCTTTCAAAAAGTGTCTATTTACGTCTGTTGCCCAATTTTTGATTGGATTGCTTATCTTCCTTTTGTTAAGTTGTATGAGTTCTCTATCAATTTTGGAGATTAAACCCTTATCTGAAATAGCATTGGCAAATATGTTCTCCCATGTAGTGGGCTTCCTTGTTGTTTTGTTGATGGTTTCATTTGCTGTGCAGAATATTTTTATTTTGATGTAGTCCCATTTGTTTATTTTTTTCTTAGTTTCCATTGTCATAGGAGCTATTTCAGTACAGATATTGCTATGACATACGTCTGATAGTTTTCTGCCTATGGAATCATGTAACATTTTAATGGTTTCCCATCTTACATTTAAGTCCTTTAGCCATTTTGAGTTTCTTTTTGTATATGGTGTAAGTTGGTGGTCTAGTTTCATTTTTTTACATGTATCTGACCAAATTTCCCAGCACCATTTATTGAAGAGACTATGTTCACTCCATTGTATGCTCTTGCCTCTTTTGTCAAATATTAATTGAGCATAATGGCTTGGGTGGATTTCTGGGTTCTCTTTTCTGTTCCATTGGTGTATATGTCTATTCCTGTGCCAGTATTAGGCAGTTTTGAGAACCATGTTTTGGTACTATAACTTGATACCTGGTATTGTGATCCCTAAAACTTTGTTCTTTTTCTCAGGATTTCTGTGGCTATTTGGGGTCATTTTTTACTCCAGATGAGTTTTTGGAGAGTTTGTTCTAGATCTTTGAAATACGAACTCCCCATTGGTATTTTAACGGGGAGTGCATAGAATCTGTAGATTGCTTTGGGTAGTATGGACATTTTAATGATGTTGATTCTACCAATCCCTGAACATGATATGTTCTTCCATTTGTTTATGTCTTCCTCTATCTCTTTTTTCAATGTCCTGTAATTTTCTGAGTACAGGTCTTTTACCTCCTAGGTATCTTGATTTTTTTGGTGCAATGGTAAATGTGATTTTTGTTGTTGTTGTTGTTTTTTGTTGTTTCTTTCTGTGAGTTCATTATTGGTGTATAAAAAGGCCATAGACTTATGGGTGTTAATTTTGTATCTTGCTACATTGTCAAATTCATTTATTAAGTCTCATAGTTTTTTGATGGAATCTTTTGGATTTTCTATGTACAGTATCATGTCACCTGTGAATAAAGAAAGTTTTACTTCTTCTTTCCAAATTTGGATGCCTTTTGTATATTCTTCTTTTTTTACTGTTTTATTGCTTAAAGTATTACAAAGGGTATTACATATGTGTCCTTTTTTTTCCCCCCACCCTTGACAATCCCTTGGCCTCCCCTACCCCCCAGTGTCTTATGTCCATTAGTTATGCTTATATGCATGCATACAAGTCCTTCAGTTGATCTCTTACCCCCCTCCCTCCTGCCCAGCAACCCTCCCCGGCCTTCCCGCTGCAGTTTGACAATCTGTTTGAGGCAGCTCTGCCTCTGTATCTATTATTGTTCATAAGTTTATAATGGTCTCTATTATCCATGAATGAGTGAGATCATGTGGTATTTTTCCTTCATTGACTGGCTTATTTCATTTAGCATAATGCTCTCCAGTTCCATCCATGCCGTTGCAAATGGTAAGAGTTCCTTCTTTTTTACAGCAGCATAGTATTCCACTGTGTAGATGTACCACAATTTTTTAATCCATTCATCTACTGATGGGCACTTAGGCTGTTTCCAGATCTTAGCTATGGTGAATTGTGCTGCTATGAACATAGGGGTGCATATATCCTTTCTGATTGGTGTTTCTGTTTTCTTGGGATATATTCCTAGAAGTGGGATCACAGGGTCAAATGGGAGTTCCATTTTTAGTTTTTGAGGAAACTCCACACTGTCTTCCACAGTGGCTGCACCAGTCTGCATTCCCACCAGCAGTGCAGAAGGATTCCTTTTTCTCCACATCCTCTCCAACACTTGTTGTTTGTTGATTTGTTGATGATAGCCATTCTGACTGGTGTGAGATGGTACCTCATTGTTGTTTTGATTTGCTTCTTGTCTGATTGCTATGGCTAGCACTTCCAGTACTGTATTGAACAGGAGTGATGAAAGTGGACATCTCTGTCTTGTTCCTGTTCTTAGGGGAAATGGATTTAGTTTTTGCCCATTAAGTATGATGTTGGCTGTAGGTTTGTCATATAGGGCTTTTATTATGTTGAGGTATGATCCCTCTATTCCCACATTGCTGAGAGTTTTTTATCAAGAAAGGTTGTTGGATTTTGTCAAATGCTTTTTCTGCATTGATTGATATGACTTTGTGATTTTTTAAAAAATTCTTTATTAGTTAAGGTATTAAAAATGTGTCCTCATACCCCCCCATTAAATCCCATCATCCCCCCCCCACACACACACTCATGCTCTCATCCCCCTGTTGTCCATGTCCGTTGGTTTGGCTTATAAGGGGTGCATACAAGTCCTTTGGTTGATCTCTTCCCCTTACCCCCTACCTCCCCGACTTTCCTTCTGGGGATTGATAGTCTGATCGCTGTTTCTCTGTCTTTGGATCTGTCTCTGTTCATCAGTCTATGTTGTTCTCTATAATCCACAAGTGAGTGAGATCATGTGGTATTTATCTTTCTCTGACTGGCTTATTTCACTTAGTATAATGCTCTCCAGTTACATCCATGCTGTTGCAAAAGGCAAGAGTTCCTTCTTTTTTACTGCAGCATAGTATTCCATTGTGTAGATGTACCATGGTTTTTTAATCCACTCATATGCTGATGGGCAATTAGCCTGTTTCCAAATCTTAGCTATTGTGAAATGTGCTGCTATGAGCATAGGGGTGCATATATGCTTTCTGATTGGTGTTTCTGTTTTCTTGGGATATATTCCTAGAAGTGGGATCACAGGGTCAAATGGGAGTTCCATTTTTAGTTTTTTGAGGAAACTCCACACTGTCTTCCACAGTGGCTGCACCAGTCTGCATTCCCACCAGCAGTGCAGAAGGATTCCTTTTTCTCCACATCCTCTCCAACACTTGTTGTTTGTTGATTTGTTGATGATAGCCATTCTGACTGGTGTGAGATGGTACCTCATTGTTGTTTTGATTTGCTTCTTGTCTGATTGCTATGGCTAGCACTTCCAGTACTGTATTGAACAGGAGTGATGAAAGTGGACATCTCTGTCTTGTTCCTGTTCTTAGGGGAAATGGATTTAGTTTTTGCCCATTAAGTATGATGTTGGCTGTAGGTTTGTCATATAGGGCTTTTATTATGTTGAGGTATGATCCCTCTATTCCCACATTGCTGAGAGTTTTTTATCAAGAAAGGTTGTTGGATTTTGTCAAATGCTTTTTCTGCATTGATTGATATGACTTTGTGATTTTTTTAAAAAATTCTTTATTAGTTAAGGTATTAAAAATGTGTCCTCATACCCCCCCCATTAAATCCCATCATCCCCCCCACACACACACACTCATGCTCTCATCCCCCTGTTGTCCATGTCCGTTGGTTTGGCTTATAAGGGGTGCATACAAGTCCTTTGGTTGATCTCTTCCCCTTACCCCCTACCTCCCCGACTTTCCTTCTGGGGATTGATAGTCTGATCGCTGTTTCTCTGTCTTTGGATCTGTCTCTGTTCATCAGTCTATGTTGTTCTCTATAATCCACAAGTGAGTGAGATCATGTGGTATTTATCTTTCTCTGACTGGCTTATTTCACTTAGTATAATGCTCTCCAGTTACATCCATGCTGTTGCAAAAGGCAAGAGTTCCTTCTTTTTTACTGCAGCATAGTATTCCATTGTGTAGATGTACCATGGTTTTTTAATCCACTCATATGCTGATGGGCAATTAGCCTGTTTCCAAATCTTAGCTATTGTGAAATGTGCTGCTATGAGCATAGGGGTGCATATATGCTTTCTGATTGGTGTTTCTGGCTTCTTGGGATATATTGCTAGAAGTGGGATCACTGGGTAAATGGGAGTTCCATTTTTAGTTTTTTGAGGAAGCTCCATACTGTTCTCCACAGTGGCTGCATGAGCCTGCATTCCCACCAGCAGTGCAGAAGGGTTCCTTTTTCTCCACATCCTCTCCAACACTTGTTGTTTTTTGATTTGTTGATGATAGTCATTCTGACAGGTGTGAGATGATACCACATTGTCATTTTGATTTGCATCTCTCATATAATTAGTGACTTTGAGCATGTTTTCATATGTCTTTCGGCCTTCTGTATGTCCTCTTTCGAAAAGTGTTTTTCTAGGTCCATTGCCCATTTTTTGATTGGATTGTTTATCTTGCTATTGTTAAGTTTCATGAGTTCCCTGTAAATGTTGGAGATTAAACCCTTATCGGTGATAACATTGGCAAATATGTTCTCCCATGTAGTGGGTCTTCTTGTTGTTTTGTTGATGGTTTCCTTTGCTGTGCAAAAGCTTTTTATTGTGATGTAGTACCATTTGTTTATTTTCTCATTAATTTCCATTGCTTAGGAGCATTATCAGAGAAGAAATTCCTTCAGCATATGTTTGTGATTTCGCTGCCTGTGGATTCCTCTAGTATTTTTATGATTTCCCGTCTTACGTTTAAGTCCTTTCGAGTTTATTTTTTTTGTGTATGGTGTGAGTTGGTGGTCTAGTTTCATCTTTTTGCATGTATCTGTCCAATTTTCCCAACACCATTTATTGAAGAGACTATCTTGACTCCATTGTATGCTCTTGCCTCCTTTGTCGAATATTAGTTGAGCATATTGGTTCGGGTCTATTTCTGGGTTCTCTATTCTATTCCATTGATCTATATGTCTGTTCTTATGCCAGTACCAAGCTGTTTTAAGAAGAGTGGCTTTGTAATACAGTTTGATATCTGGTATTGAGATCCCACCTACTTTGTTCTTTTTTTCTCAGGATTGCTGCAGCTATTCGAGGTCTTTTTTCATTCCAGATGAATTTTTGGAACGTTCGTTCTAGATCTGTGAAATATGCCGTTGGTAAATTAATGGGGATTGCATTGAATCTATACATTGCTTTTGGTAGTAGGACATATAGATGATGTTGATTCTACCAATCCATGAACACGGTATGTTCTTCCATCTGTGTAGGTCTTCCTCTATCTCTTTTTTCAGTGTGTTGTAGTTTTTCTCATATAAGTCTTTTACCTCCTTAGTTAAGTTTATTCCTAGGTATCTTAATTTTTTTGGTGAGATGGTAAATGGGATTGCTTTTTTAGTCTCCCTTTCTGTAAGTTCACTATTGTTGTAAAGAAATTCCATGGATTTCTTCGCATTAACTTTGTATCCTGCTACATTGCTGAATTCATTTATTAAGTCTAATAATTTCTTGATGGAGTCTTTAGGGTTCTCTATGTACAGTATCATGTCATCTGCAAATAAGGACAGTTTCATTTCTTCTTTTCCAATTTGGATGCCTTTTATTTCTTCTTCTTGTCTGATCGCAACGTCTAGTACTTCCAGTACTATGTTGAACAGGAGTGGTGAGAGGGGGCATCCCTGTGTTGTTCCTGTTTTTAGGAGGAATGGTTTT
The DNA here is from genome assembly GCF_014108235.1 of Myotis myotis. NCBI lineage: Eukaryota > Metazoa > Chordata > Mammalia > Chiroptera > Vespertilionidae > Myotis > Myotis myotis. The sequence continues at coordinate 102,967,253 of NW_023416335.1, forward strand.
AGTTTTTGCCCATTGATTATGATGTTGGCTGTGGGTTTGTCATATATGGCTTTTATTATGTTGTGGTATGATCCCTCTATTCCTATCTTGCTGAGAGTTTTTATCAAGATATGGTGTTGGATTTTGTCAAATGTTTTTTCTGCATCAATTGATATGACTATGAGGTTTTTTTCTCTCAATTTGTTTATGTGATGTATTACATTTATTGATTTACAGACATTGTACCATCCTTGCATCACTGGGATAAATCCTACTTGGTCATGGTGTATGATCTTTTTGATGTACTGCTGGATCCGATTTGCTAGGATTTTGTTGAGTATTTTGGCATCTATGTTCATGAGGGATATTGGCCTGTAATTCTCTCTCAATGTGTTGTCTTTATCTGGTTTTGGTATCAAGGTGATGCTGGTTTCATAGAATGAGCGGGGAAGTGTTCCTTCCTCTTGAATTTTTTGGAATAGTCTGAGGAGGATAGGTTTTAGTTCTTCCTTGTATGTTTGGTAAAATTCCCCTGTGAAGCCATCTGGCCCATGCTTTTGTTTGCTGGAAGCTTTTTGATTACTGCTTCAATTTCCTCCATAGTTATTGGCCTATTGAGAATTTTAGATTCTTCCTGATTAAATTTTGGAACGTTGTATTTTTCTAGGAATATGTCCATTTCCTCCAGGTTGTCTAGTTTGTTGGAATAGAGTTGTTTATAGTATTTTGAAACAATCATTTGTATTTCTGTGGGGTCTGTTGTCATTTCTCCTCTTTCATTTCTGATTTTGTTTATTTGGGTCCTCTTTCTTTGTTTCTTGGTGAGCCTGGCTAGAGGTTCATCAATCTTGTTTATCCTTTCAAAGAACCAGCTCTTGGTTTTGTTGATCTTTTGTGTTGTTTTTTTGTCTCTATGTCATTTATCTCCGCTCTGATCTTTATTATTTCCTTTCTTCTGCTTACACTGCCCTTTTCTTGTTGCTCTCTTTCTAACTCTTTGAGATGTAGGGTTAGGTAATTTATTCTCATTGTTTCTTGTTTCTTGCAGTAGGCTTGTAGAGCTATGAACTTCCCTCTCAAGACTGCTTTTGCTATGTCCCATAGGTTTTGGAATGTTGTGTTTTCATTGTAGTTTGTTGCCATGCTGTTTTTTATTTCTTTGATCTCCCTGGTAACCTAGTCATTGTTTAATATCGTGCTATTTAGTCTCCATGTGTTTGATTTTTTTGGATTGTTTTTATTGTAATTGATTTCCAGTTTTATGCCACTGTGATCTGAGAAGATGCTTGATAGGATTTCAATCTTCTTGAATTTGAAGAAACTTTGCCTGTGACCCAATATATGGTCTATCTTTGAAAATGACCTATGTGCACTTGAGAAGAATGTATATTCTGTGGCTTTGGGGTGAAATGTTCTGAAGATGATAATTAATTCCATCTGATCTAGTGAGTCATTTAGGATTGATGTTTCTTTGCTGATTTTTTGTTTAGAGTATTTGTCCAATGGTGATAATAGGGTGTTAAAGTCCCCTACTATGATTGTATTGCTGTCAATATCTCCCTTGATCTCCTCCAGAAGATTTCTTACGTATTTGGGTGTTCCTATATTGGGTGCGTATATGTTTACTAGAGTTATTTCTTCTTGTTGGATTGCTCCATTTAGTATTATGAAGTGGCCTTCCTTATGTCTTTTTATGTCCTTCACTTTGAGATCTAATTTTTCAGATATAAGTATTGCTACCCCAGCTTTTTCTCCACTTCCATTCGCCTGAAAAACCTTTTTCCATCCCTTCACCATCAGTCTGTGTGCATCTTTTTTTCTGAGGTGTGTTTCCTGTAGACAGCAGATATATGGGTCATGTTTTCTTATCCACTCAGTTACCCTATGTCTTTTGATTGGGGCATTTAATCTATTTACATTTAAAGTTATTATTGATAGATATTTGTTAGTTGCCATTTTTATTCTTTACCCCTGTGTTCCTTCTTTGTTTCCTAATTTTTCTTTTTACAGCAGACCCTTTAGCATTTCTTGCATTGCTGGTTTGGTGGTAATAAACTCCTGTAGACCTTTCTTTGTCTGTGAAACTCCTCATTTCACCATCAATTTTGATTGATAGCCTTGCTGGGTACAGTATTCTTGGATTCAGACCCTTCCTTTGCATGACTTTGTCTATTTCATTCCATTCCCTTCTGGCCTGTTGTGTTTCTGTTGAGAAATCAGTCGCTAGTCTGATGGGGGATCCTTTGTAGGTAACTTTCTGTCTCTCTCTGGCTGATTTTAAGAGACTTGCTTTGTCTTTGGTGTTTGCAAATGTAATTATAATGTGCCTTGGCATCAGTCTTTTGGGGTTAATTTTGTTTGGGACTCTGTGAGCTTCTTGGATTTGTGTGAGTTTTTTCTTCCCTATATCAGGGATGTTTTCTGTCATTATTTTTTGAAACAGGTTTTCTCTTCCGTGCTCATTTTCCTCTCCTTCTGGCACCCCTATTATTCGTATGTTGTTTTGTTTCGTGTTGTCCTAGAGTTCTCTTAGGCTCTCCTCCTGCTTTTTAATTATTTTTTCTAGAAGCTGCTCTGCTTGGGTATTTTTTCCTACCATGTCTTCTAGCTCACTGATGTGGTCCTCTGCTTCTTCTAGTTTACTGTTGATGCTTTCTATTGAGTCCTTTATAGCAGTGATGTCACTTTTCATTTCTTCCTGGATTTTCTTCATTTCCTCTTGGTTCTTACACATACTGTTGAATTTGTCTTCAATTCTTTTCATCCACCTTATGGCCATTTCTCTGAATTCTTTCTCTGATAGGTTGCTTACCTCCATTGCCTCCATTTCGTTTACTTCCTTTTCTGGTGATGCCTTTTTTTTCTTTTATATGCGGGCTGGTTCTTTGTCTCACTATGATCTCTCTTCTCCAGGCGTTTGGTTATGTAGTTCTCTTTCTGCTTTCCCTGAGGAGAAGCAGGGTTCCTCTAAGTCCACGAAGTCGCGCTGCTTGAGATCCATTGTTTCCGGGTTAGTAGCCAATCCCTGGATGCATTGGATGCCAGGGCTTTGGATGTATACGCTTCCAATAACAGCCACTCAAGATGGCGAGGTCTTTGCAGCTGAGCCGGCGCTCAGGAAGAGATTTCAGCTTCAGTCTCCAACCGTCCCCTTTCCTTGGGAGTCCTCTTTCTTTCCTGGCTGCAAACTCTCTCCCAGTTGAATATCTTCTGCTTATTCGGGCTGTATGTTACCCGTTTCAGCTGCTCACCCTTATCTGCTCCGGGACAAGGCAAGGGACAGGTCTGTCTATACCTCTGCCATTTTCTCTCGATTTTGTGATTTCGGTCTCTCAATTTGTTTATGTGATCTATCATGTTTATTGATTTGCAGATATTGTACCAGCCATGCATCCCTGGAATAAATCCCACTTGGTCATGGTGTATGATGTTTCTAATGTAATGCTGGGTACAATTTGTTACAATTTTGATGAGGATTTTAGCACCTATGTTCATCAAGGGTATTGGCCTGTAGTTCTCTTTTTTCATGGTGTCTTTATCTGGTCTTGGAAATAGGGTAATGCTGGCATCATAGAAAGGGCTTGGAAGTGTGCCTTCTTCTTTAATTTTTTGCAATAGTCTGAGGAGAATAGGTTTTAGTTCGTCTTTGAATGCTTAGTAGAACTTCCCTGTAAAGTGGTCTGGACCAGGGATATTGTTTTACTGGAAGATTTTTGATCACTGCTTCAATTTCTTCAGTAGTTATCAGGCTATTCAGATTTTTTTCTTCTTCCTGATTGAGTTTTGGGAGCTTGTATTTTAATAAGAATATGTCCATTTCATCTAAGTTGTCCATTTTGTTGGAATAGAGCTGTTCATAGTATTTTTTCATAATCATTTTTATTTCTGTAGGATCGATTGTTACTTTACCTCTTTCATTTCTGATTTTGTTTATTTGGGTCCTCTGTCTTTGCTTCTTGGTGAGCCTGGCTAGAAGTTTATCAATCTTGTTAACCTTTTCAAAGAACCAGGCCTTGGTTTTGTTGATATTTTATATTGTTTTTTGGTCTTTATGTCATTTATTTCTGCTATGATTTTTATTATTTCCTTCCTTCTGATTGTGCTGGGCTTTTCTTGTTGCTCTCTCTCTAACTCTGAGTTGTAGGGTTAGATAATTTATTACCATTTTTTTCTTTTTTCTTTCTTTATTTTTTTTGAGGTAGGACTGTAGAGCTAGGAACTTCCCTCTTAAGACTGCTTTCACTGTGTCAAATAGATTTTGGAGTGTGGTGCTTTCATTGTCATTTGTTCCCAGGATATTTTTTATTTCTTCTTTGATGTCTTTGGTAACGCAATCATTGTTTACTAGCATGCTATTTAGCCTCCAGCTGTTTGATTTTTTTTCTCATTGTTTTTATTGTAGTTGATTTCTACTTTTAAGCCATTGTGACCTGAGAAGATGCTTGGTATAATTTCTATCTTACTGAATTTGAATAGACTTTTCCTGTGTCCCAAAATGTGGTCTATCTATGAAAATGATCTGTGTATACTTGAGAAGAATGTATATTCTGTGGCTTTTGGGTGAAATGTTCTGAAGATGTCAATTAATTCCATCTGATCTAGTGTATCATTTACAATTGATGTTTCTTTGCTGATTTATCCAGTGGTATTAGCGGGGTATTAAAGTCCACTACTATGACTGTATTGCTGTCAATCTCTCCTTTGATATCTTCCAGATTTTTTTTATGTATTTGGGTGCTCCTGTGTTGGGTGCATATATGATTACCAGAGTTATATCTTTTTTTTAAAAAAAAATAAATCTTTATTGTTCAGATTATTACAGTTTTTCCTCTTTTTTCCCCCTATAGTTCCCCTCCACCCATTGCTTCTGCCCTTACTGCCCCCCCACCACTGTCCTCATCCATAGGTGTACGATTTTTGTCCAGTCTCTTCCCACACCTCACACACCTCTTCCCCCCGAGAATTGTCAGTCCCCTCCCTTTCTATGGCGCTGATTCTATTATATTCACCAGTTTACTCTGTTCATCAGATTTTTTATTCACTTGATTTTTAGATTCACTTGTTGATGGATATGTATTGGTTGTTCATAATTTTTATCTTTATCTTTTTCTTCTTCTTCCTCTTCTTAAAGAATACCTTTCAGCATTGCATATAATACTGGTTTGGTGGTGATGAACTCTTTTAGCTTTTTCTTATCTGTGAAGCTCTTTATTTGACCTTCAATTCTGAATGATAGCTTTGCTGCTAAAGTAATCTTGGTAGTAGATTCTCGCTATTCATCACTTTGAATATTTCTTGCCACTCTCTTCTGGCCTGCATAGTTTCTGTTGAGAAATCAGCTGACAGTCGTATGGGTACTCCCTTGTAAGTAACTGACTGCTTTTCTCTTGCTGCTTTTAAGATTCTCTCTTTGTCTTTTCTTCTTGGCATTTTAATTATGATGTGTCTTGGTATGGTCCTCTTTGGATTCCTTTTGTTTGGGGTTCTCTGCGCTTCCTGGACTTGTAAGTCTATTTCTTTCACCAGGTAGGGGAAGTTTTCTATTATTATTTTTTGAAATAGGTTTTCAACATTTTGCTTTCTCTCTTCTTCTGGCACCCCTATAATTCAGATGTTGGTACACTTGAAGTTGTCCCAGAGTCTCCTTACACTATCTTCATATTTTTGGAGTCTTTTTTCTTTTCCAGTTGGGTTGTTTTTGCTTCTTCGTATTTCAAATCTTTGACTTGATTCTTGTGCTCCTCTGGTCTGCTGTTGGAACTCTGTATATTATTCTTTATTTCAGTCAGTGTATGCTTAATTTCTAGTTGGTCCTTTTTCATATCCTCGAGGGTCTCACTAGATTTATTGAGGGTCTCACTAAATTTATGGGCAGTTTCTAGAAAATTCTTGAAAAACCTTATAACTGTGATTTTGAACTCTATATCCAGTCGTTTGCTTTCCTCCATTTCTGTCATTTGTGACCTGTTTCTTTGTCTCCACATTTTGGCTGCTTCCCTGTGTTGATAGAGTGGCTTTGTGTGCTAGGTGTCCTATAGGGCCCAGTGGCTCAGCCTCCCCAATTACCTGAGGTGGACACTCTTGGTGCACCCCTTTGTGAGCTTTGTTCATAGTCTTGTTGTAGTTAAGCCTTGATTGTTGTTGGTATCACTGGGAGGAATTGACCTCCAGGCCAATTGGCTGTGAGAATCAGCTGTGTCTACTTGGGAGAACTTCTGTGCTGGAGACACCCTTATGGGGCAAGACTTGCTTCAGTGGGGCTTTGGTGCTCACTGATTCTGCCCCTTGAGTGTGTCTCTATGGATCTGAGGAGTTGTAATCTGGATGGTCCCACTCTGACCACTGGGTACACTGGCTCTTGGATCTCTAATGAGGTGCTAATTTAGCCTCTGACTGAGGCTCCCCAGCAGGAGCTATGGAGAGATCTGCAGATTCCTCTTCCTTGTTTGGGGTTTGGAGGTGCCCAGATGAGTCCCAGCTGTGAAGCAATGCAAACTGCTGTGGGGCCTTGGGCCTTCTTTTGGATGTTCTGGGTCTCTCTGACCCAGCTGCAGTTTGTTAGGTAATTTTAGATTGCAAAGGGCCAGGCCATTCATATGCAAAAGCCTCTGCACACAGCTTGGGTTGGGCCAGGTCTCAGGGAATCAACAGGGTGGAGCAAACAGTTATGGCTGATCCTCAGTCATGCCCTAAGAGGCCCCGTGCCTCAGTGTCCCACGGTAATCGCTGCAAGCACCTCTGAGAGAAAGCCGCCCTCGAGTTCTGCCCAATGTCAGACAGTCCAGTTTCTCCTGTATGAGTCTGGGTCCCAAGAGACTCGCCCAGAACTGGAGTTCAGAGCAGTCGGGAGCTTGTGTCTCCCTCCCGATTGAAAAAGACAACCACGTCCTCAGTTGCCAGCCCTTTCCCGTGCGCCTCCGTACCTCTGCACTTTACTTCTGCACCTCCTCTGAGTCTCAGTGTGCTTTTCTCTTTCCTTCTAGTTGTATAATTTCCACTCAGCCAGCCTTCCTGTGGTTCTGGATGATGTCCGTTTTGTCTTTTAGTTGTAGTTTTGAGGTGGTTGTGCGAGGCAGCAATTTCCAATGTTTGCCTATGCTGCTCTCTTGGTTTCTCCAGAGTTATATCTTCTTGTTGAATTGTTACTTTTGGTATTATGAAGTGGCCTTTCTTATATCTTGTTATGGCCTTCACTTTGAGGACTAATTTGTCAGATATAAGTGTTGCTACCCCAGCTTTTTTTCGTTTGCATTAACCTGAAAAAAACTTTTTCCATCCCTTCACTATCAGTCTGTGAGTCCTTTGTTCTGAGGTTTGTCTCTTGTTGACAGCAGATATATGGGTCATGTTTTCTTATCCATTCAGGTACCATATGTCTTTTGATAGGGGTATTTAATCCATTTACAATTAAAGTTATTATTGATAAGTTCTTGTTTGTCACCATATTTAGTCTTTATGTCTGTGTTCCTTCTCCTCCTCCATTTGTTTTTCTTTACAGCAATCTGTTTAGCATTTATTTCATTGTTGGTTTGGTAGTAATAAACTACCTTTGTCTTTTTTTTTTTTTTCTGTCTGTGAAGCTCCTGATTTCTCCTTCAATTTTGAATTATGGCTTTGCTGGGTATAGAATTCTTGGAGTCAAATCCCTGTTTTGCATAACTTTATATATTTCATTCCATTCCCTTCTGTCCTGATGTGCTTCTGTTGAGAAATCAGTAGACAGTCTGGTGGGAGATTTCTTGTACGTAACTTTCTGCCTCTCTCTGGCAGTCTTTAAGATTCTTACTTTGTCATTGGTGTTTGTCAATTTAATTATAATGTGTTTTGATGTTGGTCTTTTGGGTACTTCTTGTTTGGTACTGTGAGCTTCTTGGATTTGTGTGTTTTTTTCCCCCCAAATATAAGGGAAGTTTTCTGTTGTTGTTATTATTATTATTATTATTATTATTATTAATTATTGTTACAGAGAGAAAGGGAGAGGAATAGAGAGTTAGAAACATCGATGAGAGAGGAACATCGATCAGCTGCCTCCTGCACACCCCCTACTGGGGATGTGCCCGCAACCAAGGTACATGCCCTTGACTGGAATCGAACCTGGGACCCTTGAGTCTGCAGGCTGATGGTCTATCCACTGAGACAAACCAGTTAGGGCTGTTATTATTTTTTGAAACAGGTTTTCTCTTCCTTGCTCAGTTTCCTCTCCTTCTGGCACCATTATCATGCAGATGGTTTTTTCATTTCATGTTGTCCCAAAGCTCTCTTAGACTCTCCTCTTGCTTTTTATGTTTTCTTTCCAGTTGCTGCTCATCTTGGGTATTTTTTTCTACCTTTTCTTCTAGCTCACTGATGCAGTCCTCAGTTTCTTTTTAGTCTACTGTTGATGCTTTTTATTGTGTTCTTTATTGCAGCTATTTCATTTTTCATTTCTTGGTTCTTCTTCATTTCCTCTTGGTTCTTACATGTGTTTTTTAATTTGTCTTCCATCTGTTTCAGCGTCCTTTTGACCATTGCTCTGAATTCTTTCTCTGACAAATTGCTTGCCTCCATTTTGTTTGCTTCCTTTTCTGGTGATTCCTCCTTTCCTTTTGTATGGGGGTTGTTTCTTTGACTTCCCATTTTAAATCCTCTCAGGGTGTGTGGTTATGTGGCTTACTCCACTACATTGACTTAAAAGGCACAAAATGCAACTAAACAAGACACAACACAGAGGGCACCAAATACGAATGTATTCACAACACTGATAACCCCAAGTAAAGGTGACCACCAGAGAAAAAAGAATTAGGGGAGAGAAAAGAGTGCAAAAATTATATTGAGAAAAGAAAAAAAGGTAAGAGAGAAAAGAAAAAGAAGAAAGAAGGGGAAAATATATGTATATGGAGAGAAAACTCCAAAAAACAAACAACTAATCCAAAAAACGCAAACAAACACCCAGAAAAGAAGGAGGGAAGCTGAACCTGAAGAGGCAGAGCTTATTTCCAGAAGATAAGGTAAATGAATTGAATGAATGGGAAAATGGCCACAATTCAGGATAGAGGAGGTAGAAAGAGAATGAGTATATAAGAAGAAAAGTAAAAAACAAAACTAATAAAAAATAGAAAATAATAATTGAAAGTAATAATAATTGAAAGTGTATATATTAATATATGTATACTAGAGGCCTGGTACATGAAATTCATGTGGGGGGTTCCTCAGCCTGGCCTGCACCTCGGGGGATGTCTGACTGACTCTAGCAATCTAGGACCACTGGCTCCTAACCGCTGGCCTGCCTGCCTGATCACTGCTAACCTCTGTGCCTGCCTGATCACCCCTAACCACCTCTGACTGCCTAATCACCCCTCACCACCTCTGTTTGCCTGCTGGATCACCCCTAACTGCTCCCCTGCTGGCCTGATAGCCCCTAACAGCCTCTGCCTCACCGCTCACCCAGGATTCCCTCCTTTGGCTGGTCGCAGGCACCTGGGCTTCCCTCCCTCTAGCTGGCCACAGGCACCCGGGCTTCCCTTCCTCTGGCCAGTTGCAGGCACCCAGGATCCCCATCCCTCTGGCCAGCCGCAGGCATCCTGGACGGCTTCACCTGAACTGGCTGCAGCTGCAGGGGAATGTGGGTGTGCGGCTTCAGCTGGGCCACAGCTGCAGGCACCCAGGACCACGGGGCAGGCATATTGTCCCTCTCCCAGACCTCTGCCTGGCTGGTCTCCCTCCTCTCTCGTGAGCTCATTTGTGCCTGTCTGGTCCCCATTCCTCTCTCAGAAGCTCATTTGTGCCTGTCTGGTCCCCATTCCTCTCTCACGAGCTCATTTGTGCCTGGATGGTCCCCACTCCTATCTCCCCAGTGTTGAGTGTCTGAGCCGTTACAGCATGATGGCATAAGGGCATGATGAACATTTGAATATTAGCTCTTTATTATGTGGGATATATATAGATATAGATATATATATATATATATATATATATATATATATATATATATATATACACACACACACACACACTAGGGGCCTGGTGCATGAAATTCATGCACGGGGGGGGGGGTGGGGAGGAGTGTCCCTCAGCCCAGCCTGCCCCCTCTCACATACTGGGAGCCCTCAGGGGATGTCCTATTGACGACTTAGGCCCGATCCTTGCTCCCTTTGTGGGAGGTGACCAGGCTGATCAGGGGAAGGCACCAGGCCCATCACCCTGCTGCTGCAGCCACTGCCAGTCACTGCAGCCACCAAGGTGTTTTCATCAACACGGACTCCAGTCCCTTCACCATGAAAAAATGACAACTTTCTTTGGGTATTTTCAAGATGTGTCTTTCATAGGATATGACATTTCTTTCTTTATTATTGTTTTTATCCTCACCTAAGGATATGTTTCCATTGATTTTTAGAGAATGTGGAAGAGAAAGGGAAAGACAGAGAGAAACATCAAAATGAGAGGAACACTTTGATTGGTTGCTGCCTGCATGAGCCCTGACCTGGGCCCCGGCCAGGGAGGAGCCTGCAACCTAGGTACATGCCCTTGGTCAGAACTGAACCCAGACCCTGCCATCAGCAGGCCAAGGCATTATCCACTGAGCCAAAGTGGCTAGGGCAGGATATGACATTTCTTAGCCCTCCAGCAGCGGACCTTCATTTTTTTCACCAGGAGTGTGGTGAAAAACCCTAGATCACCGTTTTGGATTCTTATTACCCAAGTTACTAAGAATATTACCAGTGGCATACAGGGAGCTTAACCAATGAGCGGTCAGAAAAGGTGCTTCCTCTATAGTTCATACCAATTGCGGCATGGCACCCCACCCACCCCGCCCCAGGCTTGATGCCTCTGGCCCAGGCGTCAGGCCTGGGCAGGGGACCCCCAGACCCCTCCGATTGCCAGCTCTGCCCCTGGCCCAGGCCTGATGCCTCTGGCCCAGGATTCTCCCCCCAATCACTGGCTCCACCCTCACCCATGCCTGATGCCTCAGCCAGAGGTGTCGACCCCCATCACCCTCCGATCGCCGGATCGGCCCCTTTCCCAGGACTGAGGCCTCCGCCAGAGGTGTCAGGCTTGGACAGGGGACCCCCCTCTCCCCCCAATCACTGGCTCTGACCCCCGTCCAAGCCTGATGCCTCTGGCCCAGGCGTCAGGCCTGGGCAGGGGACCCCCATCTCCCTCTGATCGCCTGCTCCACCCCCAGCCCAGGCCTGATGCCTCTGGCCCAGGCGTCAGGCCTGGGCAGGGGACCCCCAGCACCCTCCGATTGCTGGCTCCACCCCCTTCCCAGGCCTGACTCCTTGGCCAGAGGAGTCAACCCTCATCATCCTCCAATCTCTGGATCAACCCCTTGCCCAGACCTGAGGCCTCCGACAGAGGTGTCAGGCCTGGGCAGGGGACCCCCAGCTCCCACCATCCCCGGCTCTGCCCCTGCTACCGACGATCTCTAGCACCACCCCTGCCCAGACCTAAGCCCTCTGGTGGAGGCATTAGTCCTGGGCAGGAGACCCCCAGCTCCCCGTGATCTCCCGCTCTGCCCCTGCCTAGACCTAATGCCTCTGACTGAGGTGTTAGGCCTGGGCAGGGGACCCCCAACTGCCCAGGATCGCTGACTCCGCCCCTGCTCCCTGGGATGGCTGGTTCTGCCCCTGCCCAGGCCTAATGCCTCTGGCCTAACCCCCAGCTCCCTACTGTAGTAGAGCTCGGGAAGTATGTCTCAGCGCTGCGGCTGATGCAATGGTGTGAGCACACTCCACCATGACATGCTTCCTCGGCACACCAGGAAGTAGCAATGCCCGCCTGAACTAACTCCCAGAGCCACGTGCATAGTACCCCAGCCTTTCAGCCATTGGTCACCTATAGCAATGTGTCTCCCTCTGATTGGTCACCTATAGCAATGTGTCTCCCTCTGATTGGTCCCTTCATGCTATATATACCCCTGTAGTTCCACAATAAAACAGATCTGCGTCAATGAACCTGGTCCCCAGAGTCGTGCATGCAGATGCCCTAGCGCGTTGGGGCTCCGTCGTCCTCACCCCCGAGGGACCCCCTGCTTCACCCTATGATTGCTGACTCCACCCCTGCTTAGACCTAACGCCTCTGGCCAAGCCGTTAGGTCTGTGCAGGGACCCCCAGCTCCCCGTGATTGCAGGCTCCACCCCTGCCCAGGCCTAACGTCTTTGGCCAAGGCTTTAGGCCTGGCAAGGGACCCCTAGCTCCCCGGACTGCCGGCTCTGCCCCGCCCAGCTCCCATTGCCGGCTCCACCCCTGCTTCCCGCTATCACTGGCAGGGGTGGCAAAGGCGCCCGGTTCTCCGATCATGGCTGGGGGACGCCTGGGCCAGAGGCATCAGGCCTGGGTGGGGGGTGGAGCAGGTGATCACCCTGAGGGCCACCTTTGCCCTGCCCCCCGGCTCTTAGCTCCCCCTGGGTTTCCGATCACCGTCAGTGGCAGGGGGCTTCTTCTGTCCTTTCCCTTTCGCCTCCCAGCATTGTGCTTACATATGCAAATTAACCGCCATCTTTGTTGGCAGTTAACTGCCATCTTAGTTGGCAGTTAATTTGCGTATCACCCTGATTAGCCAATGGGAAGGGTAGCGAAGTTACAGTTAATTACAATGTTTCTCTATTATTAGATAGGATATATGAAAATTTATATATATATATATATATATATATATATATATATATATATATATATATATAAATTTATATATCCCTTTCTTTAATCTATCTATCTATCTATGTATTTGTATTTTTTTTTTTAAGAAGAATAGAAAGCAGATAGACCTGAGTTGGTGATTGAAACTAATTAATCTATTAGTAGAAGAGAACTAGTGAGGAGAGGAAAAACAGAAACATAAAGTAAAACAAAAAGAAAATGAGGGAGAGAGACAAAATGGCACCTGAATAGGCATATGTGTTCCAAGTCTTGTCCTGGAGCAGAAAGAAGGAGCAACTAAATTGAATAACATATACCCTGAATTGGCAAAGTAGATACAGCTGGTGAGACAATTGCAGCCTGGAAAGGCAGAAGATGCCTGGCGAATGGTAAAATCAGGGTTCTGGGCTGCAGAGTGGTGCAAGACCTCCAAGCCAAGAGTGTTCGAAGGAAGCTGCACAGCACAAAGGCCACATCCCTTGGGACAGGTGTAACATCTCACTGCAGAGAGGAAGTCCATAGGGCTGCTGGTGGCAGGGGATTCTAGATCTAAACACACTGCCATGAGAGGCTGAGCCCTGAGGGGGAAGCCTGAACAATTGCCCAAGCCCTGCCAGGGGAAGAGGGGCTCGCAGTGGTGTAGCTCTTTCCCCTCTTTTTGTTCTTTACTTTTATTCGCTAAACCCAGTTTATAGAACCTTTGAAATACACTCACCCTTGGCTGAGATGCAGGTAGATGTGCAGACTTGTGGAGCCTGGGGAGAGGCTGGGGAGAGGAGAGGGTCTGGGAGAGGTGGCCAGGGTCTGGCACTGAGAAATACCTGACACCCCAGACATAAGCAGCCATTTTTTCCTGAATAGATAGCCTCTCCCTGCAGTCTCCAGGCAACCAATACAGCCACACCCAGACTACACCCTGAGTGGTACAAAGGATACAAAAAAAAATCTGAATAGTCCCTGAGAGCCCCCAGGGACTGGGCTGAAGAGAAGCCATTCAGTCACAGCAACTTCCCCAACTATAGCCCTGTCACAAACAGCTACTTGAGAGATTAAAATTGACAGCGGGCTGACAAGTTAAATGGGAAAAATGGTCCCACCAGCTGGCAGTGAAGGCTGTGGAGATAGATACAAAGAGAGAAGAGGTGGACTGCTCGGAACAACAACAATCTAACAGGAAACTGAGAAGTGGCAAACAGTAGAGAATAGTGGGATGTTAAACCAGCCCCTATGGAGCATTAAAACGAAGTGGAAACAAATGACACTACACTTTTTCATCTTTGTATTTATTTAATTATTATTTTATTATCTCTTTTTGTCTTTTTTATTTATTTTCTTTTTTGTTTGTTTCTGTACTTTTATTTCTTTTCGCATTATTTTTTAGCATTCTATTTTTATTATTTTTTATTTTATCCTATTTTTAATTAATTTTTTTATTTTTTATTTTTTCTTCTTTCTATATCTCTTTCTTCTTATCCACTCAAACTCTTTCTACTTCCCCTATATTGAACTGAAGTCCTCCCCATATACATCTAATCCCTTTACCACACTTTCTGTATATAAGATTCGCCTCTACAGATTCTTCCCCACCCTCTTTGCTGGGTTTTTGGTGTTTGCATTTTTTGGTTTATCTGTTTGTTCTGTGGTGTTTTCTCCCCATATATGTTTTTTACTTTTTCTCTCTTTTTCTTCTTTTCCTTTTCTCTCTTACCATTTTTTCTCACTTCGATATCATTTGTGCTCTCTTTTCTCTCCCCTAATTCTCTTTTCTTTGGTGGACACTTATATTGGGGTTATTGGTGTAGTGAGTACATTTGTGTTTTGTACCCTTTGTGTTGTGTCTTGTCGAGTTGCATTTTGTCCTGATTGGTCAATGTGGTAGAGAGCAACCCACATAACCAGACATCCAGAGAGGAGACTCCATCCACGAATGGGTCAATAACACTCCAGACTCAACTACAGAGGCAGGGAGATGGTGACAGTAAGGGAAAGAGCAGGAGTGAGTGAGGGAGTGAAAGGGGAGTGTGTGGGCATGTGGTGTGTGTGTGTGTGTGTGTGTGTGTGTGTGAATGAGGGACAGATAGATCCCGCAGGTCCTTGGGGACAGGCAGACATGGCTCGCCTATCCAGGCAGCCTATGCTACCATTTCAAACAGTCTTGGGGTGGCCGGCTGTACTGCAAAGGCTGTGACTTCTTGAAGGGGAGAACTGCTGTGACTGGGAGCCCAGCCTCACCTCCACCCAGGGTTCACTCAGACACCACCTGGGGTGCAGCCACTCAGCCAGGGACCTGCTGCCTCAGCTGTGACCCAACGGACACCAAGACACCAGCCACCCCAGGCACGGGCTCCTAAGAGTTCCCAAGGCTTTAGTCCATGGCACCGCAACCATGCGAGCAGTAGCCCAACCCCATCTGAGGAGCAAAAGCCTCATGAGCAGAACATCCCCATCTGAGGAGCAGCAGCCACATGAACATTTTGACCCCATCCAAGAAGCAACAGCCCCGAGAGCAGTGCACCAGTAGCCCGTCCCTGTCTGAGGAGCAGCAGCCTCGTGAGCAGCCTGATCTTGTCCAAAGTGCAGCAGCCATGCACAGTATGCCCCGGTCCGAGGAGCAGCAGCCGTGCATGCAGCCTGCCCCCATCAGCCAGAGGAACCACCACTGCTGCGAGCAACTGAGCAAGCAGTGCCCACCAGGGGAGCTGCTGCAAACTGAGGAGCAACCACTGCCACAACCACTGGAGTAGCAGCTGTTGCCTGAACAGCCACTGCAGCCTAAGGTGCAGCCCCCACACGACTCCACACCTAGATCCTTTGGTGAGAACAAAAATGGGGAAACAAAAAACCCTCAAAGGAAAGAAAAGAAAGGATCACCAGAAAAGGAACTAAGTGAAATGGAGGCATGAAATATGTGAGAAAAAGAATTCAGAATAAAGGTCACAGTTAATAAACTGGATGGATGAGAAAATTAACAACTTAGGTAAGAATCAAGAAGAAATAAAGAGTGATATAGCTGCAATAAAAAAAAAAACTATGGAAAGTTTCAACAGTAGACTAGGAGCAGCAGAGGAATTAATTAGCAAATTAGAATATAGAGAAGCTAAACACAAACAAAGTGAACTGCAATTGGAGAAAAAAAAATAAAACACAGGAGGAGAGCATAAGGGAGCTTTGGGGCAACATTAAACGAAGCAACATATGAATAATAGGGTTGCCAAACGACAGGAAGAGGAACAAGGGTAAGAAAACCTATTTAAAAAAATGTCAGAAAACTTCCCTGATGTGGGGAAGAAAAAAGTCACCCAAACCCAGAGCATCCCCCAAAAAGATGAATACAAAAAGATCAACACCAACACATGGTGTAAATATGATGGCAAACATTCAGGACAAAGACAGAATTTTAAAGGCTGTAGGAGAGAGATAAAAAGTTATGTAAAAGGGATCTCCCATTATATTATCAAATGATTTCTCAACAGAAACACATCAGGCCAGAAAGGAATGGAAGGAAGTTTACAAAGTGATGCAAAGCAAGGGACTGAATCCAAAAATACTCTATCCAGCAAGGTTAGAGGTTATCATTCAAAATTGAAGGAGAAATAAAGAGCTTCATTGACAAAAAAAAATGGCTAAGGGAGTTCATCACCACCAAGCCAGCAATGCAAGAACTGCTAAATGGACTGGTGTAAAAAGAAGAAAGAAAAAAAGGAATAAGGAACACAGGCACAAAAAATAAAATAGATTATAAACAAGTACCTATCAATAATAACTTTAAACGAAAAGGAAAAAGTGCTCCAATCAAAAGATATTGAGTGGCTGAATGGATAAAAACCATGACCCATATATATGTTGTCTACAAGAGACCCAACTCAGAACAAGGGACTAACACAGACTGAAAGAGAAGGGATGAAAAAATATCTTCCAAGCAAAAGGAAATGAAAAAAAAAGCCGGGGTAGCAATACTTATATCTGACAAAATAGAACTCAAAGTGAAGGCCATAAAAGAGATAAGGAAGGTCACTGGATAATACTAAAGGAATCAATACAACAAAAGGATATAACCCTGGTAAATATATATGCACCAAACGCAGGAGCACCCAATACATAAAAAAACTTCTGGAAGATATAAAGGGAGATATCGACAACAATACAATCATATAGGGGACTTTAATACCCCACTGACATCACTGGATAAATCCTCTAGACAAAAATCAGCAAAGAAACAGCAATCCTAAATGACTCACAAGAGCAGATGTACTTAATTGACATCTTCAGAACATTTCACCCAAAAACCAGGCAATATACATTCTTCTCAAGTGCACATGGGACATTTTCAAAGATAGATCATATATTAGGGCACAAGCAAAGTCTTTCCAAATTCAAGAAGATTGAAATCATACCAAGCATCTTCTCAGACCACAATGACATAATATTAGAAATCAAGTACAATAAAAACAATGAAAAAAATCTGAAGAGCATGCTATTAAACAATGTTTGGGTTACCAAAGATATCAAAGAAGAAATTAGAAACATCCTGAAAAGAAATGATAATCAAAACACAACAATCCAAAATATATGGGACGCAGTGAAAGCAGTTTTTAGAGGGAAGTTTATTGCTCTTCAGGTCTACCTCTAAAAACAAGAAAAAAATGGTAATAAATCATCTAACTCTACAACTTAAAGAATTAGAAAGAGAGCAACAAGAAAAGCCATGAGTGAACAGAAGGAAGTAGATAATAAAGATCAGAGAAGAAATAAATGATATAGAGACCAAAAAAACGATACAAAAGATCAATGAAATCAATGAAATCAAGAGCTGGTTCTTTGAAAAGATAAACAAGATTGATGAACCTCTAGCCAGGCTCACCGGGAAGGAAAGAGAGAGGACCCAAATAAACAAAATCAGAAATAAAGAGGTGAAATAACAACAGACCCCACAAAAATACAAAGGATTGTTAAAAAATGCTATGAACAACTCTATTCCAACAAAAGAGACAACCTAGAGGAAATGGACATATTCTTAGAAAAATACAACCTCCCAAATCTGAATCAGGAAGACTCTAAAAATCTCAATAGGTTGATAAATATGTAGGAAATTGAAGTGGTCATCAAAAAGCTTCCAGCAAACAAAAGCCCCCAGGGCCAGATAGCTTCACAAGGGAGTTTCACTAAAAATTCAAAGAAGAACTAAAACCTATCCTCTTCAGACTATTCCAAAAAATGCAAGAGGAAGGAACACTTCCAAGCTCATTCCATGAAGCCAGAATTACACAAATACCAAAACCAGATAAAGACAATACAAAGAAAGAGAATTACAGGCCAATATCCCTCATGAACATAGATGCCAAAGTCCTCAACAAATTGGATCCAGCATTACATCAAAAAGATCACACCATGACAACGTGGGATTTAAATCATGGATGCAAGGATGGTACAATATCCGCAAATCAATAAATGTGATACATCACATAAACATATTGAGAGACAAAAATCAGTTAGTCATATCAATTGATGCAGAAAAAGCATTTGACAAAATCTAACACCCTTTCTTGATAAATAAAAATATGGGAATAGAGTGATGATACCTTAACAATAAAAGCCTTATAAAACAAAACTAGAGCCAACATAATACTCAATGGGCATAAACTAAAACCATTTCACCTATGAACAAGAACAAGACAGTGATGCCCACTTTCACCACTCCTATTTGATATACTACTGGAAGTGCTAGCCATAGCAATTAGACAAGAAGAAATAAAAAGTATCTATATTGGAATGGAAGACATAAAAATGTCAATTGTTGTGTTTCCTTCCCACGTCCCGTGTGGGTCAGGGTTCAGGAACTGGAAGCAGATCCGCACACAAATGAAAATGAAAAGACAAGAGATAATTTAGAAATATTGGGGGACCAGGTGGGCAAGTCCAACTCAAGAGGAAGGACTTCCACCCGTGCTCAGGCCTCACCAAGCTTTTATTGATTCTGGGATGCACCCATAGCATAGCCCTTAGGCAAGTGACCCCCTGCAACAGGCAGACTAGCCCATAAGCAAGGATTTACATAATAATAAATAGGAGAGTAGTTTCAGCTACCACTGTCTGGACAAACAGAGATGGCACCTAGCTCTGACCTTTGCTAGGGCTTCAAAGGCACCCAGCCTTTGGGGGGTTCTCTGTCTATGCTTATGAGATAGTGAAGGCAATAAACAGTTTCCCACATATCCTCCTTATTTTTTGCTTAAGAATCTTGTATCTGCAGACCAGAAATAAACATACAAGAACAAAAAATGTTTAAGTCCCAAAATCAATGTCCAACAGTTCTGAGTCCAAGTTTCAATGTCCAACAGTTCATGTGTACATGCCAGCAATGAAATGCTGGTTCTGGCTGGTGGACAAATGCAGGTCTGGTCCTCTCTGGTTTGGTCCTGGGCACCCTGCAGCAACACACAGCTGTTGACTGCTAGCATGGCAAGGCGTCTTCACCATCTCCACCTCTGAACTGCCTCTCCTGCCTTTGTGGCTGGAGCAATCTGGTCAGTTTCTCTCCGGTATCCCTTGTTGCAGGAATCCACATGGTCTTAGAGTTGTTTTCTGAAAATATACAAACGTATTCTTGACCAAAGGTTAATAAAGGAAATTTTACTTGGGGAATCCTTTTTATATTTGCCCAAATGATTTTCCTTTGGCTTATTTTGACACCACATATGTTTTTCATGGGTGTCTTGCTGTTAGCATTACAAATGAAGAAAAAAATTTTTTTTTCTAGATGTAATTTAGTTACAGGATATTTTTCCTTACATGGCATTCTTCCACTATCCCCCCTTTTTTGATTTAATTAGGAGGATTTTTGGAAAATTTATATTGCAGTCTAGATAATTTTAAATTTTAATTTTTTGCACAAAAATGACTGCTTTAGGTTCATAGCATGTTAAGCAATTTTACCACGAAATGAAAATTTTGGTTAATACTTTTTGAATAATAACTTATTTCAAATAAGCCAAATTTAATTAATTTGAAAACTTGACAACTATTTTACTGTCAAATTTAATATTCTAACAATAATCTTAATTTACACTGTAAATATTAATTTAAAGGATCACTTTCCGTCCTTGAGGAGGCCCAACCATTCTGTTGTTAGGCTAGATTTAAATTTAGAGTCTGTTAAACTAAGCCTTCGTTTTTCTGGGTACCATTTTCAGCTGGACCAAGTCTCTTCTGTTATTTGGTTCCTGATCATGGGAATCAAGAAGCAGCCATGGGGACAGGAGACCTTCCTCAAAAGGGGTGAGTGTTCAAGCCCCTGCACAATTGGGGGGTGAGGATCTGTGCCCCACCTCTGTTGAACCCCAAGTTCTCTCCTACTGGCCCCCCGGCTGTGCCTGTCTTAGGTTGCCCCACCCTGTGGGGGGGGGTCTTACCTGTCATTGACTACCAGCCATCTCTGGGCCAAGTAGGGTGATGAGAGGTTCAGTTATGTCTCCTTGTTAACCTATGTCCCTCTGGCCTCCATGCCCAGCAACTGCCTTTGGATCCCCTCGCCTACTGGCGGGGCCCAGGCATTGATCATAGGGAATCCAGATTTCTTCTCCCGAGAGGGCCCAGCTTATGCCATTGGGCAAGAGACAGATCCATGGTTCCAGCTTTTCATGATCCCAGCTTGAACGGAGAGCTCAGATCACAGCTGTAGACAATTGGAATCCTCTTGGAAAAAAAAAAAAAAAAAAAAAAAAAAAAAAAAAAAAGAGAGAGAGAGAGAGAGGTCAATACAGAATGCTTAAGTGCTTTCCCTGGAGGGAATAAATCCTTTCATGTCAAAGAATTAATTTGTAAGTTTGTTTGGGATAAATGCACAATATACTGTTGTAAAGCATCAAAAATTATTAGTGAAACTTGTAGAATAATACCATGTAAGAATATTCTTTGCTCTAGGTCATGACAACTTAATTTTAAACTGGCTGTCTCAAGGTTTGGAAAAAGGAACCTAGTTAGGGAAAAAAAGCAATTTACAGAAGCAGAGACAGCATGCTATCCAAATTACAGTTTTGGGTAAACACATTATCTAGAGTCCTTGGGTAACCTAGGTTAAACTTAGGCATGTTATCTAAATTACAATTTTGGGTCTCCAGAACACTGAGTAGACACGCTAACTGGAGCCCTCTGACCTTGGGATAGCTGTGCTGTCCTTTCCAGGTAAAGGAAAAATGTGCCTTCTAAGACATATGAAACTTATAATTTTTACCTGAATTAATTATTACCATACTTCACTTTACCGTGCCCCAGGTGGTCTCTGGGCTGTTGGTTGTCTGGTTTGTCTTCCTTCTGCTGGATTACACTTGGAGAACTTCAACTGAAAAAAGAAGAATCTTTCTTTTTTACACCAAGTAACCTATAGGGTTACTTCTTGGATGCTGACTGATAGTGCTGCAAGGCCATGTATTTCAAGTCAAAGTCATTAAACATTTATGGTGACTGTACTTATTTTCAGATTTGGTATTTTAACAGCAAATCATTAGATTATCCTGTAAATATTAGTGGAAGATATTTCAAAATATTGAAATTTCTTTTTTTTATTAAAATAATATTTTTAAACAGCATTCCCTTTCAGCTTATTTGCATATACAGAGGGATCATGGGAAGCCTTCAGTAACTTTTTAGAAGAATTTTACTTTACTAGGATTCAATTGCATACAAAGATTAGTAAATTTTTTAAAGTTTTATGTCTGATACACGAGGTGTAAACGCTGCCCCACCTCCAGTCTAATTTAAAATGCAGTGGCATGGTGCTTTTGTTAGTTTAAATAAAGACATTGCTACTAATAAATCAATTTTTTCTTTTATTTGGCAGAAATTCCTCATGCAGTCAAGCATATTATATTTTAAAATATTGTACTTGGGAAAAAATTCCAAATACATATCTAATTAAAACATTTTCAACACTTAAAAACAGTTCTCAACATAATAGGATCTAGTCTTGTCCATGGAATCAATTACTCTTAATTTGTTTATGATATATGTATAACTGTGGTTCTACTGAGAATTTAAAGTATCTTTTAAAAATGTATCTACAAGCCTTTTAAGACATACGAGCTCTATTGTTGGCCCTTATAAAGCCAACTGCTTAAAACATTGGTCTATCATACCACTGAAATTATATTAAGACCGTGATTGCTAATTTATTAAGCATTAAAAAATATCTTCTTAAAAATAGTGTTAAATAAATCTGAGAGGCAAGCACACTTTCTGCCCCATCTGCATTTCCGTAGTAAAACTCCACCTTAAAGCTCCACCCCTGAAATCCCATCCTGCCTCAGTAAGCAGACATTCCTTTTGTGATTGGCTAAGTCAGAGGGAGGGGCCTTTGTTGTTCCAAGATGGCGGCCCCTAGGGGCGTGGTAAGCCATGTGGCCAACATAGCGGCTGCCAAGTCATGCAGCTCAAAGTGGTGGCTGCCTAAACTGTTCTCTGACAGAAATGATGATTTCCTTATTCTCACAATAAACAAGGGAAGAGCAAACCCAAATCTCTAAAAGATAGATTGCCAACATTGTTATGCCCAGATTTCAAGATCCCCAAAAAAACCACACCAGGGAGCCAGCCAGTCTGATGCAAAAGCAGAGGGTCCTTAATTTGAGCTAGCTCGACTCTCCCTCCTGGCCGATGCAGAAAAAGGAAGCAGAGTGAAGCCACCGTGGGAAAAACAGGGTTTTAATAGGGGGTGGAGTAAGAGGAGGGGAGCTGACTGTGGGCCCTGCCGATTGGCCAGGCGCAAGCCGGGTCTTCTTACACAGGATGTGGTCATCTCTATGGCGCGCATGTCCCTTGACTGTCATTGGTTAGTTTAAAGAAATCCCGGGTGTGGCCAGCAGGGGCCTGGGCTTCAGGGAAGAAGGTACTCTCCTGAGCACATGGCGGCTGCCCCAACATGGAGGGTATGGGACAAGATGGAGGGCATAGCCCTCATCCTTTCAAACATTATATTGCAGACAAACAGAAATCCCATTAGCTGTTTATACCTTTCATAATTATCTTAATATCAATTAAATTTAAACTGGTTTTTGTATTAAAAATTTCAGTTGAGATCACAAAATTAATCCTCTTTTTAATCAGACCAATACGCAACATATTTTGAATTCCTAATTATTTCAGGGAAAACACATTTTATTTTTTTCAAAAACAAGTTATACATTAGATATTTAATTAATTTCTCCCGATTCAATTTGCACTTTAAACTTTCAGAGTTTGTAAGTCAAATATTAGCAGTTCTTTGATTAACTACACTTTTATATTTTTAAGAATAAATTTTAAAATCTAATAATTAACTTTAAACCATGTTTTTTCTGCCCGGGAAACTGAGAAGCAAACTTGACTACTGGAGGAAAGCTGATTTCAAAGAAGCCACCTTTTGGCCGCTTGACCTTTTCTGGGAAGGTCGGCTAGCAAAAGGTGTAACCATTGAAATGTAAATTAACATTCCTAAAGATGGCTGCTGGCAGGAATTGGATTACCTGCATGCTAGGGGAAGGGTGTGTCTACCCCTCCCTCCATTAAAAAAGGGTGTAGCTTTAAACTTTTTAATGGCAAGAAAAGAGACCTTAAACTTTCAGAGCTTTAAATCTTAGTAGCAAATTAAATACTTAGCATTTTTCAAATCAATACTTTTACATTTAAGGATACATTTCAAATAAAATAGAAGGCATTTTCAATTAATAGATTAACTTCTATCATCTAGACTTCATACTAGGCATACTCAGATCAACATTTCAGTATTGTAAATCTCAATACTTTTAGATGATTTGAACTTAAAAGTTTTAAGTTTCCAGCCAATAAGCCTGGCATAGCTGCTAAATTTCAAAATGGTCACAATTTTCCTGCTTGGGAAGTCAAGAAGCAAACCCATAGCTATTCACATGTAAACTTTACTATCAACTTCCTGGTAGTACTTGCCTCAGGGCGGGAAATTTCAAAAGAGCTACTTTAAATTGCCTTGGGAAACCAGCCTGCATTTCTTTCTCAGATGTATCTTCGCCATTTTTAAGGCCAAAACAGTCTCGGGTTTTTATTCTGTACACAGCAAAAGGTCAAGTTCAGCTCAAAACTATGTGCACTCATTTTTAAACTGGCCTTTTCCCTTTACGTGTGCACAGAAATCCCGGATGCATTTATGAATTTGTAAAAGCTTTTCAATTACAAGAAGGACTTTAATTTTAGAATACTTGGGGAGAGGGCGTCCATATTGGATGGCCACGTGTTTCCTTCTTCCCTTCCCCCACATCCTGCTTTGGGGGAAGTTTCAGAAAATGACTCAGATGGAGTATTTTTCCCAAAGTCATGCTTAATAGAAAAAGACATTTTAAATTTTTTCCTATGTCGCTTTCTAAAGTCATGGCTAGCACCCAAGGTTATCTTAGCCAATTTTAGGTGTCCCAAACATGTTCTCTGGTAATTTTTAAACAAAACATTAAGTAATCTCATTGTGGGAGAGCTTATAGCTCTGCCCTCTCTTGCCACCTTTGAATCTCTCCACACCAGAGGCGAATTCGGCAGCAGGGTTTCATTTCTTATTACAGATTTTAGATTCCAAATACAAATTAAGATTTTAATTTGGACAAGAAACCACATTAAAATGACCATGGCATTCTTTTTTTTTTTTCCAGCCTGATTTAAAAGAGTGGCTTTTAATATTCCAACTTCTTTATAATTTGACCTTTTTGCACAGGTGATTCTATTCATGGAGAATTAAGCATTTCAGGATTAGGACATGGAGGTGGAGGGAGCCATGAAGGCCATTCCTCCCATTTTTTTTTTCTTTCTGCTCCTTTTAAGGAGCAGAGGGTGCAAGGGGGAGGAGATCTATCCTCCTTGACCTCTCCTAAAGGCTTTAGCAAATGAAATACTGTTTTCCACAAGGAGAAACAATTTTTGGCAAGTTCTGATTAACTTTTTGGCAAACTTTTAAGATCTAATATACCTTTTCAAGAAACCAAGGGTTATGTTCTATAATAACATGTAAAAACTGTAAGAGATTACCTTAGAAAATTTTAACTCCTTAAGCATGCAAATCAAAAGTTTATAATAAAGTTTCTTACTTTTTTTAAAAGCCGAATCTACGTTTTTAAAGCCAAATCCTGCCCCATTAGCCTGGTGAAAGAAAACGTTCCCAGCCTACTTACATCTCGTGACTTCTGAAATTGATCCTGGGCATTGCGTGCGGTGAATTTCCCCCACCTTTTTTTTCGGTGAATTTTTCCACACCTTTTTTGGTGAAACTTCCTTTTTTTGCTCTAGTGAAACCTTTACTTCCAGTTTTCCCGTCGGGCGCCAGATGTTGTGTGTTTCCTTCCCACGTCCCGCATGGGTCAGGGTTCAGGAACTGGAAGCAGATCCGCACACAAATGAAAATGAAAAGACAAGAGATAATTTGGAAATATTGGGGGACCAGGTGGGCAAGTCCAACTCAAGAGGAAGGACCTCCACCTGTGCTCAGGCCTCACCAAGTTTTTATTGATTCTGGGATGCACCCATAGCATAGCCCTTAGGCAGGTGACCCCCTGCAACAGGCAGACTAGCCCATCAGCAAGGATTTACATAATAATAAATGGGAGAGTAGTTTCAGCTACCACTGTCTGGACAAACAGAGGTGGCGCCTAGCTCCGACCTTTGCCAGGGCTTCAAAGGCACCCAGACTTCGGGATGTTCTCTGTCTATGCTTATGAGATAGTGAAGGCAATAAACAGTTTCCCACAGTCAATACTCGCAGATAACATTAGATTGTACATAGAAAATCCTAAAGACTCCATCAAAAAATATTAGACTTAATAAATGAATTCAACAATGTAGCAGGATACAAAAATAACGTCAAGGAATCTATGGCATTTTTATACACAAATAGTAAACTTATAGTAGAGAGATTAAAAAAAACAATCCCCTTTACTATTGCATGTTGAGGGATGTTTAATGAACCGAAGACGCAGAGGTAAGACGAACACACAGGATGATTGATGCCGGACAGAGGGCTACAGCTCACTCAAGCATGTAGCAAACTCTGCACTCTCACCATCGTTTTTATTGGGGTTTGGTATAAGGTTAGTGTGTCAGCAGTTAATCAACTAAATCTTGTTTTGTTCTATATTATTACAATAGTGTATTGAAGACAACTTGCAGCTGTGCCCTTCCTTTCTGCTCTACACCCATGACTATTTAATCTTAGCCTTTCTCAAGGAGGTAAATGTTCCTGGAACTCAAGAAAAAAAAATGGGCAACGGACCTAGATAGACACTTTTCGAAAGAGGACATACAGAAGGCCGAAAGACATATGAAAACCTGCTCAAAGTCACTAATTATACGAGAGATGCAAATCAAAACAACAATGCGTTATCATCTCACACCTGTCAGAATGGCTATCATCAACAAATCAAAAAACAACAAGTGTTGGAGAGGATGTGGAGAAAAAGGAACCCTTCTGCACTGCTGGTGGGAATGCAGACTGGTGCAGCCACTGTGGAGAACAGTATGGAGCTACCTCAGAAGACTAAAAATGGAACTCCCATTTGACCCAGTGATCCCACTACTAGGAATATATCCCAAGAGACCAGAAACGCCAATCAGAAAGGATATATGCACCCCTATGTTCATAGCAGCACAATTCACCATAGCTAAGATTTGGAAACAGCCTAAGTGCCCATCAGCAGATGAGTGGATTAGAAAACTGTGGTACATATACACAATGGAATACTATGCTGCAGTAAAAAAAAAAGGAACTCTTGCCTTTTGCAACAGCATGGATGGAACTGGAGAGCATTATGCTAAGTGAAATAAGCCAGTCAGAGAGGGATAAGTACCACATGATCTCACTCATTTGTGGATTATAGAGAACAACATAGACTGATGAAAAGGGACAGACCCAAAGACTGAGAAACAGCGATCAGGCTGTCAATCCCCAGAAGGAAAGTAGGGGAGGGCGGGGATGGGGGGAAGAGATCAACCGAAGGACTTGTATACATGTATATAAGCCAAACCAATGGACATGGACAGCAGGGGGATGGGAGCATGAGTTCGTGTGTGTGTGGGGGAGGTTGGGGGTTAATGGGGGGGATGAGGACACATTTGTAATACCTTAACTAATAATAAAAAAAAGAAAGAAAGAAAGAAAAAAAAAGATTGTGTGCAATCTTGACCCACTTGCAAGTCACACTGTGCTCCTGATAGAACATTCACTTCTTCTTGGCAGGACTTCAGATCCTTGTTTACAAATGTCCAGCTACAAATCTCCCTTTTTTTCTTGCTTCATTTGATGAAGCATCAAAGATAACACAGCTGATTTTCTATTAGCTAATTGCTTGGTTTTCCTGAGTCTTCGGCAGACTAAATATAAAATGATACAGAGACAGATTATTAATAATAGCATTCCAGCAGAAGCTCTTAAAGCGGCTTGTAAATGGGGTATAGGATTTAATTGTTGCAATCCCTCAACCATATCTTTTAATATATTTTGCCCAGTTAATCTATGCAATTCCTTCCGAAATGTTTCTTGTATATGAGATTGTAAATCTAGAATTTCTTCTGTTAGATTCTTATGATTGAACAAACGTTTTTTAACCTTTTCCCATGGAAACAAACTTTCATTATAAGGTACAGGGGTAATGCAAAATGATGAATAATTCCAGTCACATTTCATACGCATTTGTCTTTGCAGACTTAGAATTTGATCTCCTATCATTAATACAGCTTGTTGCAGATCAGCAATTTCTGCATGCATTTCGGTATCGATTTGTCTTTGGATGGACCATAATTGTTCTGACTCCTTATGCCAATCAGCTACAAAATCAGTAGTCTAAACAGATTGTTGCAATGCTACTTCTGCAACAGCTAGAGTGGCTGTAATCACTATAAGTCCCAAAATTACTGTAATTAACATTCCAATAAACCTTTTTCCTCTTTTAAGCAAATCTTCTGCAATATGCTGTAACATAGCAGTAGCTGGAGAATCCTGCCATCTATGATGCATTTGTACTGGCAGCCATACTCCAGGTCTAGCTTTCAAAATATAAATGCTTTCAGATGATTGGTTAAATGCAATAGAAGAATTTAGACAAGTATAGAAAGAACAATTAATACAGGAAATTTCCCCTGAGTTAGCATTCCACTTAACATCTCCTTTCATTAATAAAAATGGTAATCGAACACAGGCTTGTACAAAGGCAGTTTTATTAACATAAAATTGTAAGGTGTAATTCCCAGAGTTATTTTTATAGAAACCAGTCCATGCTTTCAAAGAGTGTAAGGCAGATCCCAATTTCCTTAAGTCAGATTGAAACAGGATGTCATTTTGATGAGGTGTTGGGGGCGCAAATCCTCCACCATGCCACACGATGCTTACAATCGCTTGCATGGATATGGACTTGTTCTCTCCTCTATGCCATCATAGATCAACTCCATTGGCTTTGGAACGACCTGAACCTGAAGGACTCCAATCAATGACGCTTCCATAGGAAGTATTAGATAAAACCTGAACCGTCTCTCCTCAACAGGATTCCCAATGGACCCAATTGGACAAGTGCATAACGTAGGAACATGACATGGTGGAAGTAATGGAGGTGTACTATTGTTATCCCAACTAACATTTTTAAGCCCATGGGTACTCAGAAGAAACAAACACTTGTTTTTTTGTTGCAGTAGTAGTGTTTTCCAAAATGCTCAGCCAGTCTTGTGCCTGTATTGTTAAACAATGGTCTCCTTGCCTAACCATATTGGCACTCCCTGTGTTCCAGTGGTATAATTTTCTATGATTCTACCTTCCTCCTCTGTTTTTAATGGATCTCGATCATCATAAGGTCTGGGTAACCAATTTGAGTCATTAACATAAATTCGAACCTTTGAATTCAACCAAGAAACACCTCTATTCAGTGGGGGATTAGGAATGTAAGCCCAGTATGTATGATTCTCAGCATTTACCTGAGTGGTTATTAGTGCAAGCATAGCAAGGAACAAAGTAGATGGCATCACTTCTTTACCATGATGCTGAACCAGTTGTTCTCCCTCTTGGGTAAGCTTCTTCACTTGACCCCAGGTTGGTACAGATGAATGTTGCATTGACTGTAGAGCTTTGCGGATAGGAGGCCCCTTCAACGTCATCTCTGAGAAATCCTTGGTCAGGTCACTTAAGTAGAACTTCCTTTTGGTTCCCATGTGTGAGCTTAAGACACCTCTCAGGAACCCAGAACTTTTCTTTACATATGGAAATATAAGCATAACCTCGCCCCCATCGTAGTACCCATGCAGGATCCCACGATTGAGAGGACTCATTATGATAAAACACAGGTTGATTCAATTCTTGTGAAACCTCCTTTACCCAATGTCGCTGAGCAGCAGTGCTGTCAGTCTCATCTTGATTTAAAAAATGTAAGTAAATAGAGCAGTTAGTAGTCTTTGTTTAGGGGATTCTCCCCCTTTTTGTTTTTTTGAGCTTTCTTTAAGGTGCGATTTTTGTCTTTCAATAATAGCTTTGTCCTGTACTGTTACCAGGGATGCCAGTGATGTGAGTGATATGATGAAATTGAAAAAATGTTTGACATTTTGTAGATAGATATGCAGAACCATTATCATCTTATATTTTGAGGTATTCCCATCACTGCAAAAGCTTCCATTAAGTGAGTAATTACTGCATCTGCTTTTTCAGACATCGCTGCAGTAGCCCAAGAAAGTGTGAATATGTATCCACAGAGTGATGTACAAATTTCAATTTTCCAAATTCTGCTACTTGGTTACATCCATTTGCCATAGAGCATTACTGCATGTTCCCTTGGATTTACTCCGAATGGAAGCGCCAGAGCTTGAATAGATTGACACTGGGTACAAG